>NW_026652287.1:22992758-23044157 GCF_009828535.3 Hylobates moloch | reverse complement strand
AAAGAGCAGGTATTTTTTAAGACTTTGTTTTTTAAGTTAAAACAATTTTTTTTTTTTTTTTTGAGACGGGAGTATTGCTGTGTCGCCCAGGCTGGAGTGCAGTGGCGCAATCTCGGCTCACTGCAAGCTCTGCCTCCCAGGTTCACGCCATTCTCCTGCCTCAGCCTCCTGAGTAGCTGGGACTATAGGTGCCCACCGCCACGCCTGGCTAATTTTTTGTAGTTTTAGTAGAGACGGGGTTTCACCGTGTTAGCCAGGATGGTCTCAATCTCCTGACCTTGTGATCTGCCCACCTCAGCCTCCCAAAGTGCTGGGATTACAGGCGTGAGCCACCGTGCCCGGCCATTTTTTTTTTTTGAGACAGAGTCTCACTCTGTTGCTCAGGTTAGAGTGCAGTGGTGTGATCTCGGCTCACTGCAACCTCTGTCTCCCAGGTTCACGCAATTCTCCTGCCTCAGTCTCCTGAGTAGCTGGGATTATAGGCACGTGCCACCACGCCCAGCTAATTTTTTTGTATTTTTAGTAGAGATGGGTTTCACCATGTTGCCCAGGCTGATCTCGAACTCCTGACCTCAAATGATCTGCCCGCCTCAGCCTCCCAAAGTGCTGGGATTACAGGGGTAAGGCACCACACCCAGGCCATTTTAAGACTTTAAACTTATCCAAAGACTCTTGTCACTGTGCCTTCACCAAAATTTAATAAACCTTTTCAGAACTTCCTTATTCCTGGTTGAACAGATAAAATCAAATTCCTGAACAGGCAAGAAGAACAAATGAGTTGTTGTCAGTTAATGATTACTGTCTTTGGAGAATGTGATATTGACTGAAAACTTAATTTTTATGGTGCATATTTCTTTTGCTTAAATGATTTACAATGAAAACCGTCTAATTTCTATAATTAGAAAAAACCAATATGGATACAGTAATAGGGCTGGAGAGGAAGGACATTCCTAAGCATGCAAACATGACCTGGGCTACCGAACTAGACTCAACGGGGCACCTGTGAAACAGATGCTCAGAGCTCTCCTTATAATTGTATATCAGAGTAATTCTCACTGAAGACATTTAACGTTTATGGCAACAAATTTTAATTATGTTGAACTCAGTTTTGTAGGTAAGCAACAGCAGATATTATGCAGTTTCAATAAGGAACAGTTTTTCTTTTCCTTTTTTTTTTTTTTTTTTGAGACAGAGTCTTGCTCTGTCACTCAGGCTGGAGTGCAGTGGTGCAATCTCAGCTCACTGCAACCTCCGCCTCCCAGGTTCAAGTGATTCTCCTGCCTCAGCCTCCCGAGTAGCTGGGATTACAGGCATCTGCCACCAAGCCCTGCTAATTTCTGTATTTTTAGTAGAGATGGGGTTTCACCATGTTGGCAAGGCTGGTCTGGAACTCCTGACATCAGGTGATCCACCTGCCTTGGCCTCCCAAAGTGCTGGGATTACAGGTGTGAGCCACCGTGCCCGGCCAAGAAGAGTTTATTTTCTTATGTCCTTTAACAAGATCTAAGCCAGAGTTTTGGGTTAATTTCAGCATGCAATTTTACAGGGTAGGTAAGTGTCCCAAAACAAAACAGAAATCATATATAAGATAAATATGTGTAGCAGTTAGTAACTCTGAAGTATTGTTAATTCACCAGGGCTCAGACAGGTAAACTATTTATCACAATATACTACCAATAAAACTTATAGGGGTTGGGGCTAAGGGGAGGGAACCTAGAGGACAGGTCAATAGGTGCAGCAAACCACCATGGCACACGTATACCTATGTAAGAAGCCTGCACATTCTGCACATGTATCCCGGAACTTAAAGTAAAAAAAACAAAAAACCAAAAACCTATAGAACTGTCATGTTGATGACAGCTTTAATTAGTTTATAACTTTAACACTTGAGTCAAATTTAGAGGGCCAAAAAATGCAAATGTTTGGAGGTTTGAGCAGTTACCTTTTGAACCCGAGAGAGAACTGCCCTGCTGTCTCCTCTTGGCGTCACTGAGAATGTCAATGACCAGCGTGGCAAACTCATGGGCGTTGAACCGAGCTAACTTCTGTCTGCCCTAAAGGTGGGAAAATAATTGGAAATATTTCCCAGTGTAAAAATATATACATAAATAGTCACATAAAACTAGTCAGACTATCGACAGACTTCTGCAAATACCTTCTTCTGACATGATCAAAGTACAATTAATCCCAGCCATAATCAAACCAAGTTAATGCTTATTTTCCATATGAACAGTTTAAAACCATTTATATAAGAGAATTTCATAATAAATGTTATGGCATTTCTCACATATGCATTGTTCTCACAATACAGGTCTATTTTGGTAAGCAAAAATAAAATGGTTCTACTAAATGCTTTTCTTCTATTAATGCTTCAGTTTGGAAGTAAACCCAGTAATAATATATTAATTTTGGGAGAATTTTTAAATTTTAAGTTAAGGCCAGGCACAGTGGCTCATGCCTGTAATCCCAGAACCTTGGGAGGCTGAGGCGGGAGGATCACTTGAGGTCAGGACTTTGTACAAAAATTAGCCAGGCATGGTGGCGGGTGCCTGTAATCCTAGCTACTCGGGGAGGCTGAGGCAGGAGAATTGCTTGGGTCCAGGAGGTGGCGGTTGCAGTGAGCTGAGATGGCGCCACTGCACTCTAGCCTGGACAACAGAGCAAGACTCCGTCCCAAAAAAAAAAAAAATTTTAAGTTAAACAAAATCATAGTCTAGATATACCCTATCCTTATATATAGCTGCTAATTGTAAAGACTAAAACACCTTCCTAATTCATTCAACATTTCTCCTCTTGATGGATGTGTTAGCTGTTTTTAACGCTCTATTATATACGGCAGTGCTTTGACGAAAATCATGTGCATAAATCTATTTTTATTTTATTAAAGCATATTCTCAAATGAGAAATTCCCATGTAAAAGGATGTACTTAATTTTGAGGCTTCTGAAACTGGTAAACAAATTGCTTTTCTAACATCTACAGCAATTTAAAGTTCTACCTGTTGCAAGAGAAAGCTCAGCTTACCACATCCTTACCAGTTTGGAGTATCCTTTATTATATATTTTATTAATTTGACTGATAAAACTTGCACTAATTCTTTTAAGTTGCTTTCTTAGATTACTGACACGGTTAAACATTCCTTCACATTTGTATTTCTTCTGTGAATTGTTTCATATTCTTTCCCAGTCATTTATTTATCGTCTATTGTTTTTCTTATCAATTTGGGGGTTGTGTGTGTGTGTATATGTATAAAGGATATTAAATTTTTAATCAATCAAAACATTTAGAATACTTGTCCTGGGAAAATGAAACATCATGACATCAGCCATTCCCCAACTACTATTCCTTTCCAAATTGAGCCACTTGCCTGGTTTCGTGTTGATGAGTACTCAGGATTGACCGGAAGAAAGGGGACGACCGTTGTCTCGGTTACCAGGGCGCTGTGGTTTTGCGTGGCAAGCCAGACTAGCCAGAGGAAAGAGCCAGAGACAAACCTCATCACACCTGTGTGCCACTGCTCCTGGGAGGCACAGCTCACGCACTACGAGGGGAAACACACTCTGAAGCCAACACACGCAAAGGCAAACGTCGACACTCGCACCATCAGGACAGCAGAAATTGAACTAGTAAAACACTGAGCCTGGCAGCTTTTCAGTGCCCACTGATAACAGAAGCTTATTAGATAAAGCTACGTCAAGTCACCTGCATCCGTCTCTCGCCTGTCAACTTCATCGTACACATCCATGGCAAGTTCTTCAAACAAATGATTACTTAGCTGAAAGTAAAAAATATCAGGAACACAAGGGACAACGATTAACACCAGGAGGACGAGAGGGAACTGCGACTTAGTCACCCTGTTATTGCCTACATCTTATCCAATGCCAGTGCTTGGTACATACCCACTGTTAAACAGACATAACATTTTCAAAATCGTACAGGGCCTCTAGAAATGTCTGCTAACCACAGCAATTTCACTACTTTATGACACAGACAGAGCTGCTGCTATTAAGGAGCTAAGAGGCATCTAAAGTGCATCATCTCAGAAGTAGGTTCCAGTTCTCTACTCTTCTTGTGATATCATCCTGTAAGCCTCCTTTTCTGCACTTAAAAGTGCTTATCAGTTCCCCAAAGTGTAAGGGATCCTATACCCTTGCAAAAACAGCCAGGCTCAGTGGTGCACACCTATAATCCCAGCACTTTGGGAGACTGAGGCAGGTGGATTGCTTAAGCCTAGGAGTTCGAGACCAGCCTGGGCAACATGGTGAAACCCCGCCTCTACAGAAAATACAAAAACTAGCTGGGCATGGTGGTGCATGCTTGTAGTGCCAACTACTCAGGAGGCTGAGGCAGGAGGATCACTTCAGCCCAGGAGATCAAGGCTGCAGTGAGCCAAGAACGCACCACTGCACTCCAGGCTGGGTGACAGAGTGAGACCCTATCTCAAAAAAGAAAAAAGAAAAGCAAAAGACATGCTGTTTTGAGAGGATAAAATGTGCCCTTGCACAAAAACATGACCCAGACCTCAGCTGAGTTTCTTTGCTCTCTTTCTCAGTAGCAGTCCTACTGCTTCAGTCTCCAGAAGGAAGCTTCCTAACAAAGCACAGCCTGACTCTTCAGCACACAACAACCACCTCACAGCCTGCAGTGCCTCCCTGGGCACATGGAGGATAATTGAGGTCTTCCTGGCCCAGATGAGGTTAAGCCCCTTCTGGGGTGGCTCTGCCTCTCTCTGCACTTTCTGCCTCATGAAACACCTTGACATGTGGTAGTTGTGACTTAAACTGTCTGACATCTGCTTTGGGAGGGCAGATGCTGAATCTGTTATATTCCCTATTGGGTTCCTTACATCCACACATGGCACCTCACACTTTAAGGGGGCCAGAAAAGAGGCACTGGCTGGCCAGAAAGGATTTAATACAGCAATTTAAAATGCTGGCTACAGGCTGGGTGTGGTGGCTCATGCCTATAATCCCAACACTTTGGGAGGCAGAGGCAGGAAGATCACTTGAGCCTGGGAGTTCAAGGCTGCAGTGAGCCATGATGGCACCACTGCACGCCAGCCTGGGTGACGGAGTGAGACCTTGTCTCGAAAAAAAAAGAAAAAACAAGTGCTAGTTACAGAGCCCTCATAGGAATATGTTAAAATGGGTACAATATATTATTGAGTGAAAAAAAGCAGGTTATAAACGCCTATTATTATGATTAAGTTTGTTTTAAAAAAAGATATGCATATAAAATAAGAACTGAAAGAAATGTACCAAAATATTGAGCCTGACTCCATTAAGAGTATAGCAATGAGGATGGTCCCCCTTCTGTATTTTCCAAATCTTCCCAAATGTGGTCACACTATAATTAAAAATAAACCCAGAGAGCCTGTTGCTAGACAAGATGATGAAGGATTGGGAGCTTGACCTTGCTTCATAAATATCCAGTTTCTTCCTCCATGGGACTACAAGCTAATGTTATTATTACTAGCAACAACTACAATGGCCAACGCTGATTAAGGGCTTATATCCCAGGCACTGTGCTAACAGTATCATATTTCACTTATAACACCTCTATGAGGCCGGGCGCGGTGGCTCAAGCCTGTAATCCCAGCACTTTGGGAGGCCGAGGCGGGTGGATCACGAGGTCAGGAGATCGAGACCATCCTGGCTAACATGGTGAAACCCCGTCTCTACTAAAAAATACAAAAAAATTAGCCGGGCGTGTTGGTGGGCGCCTGTGGTCCCAGCTACTCGGGAGGCTGAGGCAGGAGAATGGCGTGAATCCAGGAGGTGGAGGTTGTGGTGAGCCGAGATCGCGCCACTGCACTCCAGCCTGGGGGACAGAGAAAGACTCCGTCTCAAAAAAAAACAAAAAACAAAAAACAAAAACAAACAAACAAAAAAAAACACCTCTATGAAAACAGGAACTACTATTGTCCCATTTTTAAGACAAGAAAACTGAGGCAGAGAAGACAGTAGCTTGCCTAAAGTCACAAAGCTAGTAAGTGACAGACCTGAGATCCAAGTTTACATCTTTGAAAATGCTAACATTTACTCATTCAAGGAATACATTAGCCTTTGTTATGTTTCTCTCAGCTCTTCATCAGAAGGGAGGGAAGGAAAAGAGAAAGGAAAGAAAGGATAAAGGGAGGAAGAGAAGGAGGACAGGAGGAAGATACTAGAGGATAAACACTGACCTGGCGCTGATAAGATGGTCACCTGTGAGAAGGAGACCACAGGGTGAGGGTCAACAAGTAACGGTGGCAGCCCACTCCGAGCAGGTCTGGTGGGCAGCCCCTGCAGGATCCTTATCTCCCTCTTCTACGAGAGGATGCCAAAGCACAGGGAGGCTAGGAAGCTTGGCAGGGCTGAGATATGTACTGACCAGTCTGACCCACAGCCGCAGCTCTTGAGAGCTATACTAGACTCTGTTCCAGGTCTTTACTTCATGCCTGCCACATGCTAGAGACATTACAGGCATAATCTCAGCTTTCATGCAGCTTCCAGTGAAGCAAATGTAGGATAGTCTAAGAAAATGTAGGTTTTTAATCTAGGTTTGAATTATTTATAATAAAATTTACTTACAGATTGTGAGTAATTAAAAGGAAAACACAATATTTAGTGCTATCTGACTCCAAAGCACCTTAGTTTGATCATCTTAGTTTACAACTTCCTTAAGGCAATAAAACACACAGACACACAAAACTGTAGATACAGAACACAGAGACACCAAACAAATTGCATAAAACACATTTATTTCATAATACAGTTAAATACTAGTAAGGATAAATTCATTTAATGTAATATTTAATACTGAGTATTATATGAAGTTTTAGTAAAGGGTCTTCTGTGAAAACGGAAA
This sequence comes from Hylobates moloch, assembly GCF_009828535.3. Lineage (NCBI taxonomy): Eukaryota > Metazoa > Chordata > Mammalia > Primates > Hylobatidae > Hylobates > Hylobates moloch. The sequence continues at coordinate 23,037,309 of NW_026652287.1, read as the reverse complement.
TGAGGAGAAAGTCATGAATTAGGGAAGTTGCAATGTCAGAGTCAGGCTTTGGGAAAGCCGCTACCTACACTGGTCAGATTTCAGGTCCCTGAAAGATCAGAGAGATGGAAGCTGGGAAAGGCAAACACTGTAGGCAAAGGAGGATTCCTGGAAGAGGACTTGAATGTGCAGCTCATGGCCTCATTGTATTTTTAGTAGAGATAGGGTTTCACCATCTTGGCCAGGCTGGTCTCGAACTCCTGACCTCGTGATCATGGCCTCAGAGCGTGTTAATCTAAAGACACACAGACAGACACACACACACACACACACACACACAGACACACACACACACACACACACACGGAACCAGATGGGAAGCAGGGCAATCTCTGAAAGGTGAGAGTTGAATGATGCCCTTATGGGTTACAAAAAGAAGTTAAGAATCTTGGTTCTGATCCAAAGAGCAATGGGACAGCTGAGGAGTATACTTTGGTGGTTAAAGCGGAGAGAAGTGCCCTGGTGAGGCTTCATGTGAGAGAACTAGACAAAGAGAAGTCAATCCCAGAGAAGTAGATTTCCCAGGGCCTTGAGGCCTGGGCCCTTAGGCCTTCCCTAAGGCTGAGGTGGGCAGTCTAGAAGAAAGACACAGGCTAAAGGGAGGTTGTGGCGCAGAGCCGGCAAACTCTGAACGTGCACGTGGGCCAAGACCACCAGCTTTTAACAGCAGAAATTTAAAAAGCACTGATGAATGGCATGGGATGGGAAAGAGGGTTACAGTATGGCTGGATCCAAATGGCAGCCAGTGAATCTATGGGACTCGCCACCATTTCAGCATCAGCATTTACCAGCTCTAGAATCCTACGTGGCTAAGTCACCCCAAGAATGCGTGCCCTACTTACTCATGACACTGAGAGGAACTAGGGAACTCTCCTGAGGAGAACAACTGCCTAATGCCAAAGGTGCCATCTGCAGTTTTTACATGACAGGGAAAAATGAGATTATCTGAAGCAGAATCAATGAATTGAATATACTGAACTTAATAGTCCTTGTGGTCATCCGTGCTGTATACTCAATAGTCTGCTTCTAGTTTAACAAATAAAAGTATGAAATAAAGTCATCAGGCGCAACAGGTAACCTGCATTGAGAGTAGGTATCAGCAGGATGCACCGATTCTCATACTAGAGAAAACCAGTACAGAGAGATACTCACAGATTGAAGTTTCTTCTTAGCAGCTTTTGCCAATTCAGACAAATCCAGGCTGCTAAGAAAACATACAAAGCTAATAAGTACATAAATAAAGCCAGATTTGTGAACTCTGTAACGCTTAAGACACCCAAGAGATAAAAATATTATTACAGTTCATGGACCATGTTAGAACCAAGCATTCTACAGCCCAATAGAGTCAGTGAGGAGCTCTAAACAGAACAATCTGGTGAAAGTAACTCCTTCTGAAATACCACAATCATGTAAGTGTTAAAGAGGAAAAAAAAATCGTCCACCAACTAAACGACAAAAGCTATTGCCAGGTTACCTTCCAGGCCCTTATGTGAGGAGTCACAATTTTTGAAGTATTAAAAAAAAAGCATGATATAAGAAAATATGCCAGGCTTGATGGCTCACGCCTATAATCCCAGCACGTTGGGAGGCTGAGGTGGGAGGATCACAAGGTCAGGGTTTTTTTTTGTTTGTTTTTTGAGATGGAGTCTCACTCTGTCACCCAGGCTGGAGTGCAGTGGCGCAATCTCAGCTCACTGCAATCTCTGCCACCAGGGTTTAAGCAATTCTCCTGCCTCAGCCTCCAGAGTAGCTGGGATTACAGGCGCATGCCACTGCGCCTGGCTAATTTTTGTATTTTTAGTAGAGATAGGGTTTCACCATCTTGGCCAGGCTGGTCTCGAACTCCTGACCTCGTGATCCACCCGCCTCGGCCTCCCAAAGTGCTGGGATTACAGGTGTGAGCCACTGCGCCCGGCGAGGTCAGGGGTTTGAGACCAGCCTGGCCAACATGGTGAAACCCCATCCCTACTAAAAATACAAAAATTAGCCGTGTGTGATGGCACACACCCATAGTCCCAGAAACTCGGGAGGCGGAGGCAGGAGAATTGCTTGAACCTGGGAGTTGGAGGTTGCAGTAAGCCTAGACTGTACCATTGCACTCCAGTCTGGGCGACAGAGCAAGACTCTGTCTCAAAAAAAGAAGAAAAGAAAAGAAAAGAAAGAAAAGAAAAGAAAAGAAAAGAAAAGAAAAGAAAAGAAAAGAAAGGAAAAGAAAATACAAGGCCAGATGTAGTTGCTCGTAGGGAGGCCAGGGCAGGTGGACTGCTTGAGTCCCGGAGTTTGCCACCAGCCTGGGTAACATAGCAAGACCCTGTCTCTACCAAAGCAAAAACAAAACAAAACAAAACAAAACAAAAACAAAAAGGGAAGATGTAAAAGATCGGGATGGCAAGATTATATCTGGAATAGCAGTTAGTCATTTCATAAACTCTTGACAGTTTCTGTGCAAAGGTAACTTGCAAAACAAGGGTTTAAGGTTCATTCCTGTAGCAATGAACTCATCTGCTCTTATAGACCAGGGGTCAGCAAAATTATGGCCTTCTTTTTGTTCAGTTGAGCTAGGAATGGTTTTCACGTTTTAAAATATTTGGGGGCAAAAAGAAAAAACAATATTTCATAACGTGAAAACTATTTGAAATTCAAATTTCAGTGTCCAGAAATAAAATTTCACTGGAATACACACACCCATTCATTTATAGTGTCCACAGATGCTTTCATCTACAACAGTAGAGTTAAGCTGTTGCAAAAGGGGCCATATTACCCACAGATCTAAAATATTTATTATTTGGCCCTTTAGAAGAAAAGTTTGCCAACCCCTGTCATAGATAATGTAATCTCCTATAATACAGAAGTATTCTGTAAATAAATAAATACAAAATACTGTCACAACTGGCTAAAACAGTGACAATATCACTGGTTCCAATTTTCCTATTAGTAAAATTGCTACTTGTGCTCTTTGAAACTTAAGTTGTATATAGTGGTTTACTTACAGCCGTCTTATTTCCAAATGGTATAGCCATAAAAGAGAAAAATGTATGGGCTTTGTTAAACACAAAATATGATATACTTAAACATAATACAACCAAGGAAATATTAGCGATAGACAAAACTGGTATTTCAATGACCTTACCTGTCTGCCATTTGAGGTATTATAAAGTGCTGTCCATTTTTGTGATCTGAAACAGAAACCAAGTCAAAGTTTTGTTCATAGAAATGTTGGTAAGATCTGTAAAGGAACATCACCATTATTTCCTCAAACTAAGTTTTGCGATTAGTATTTGTGCATAATGACGAGTCATGTTGCTAGACTGGCTAAAAATTCCTGAAGACCCAGCCAGTAGCAAGGCTCATAGCCTTGTTTTTTTCTGGTACAAAGGTCCAGGCATCATTTAACAGAAACCTATGCTCACCCCAATCGTTATGATTAGTTTGCCCTCAGTGTAACTGACGATCTTTGGCCATGGAAAGTGTGCTGAGGGAGCTGAATCAGCTCACAGCAGGCAACCATCAGCCCACAGTGTGGGACAGTGGATGAGCTCTAGGCCTTGCTCAAATCAATCTATTAGTATAAAACAGTCAGGGCTGGGGCAGGTGGCCTTTGCAGATCCAGACAGGGACTCCATCTGCAAGGAAGCTTACTGACTCAGCCCTAATCTAGCTCCTGGAGGACACTGATCCATGTGCCAATGAATAACGCCACTATCAGCACTCCTATGTAGGTTTTTCTTTAACATAAGTCTATCTTCTGGGTAAAGACCCAGGAGTAGAAATGCTGGGTTATATGGTAAATGTATGTTTAACTTGGTAAGAAACTGCCAGACTTTTTCCCTTGAGTAGCGCTATCACTTTGTTTTCCAAACAGCAATGTGTAAGAGTTATAGTTGCTTCCTGTCTTTCCCAGCACCTGTACTTTCAGTTTTTGTTTTGTTTTTATCAGCACCACGCTCTAACCAACTGAGCTACCCGGCCACCTACCTTTGTTTTGTTTTTAAAAGTTCAATCATTCTGATAGCTATGCTGTGGCATCTCATTGTGCTAATGACTAATCATGCCGCACTTGTCTTCGTGTGATTTTTTTTTTTGCCATCCCATATCTTGTCTTTGCCCAGTTTTTGTGTTGTTTTCTTACTGTTGAGTTTTAATTTTAATTAATTAATTAATTTGAGACGGAGTTTCACTCTTGTTGCCCAGGCTGGAGTGCAATGGCGCGATCTCGGCTCACTGCAACCTCTGCCTCCTGGGTTCAAGTGATTCTTCTGCCTCAGCTTCCTGAGTAGCTGGGATTACAGGTATGCACCACCACACCCGACTAATTTTGTTTTTTCAGTAGAGATGGGGTTTCTCCATGTTGGTCAGGCTGGTCTTGAACTCCTGACCTCAGGTGATCTGCCCGCGTCGGCCTCCCAAAGTGCCGGGATTACAGGCGTGAGCCACTGTGCCCGGCATATTTATTTGAGTCAGGGTCTCACTCTGCCCCATGGCTGGAGTGCAGTGGCGTGGATCTCGGCTCACTGGCAACCTCCACCTTCTGGGTTCAAGCGATTCTCATGCCTCAGCCACCTGAGTAGCTGGGACTACAGGTGTGCACTGCTACACCCAGCTAATTTTTTTACATTTTTAGTAGAAACAGGGTTTCACCACATTGCCTAGGCTGGTCTCAAACTCCTGGGCTCAAGTAATCCACCTGCTTAGACCTCCCAAAGTGCTGAGATGACAGGCGTGAGCCACCGTGCTCGGCCTGAGTTTTAAAAATTCTTTAAATATTCTGAATATGAGTAATTTGCTGGATATGTGATTTCCAAATACCTGTATTTTCTCCCAGTCTGTTGCCGGTCTTTTCATTTTCTTAACTAGTTTTCTCAGAAAACTTTTCCTTTTTTTTTTTTGAGACGGAGTTTTGTTCTTGTTGCCCAGGCTAGAGTGCAATGGCACAATATTGGCTCATTGCAACCTCTGCCTCCCGGGTTCAAGCGATTCTCCTGCCTCAGCCTCCCAAGTAGCTGGGATTACAGGCATACACCACCATGCCTGGCTAACTTTTTGTATTTAGTAGAGACACAGTTTCACCATGTTAGTCAGGTTGGTCTTGAACTTCTGACCTCCGGTGATCCACCTGCCTTGGCCTCCCAAAGTGCTGGGATTACAGGCGTGAGCCACTGCACCTGGCCAAAAATTTTCAGTTTTTATGAAGTATAATTTATCAATATTTTCTTTTATGGATTGAGTTTTGGTGTTATATTTAAGAGGTTTTTTTTTACCCCTTGCAGAGGCAACGTCTTGCTCTGTCGCCCAGGCTGGAGTACAGTGGCATAGTCATAGCTCACTGCAGCCTCGACTTCCTGGGCTCAAGTGATCCTCCTACCTCAGCCTCCCAAAGTACTAGGATTACAGGTGTGAGCCACCATACTCAGCTGATAGCTAAAAGCTTTCATCCAAGATCACAAAGATTTTCTGTTTTCTTTTTTTTTTTTTTGACACACAGTCTCATTCTGTCGCCCAGGCTGGAGTGCAGTGGTGTGATCTCAGCTCACTATAATCTCCATTTCCTGGATTCAAGTGATTCTCCTGCCTTAGCCTCCTGAGTAGCTGGGACTACAGGCGTTCACCACCATGCCCGGCTAATTTTTGTATTTTTAGTAGAGACGGGGTTTCACTATGTTGGCCAGGCTGGCCTCGAACTCCTGACCTCAGGTGATCCACCCGCCTTGACCTCCCAGAGTGCTGGGATTACAGGTGTGAGCCACTGTGCCCGGACCTCTTACGTTTTCTTCTAGAAGTTTTACAGTGTCAGGTTTTACATTTACATCTATGATCCTTTCTAGTTTCGGGGTAAGGTGTGAGGTTTAGGTTGAAGTTCACTTTCCTGCACGTGGATGTCCGGTTGTCCCAATGCATTAAAAAGACTATCCTGGGGCGCATGCAGTGGCTCATGCCTATAATCCCAGCACTTTGGGAGGTCGATGCGGGCAGATCATGAGGTCAGGTGATCAACACCATCCTGACTAACACGGTGAAACCCCATCTCTACTAAAAATACAAAAAATTACCTGGGTGTGGTAGCGTGCGCCTGTAGTCCCAGCTACTCAGGAGGCTGAGGCAGGAGAATCACTTGAACCTGGGGGGCCGAGGTTGCAGTGAGCCAAGATCCCACCACTGCACTCCAGCCTGGGTGACAGAGCGAGACTCCGTCTTAAAAAAAAAAAAAAGAAAAAAAACAAACAACAACAAAAAACTATCCTTCCTCCACCACTGAACTGATTGCCTTTGCACTTTTGACAAAAATCAATTGAACAGGCCGGGTGCGGTAGCTCACGCTTGTAATCCCAGCACTTTGGGAGGCCAAGGCGGGCGGATCACGAGGTCGGGAGATCGAGACCACGGTGAAACCCCGTCTCTACTAAAAATACAAAAAAAAAAAATTAGCCGGGCGTGGTGGCGGGCGCCTGTAGTCCCAGCTACTCGGAGAGGCTGAGCCAGGAGGATGGCGTGAACCCGGGAGGCGGAGCTTGCAGTGAGCCGAGATCGCGCCACTGCACACTCCAGCCTGGGTGACAGAGCGAGACTCCGTCTCAAAAAAAAAAAAAAAAAAAAAAAAATCAATTGAACATATTTGTGTGGGTCTATCTCTGGATTCTCTATACTGTTTCAATGGCCTATATGTCTATCTCTTCATCGGTGTCACAGTCTTGAGAACTGTACAGCTTCATAGCAATTCCGAAAAATTGGGTGCTGTACTTCCTTCCACATTATTCTTCTGCAAAATTGTCTGGGCTACTCTAGTTCCTTCACCTTTCCATTTGAATTTTTAAATTATTATTATTTTTGGAGATGAGGTCTCACTCTGTTGCCCAGGCTAGAGTGCAGTGGCACGATCATGGCTCACTACAGCCTCAACCTCCTGGGCTCAGGTGATCTTCCCACATCAGCCTCCCGAGTAGGTGAGACCACAGGCATGCACCATCACACATGGCTAATTTATTATTTGTAGAGATGAAGTCTCGCCATGCTGCCCAGGCTAGTCTCAAACTCCTGGGCTCAAGTAGTCCTCCCGCCTTGGCCTCCCAAAGTGCTGGGATTACAGGCGTAAGCCACTATACCTGGCCTCCATCTGAATTTTAGAATCAGCTTGTCTATGTCTAATAAAAAATCCTCAATTGAAGTAAATTTACACATTTATTAACTTGTGGAGAATTGACATGTTATTGAGTCTTCATATCCATAAGCACAGTACATCTCTCCACTTACTCAGGTCTTCATTGATTTCTTTCATCAGCAGTTTTTGGCATATAGATACTACATATATTGTGTATTTCATTAGATTTACACCTAAGTACTTAATTTGGAGCTTTTTTATTTTTTTGAGACAGAGTCCCGCTCTGTCGCTCAGGCTGGAGTGCAGTGGCGAGATCTTGGGCTCACTGCAACCTCTACCTCACAGGTTCAAGCGATTCTCCCGACTCAGCCTCCCGAATAGCTGGGACTACAGGCGCCCACCACCATGCCCAGCTAATTTTTGTATTTTTAGTAGAGACAGGGCTTCCCCATGTTAACCAGGCTGGTATCGAACTCGACCTCAGGTGACCCACCCCCTTCTGCCTCCCAAAGTGCTGGGATTATAGGTGTGAGCCACCGCGCCTGGCCAATTTGGAGCTTTTATTACTGGTATTGTTTTTCTAGATTGTTTCCAATTGTTCACTGCTGGTCTAAAGAAATATGATGGATTTTTGGCAGGGCACGGTGGCTCACACCTGTAATCCCAGCACTTTGGGAGGCCGAGGCGGGTGGATCACCTGAGGTCAGGAGTTCGAGACCAGCCTGGCCAACATGGCGAAACCCTGTCTCTACTAAAAATACAAAAAATTAGCCAGGCATGGTCGGCGGGCACCTGTAATCTCAGCTACTTGGGAGGCTGAGGCAGGAGAATTGCTTGAACCTGGGAGGCGGAGGTTGCAATGAGCAGAGATCGCACCACTGCACTCCAGCCTGGGTGACAGAGCAAGACTGTCTCAAAAAAGGAAAAAAAAAAAGATGGATTTTTGGCTGTTTGATACAATTTTGGCCTGATGCAAAACTGTATTCTTGCAATCTTGTTTAACTCAAGGTTCTGGAAACCTTTTTGTAGGTTCCTTGTGATTTTCTACATAGAAATCATCTCATTTGAATGGGGACAGTTTGATTTCTTCCTTTTCAATCTGTATGCCTTTTATTTATTTTTCTTGCCTCTTGGCACTGGTTAGGATTTCCAGTGTGATGCAGAAGAGAAATGGTAAGAGTGGACACCCTAGTCTTTCTCCCAATTTGAGAGCAAACACAGTCTTTCATCATTAAATAGATACTGTTTATCAGATCAAGGAAGTCTCATCTATTCCTAGTTTGCTAAGAGTTTTTTTAAAACATGAATGGATGTTGAAGTTTGTTGAATGCTTCTTCTGCATCAACTGATATGATTATATAGTTTTTCTTTTTTACTGTTAACATGATAGATTACATTAACTGATTTTTTTTTTTTGAGACACAGTCTCGCTCTGTCACCCAGGCTGGTGTGCAATGGCGCAATCTCAGCTCACTGCAACCTCCACTTCCCGGGTTCTAAGTGATTCTCCTGCCTCAGCCTCCCAAGTAGCTACATGCATGCACCACCATGCCCAGTTAATTTTGTATTTTTAGTAGAGACGGGGTTTCACCATGTTGGCCAGGCTGGTCTCAAACTCCCGACCTCAAGTGATCCACCCGCCTTGGCCTCCCAAAGTGTTGGGATTACAGGCGTGAGCCACCGCGCCTGGCCTGATTTTTAAATATTAAATCAGTCTTGCCTATCTGGAAATCCCACTTGGTTATGTTGCATTTTTCTCTATTTTTTTTGAGACAGGGTCTCACTCTGTCACCCAGGCTAGAGTACAGTGGTGTGAACACAGCTCACTGCAGCCTTGAACTCCTGGGCTCAAGCAATCCTCTCACCTCAGCCTCCAGAGTAACTGGGACTACAGGCACGTGCCATCATGCTAGGCTAATTTTTTTGTTGTTGCAGTTTTGTAGATGGGGTCTTGCTATGTTGCCCAGGCTGGTCGCAAACTCTTGGCCTCAAGCAGTCCTCCTACTTCAGCCTTTCAAAGTGTTGTGATTACCACTGTGAGCCACTATGCCGGGTCTGTATCACTATTATTATTATTATTATTATTATTACTATTATTAGAGATGGAGTCTGACTGTCACCCAGGCTGGAGTGCAGTGGCACAATCTCAGCTCACTGCAACCTCTGCCTCCCAGGTTTAAGCGATTTTCCTGCCTCAGCCTCCCAAGTAGCCGGGATAACAGGTGCCCACCATCATGCCCAGCTAATTTTTGTATTTTTAGTAGAGACGGAGTTTCACCATGTTGGCCAGGTTGGTCTCGAACTCCTGACCTCAGGTGATCCACCTGCCTCAGCTTCTCAAAGTGCTGGGATTACAGGCATGAGCCATTATGCCCAGTCTGCTTTGTATTTTTTTTTAATTATCCTTCAATGTCTGTGGGGTTTATAGTGACAATTCCATCTGTATTCTCTCATTTTTGTCAGTATTGCCAGACATTTATGAGTTTTACTAATCCTTCTGAAAAACCAGCTTTTGGTTTCATTCATTTTTCGCTACTGTTTCCTTCTTTCAGTTTCATCGATTTTTCGCTACTGTTTCCTTCTTTCAGTTTCATTGATTTCTGCTCTTTACTATTTGCTGCCTTCTGTTTGGTTCAGGTTTATTTTGCTCTTTTTTTTTTTTTTTAAGTTTCTTAAGGGAGGAGCTTAGATTAATAATTTGAGGCTAGGCGCGGTGGCTCACGCCTGTAATCCCAGCACTTTGGGAGGCTGAGGCAGGCAGATCATTTGAGGTGGGGAGTTAGAGACCAGCCTGGCCAACATGGTGAAACTCCATCTCTACTAAAAACACAAAAATGTGCCAGGCATGGCGCTGTATGCCTGTAATCTCAGTTCCTCAGGAGGCTGAGGCAGGAGAATCACTTGAACCGGGAGGGGGAGGTTGCAGTGAGCCAAGATTGCACCACTGCACTCCAGCCTGGGTGACAGAGCAAGACACCGTCTCAAAAAATAATGATGAGAATGATTTGAGACCTTTCTTCTTTTCTAAGGTAAGAATTTAATACTATAAAGTTTTCCTCTAAGCATTGCTTTGGCTGCATCCCAGAAATTCTGATATGCTGCATTTTCATTTTCATTCAGTAGAAAATATTTTTTCCCTTAAGACTTCCTCTTAGATCCATGGATTAGTTAGAAGTGTGTTGTTCAGGGCTGGGCACGGTGGCTCACACCTGTAATCTCAGCACTGTGGGAGGCTGAGGTGGGTGGATCACCTGAGGTCAGGAGTTCGAGACCAGCCTGGTCAACATGGTGAAACCCTATCTCTACTAAAAATACAAAAATTCGCTGGGTGTGGTGGCACGCGCCTGTAATCCCAGCTACTAGGGAGGCTGAGACAGGAGAATCGCTTGAACCCAGGAGGCAGAGGTTGCAGTGAGCCGAGATTGCACCACTGCACTCCAGCCTGGGCAACAGCACAAGGCTCTGTCTCCAAAAAAAAGCAGCATGTTGTTCAACTTCCAAGCACTTGGGTGTTCTCCAGTTTTATTTGTATTACCTATCTGTAGCTTAATACTATTATGGTCTGAAAATATACTTTATAGAATTTTAATTATTTTAGATTTGCTAAGGTTTGTCTTATGACCCAGGATATGGTCTATCTGGGTGAATGTTCAATATGTACTTGAAAAGAATGTGTATTCTAATGTTGTCAGGTAGAAGAGTCTATAAACATCAACTAGATCTAGTTGGGTTTTCGTCTGGTTTAGTTCTATATCCTTACTGATTTTCTATCTACTAGTTCTATCTATTACTAAAAGATGAGTGTAGAGTCTCCAACAATAATTGTAGATTTGACCTTCTCTCCTTTTAGTTCTATCAAAGTTTGCTTCATGTATTTTGAAGGTCTGTTGCTGGATGTGTACACATTTAGAACTGTTATGCCTTCTTGATGAATTGACTCATTTCTGATAACAGTATGACCCTCTCTATCCGTGCTAATATTCCTTCCTTTGAAGTCTACTTTGTCTCATATTAATATAGCCACCCTAGCTTTCTTTTCCTGAGCCTTTGCATGGTATATCTTTTTATACTTTTGGCTTTTAACTTATTACCTATATTCTTATATTTCAAATGGGTTTCTTGTAGACAGTATATATTAGGCCTTATGGTTTTTTGTTTGTTTCTTGAGGCAGGGTCTTGTTCTGTCGCCCAGGCTGGAGAGCAGTGGCATGATCAGCGCTCACTGCAGCCTTGACCTCCTGAGCGCAAGTGATCCTCCCACCTCAGCCCCTCCTGAGTAGCTGAGACTATGGGCATGCACCACCATGCCTGGCTGCTTTCTATGAAATTTTTTGTAGTGAAGCAATCTTGCTCTGTTGCTCGGGCTGGTCTCAAACTCCTATGCTTAAGCGATTAGGAGAATTGCTTCAGGCTCCCTGAAGTGTTGGGATTACAGGTGTGAGCCGCAGCTCCCAGCCCCTTTTGTTTTTTAATCCATTCTGACAATCTCTGCTTTTCATTGATGTGTTTGGGTCATTAACATTTAATGTAATTATTGATATGTATGGATTTAAGTCTATGATGTTATTATTTATTTTCTATTTGATCCTTAGTTTTTTGTTCTCCCCCCTCTTCTCTTTTGAATATTTTGAATCAAAATATCTTTTGATGATTTGAGTAATTTTTAATACTCCGTTTTCATTTACTTCTAGCATTTTTGATCACATATCTTTATAGTCTTTTTTTTTTTTTTTTTTTTTTTTTTTTTTTTTTTTTTTTTAGGTGGAGTCTCACTCTGTCACCCAGGCTGCAGTGCAGTGGCATGATCTTGTCTTGGCTCCCTGCAACCCCTGCCTCCCGGGTTCAAGCGATTCTCCTGCCTCAGCCTCCCAAGTAGCTGGGACTACAGGCACGCACCACCACACCTAGCTAATTTTTGTATTTTTAGAAGAGACAGGGTTTCACCATGTTGGCCAGGATGGTCTCAATCCCTTGACCTCATGATCTGCCTGCCTCAGCCTCCCAAAGTGCTGGGATTACAGGCGTGAGCCACCGCGCCTGGCTTATAGTCTTCTTTTAGTGGTTATGGTAGAAATTACTATACATATATACACACACACACACACACACACACACACACACACACACACACCCCTAACTTTTCACAGTCTACTTAGAAATCCTATTTTACATTTCCAGTAGACGGTAGAAATCTTACCATTATATTTTTTACCCTACCCCCTTTTATATTATAGTTGTCAAATGTATTACATTGATATATGCTGAAAAGTTGTCAAATGTATTACATTGATATATGCTGAAAACCCTACTAGACAATTTTTTTTGAGACGGAGTCTCACTCTGTCGCCCAGGTTGGAATGCAGTGGCGCAATCTCGGCTCACTGCAAGCTCCGCCTCCCAGGTTCATGCCATCCTCCTGCCTCAGCCTCCTGAATAGCTGGGACTACAGGTGCCTGCCACCAAGCCCGGCTAATTTTTTGTATTTGTAGTAGAGACGGGGTTTCACCGTGTTAGCCAGGATGGTTTCGATCTCCTGACCTCGTGATCCGCCCACCTCAGCCTTCCAAAGTGTTAGGATGACAGGCGTGAGCCACCCCGCCTGGCATTTTTTTTTTTTTTTTTTTTTTTGAGATGGAGTCTGTCACCCAGGCAGGAGTGCAGTGGCACGATCTCAGCTCACTGTAACCTTTGCCTCCTAGGTTCAAGTGGTTCTCCTGCCTCAGCCTCCCGAGTAGCTGGGTTTCAGGCATGTGCCACCATGCCCAGTTAATTTTTGTATTTTTAGTAGAGACAGGGTTTCACCATGTTGGCCAGGCTGGTCTCAAACTCCTGACCTCAGGTGATCTGCCTGCTTCGGCCTGCCAAAGTGCTGGGATTACAGGCTTGAGCTACTGCCCCTGGCTGACAATGTTATAGCTTTAAGATATGTATGACAATTTCAACTTTTTGTTTGTTTCTTGAGACAGGGTCTTACTCTGCCAGATCTTTAACATTTCTGTTGTTTTTCTTTCATTCCTAAAGTTCCAAGATTCCCTCTGGCATCATTTCCCCTCCACCCAAAGAACTTTCTCTAGCATTTCTGTTAAAGTAAATAATAATAATTTTTTTTCCTGTTATAATGTCCTTATTTTGCCTTCATTCCAAAGGTTATTTTCATTGGATATAGAGTTCTGGGTTGACAGCTCTTTTCTTTTAGCACTTTGAAAGTATTGTTTCTACCATCACAAAGAAGATGAGAAAAAAATAATAATAAAAAATAATAATAATAAAAAAGGAGCAGTGGCTCATGCCTGTAATCCTATCACATTGGGAGGGCCAGGTGGGTGGATTACTTGAGCTCAGGAATTCAAGACCAGCCTGGGCAACATGGTGAAACCCCATCTCTACAAAAAATACAAAGGTTATCTGGGCACAGTGGCACACACCTGTAGTCCCAGCTACTGTGGATGCTGAGGTGGGAGGATCACTTGAGCTCAAGAGGTTGAGGTTTCAGTGAGTCGAGATCACGCCACTGCACTCCAGCCTAGGAGATGGAGTGAGGCCCTGTCTCAAAATAATAATAATAATAATAAAAGTATTATTCTGGCTGGGTAAGGTGGCTCATGCCTGCAGTCCCAGCCCTTTGGGAGGCCGAGGTGGGCAGATCACGAAGTCGGGAGTTTGAGACCAACCTGGCCAACATGGTGAAACCCCATCTCTACTAAATACGCAAAAATTAGCCGGGCATGGTGGCAGGCACGTGTAATCCCATCTACTCAGGAGGCTGAGACAAGAGAATCGCTTGAACCTGGGAGGTGGAGGTTGCAGTGAGCCAAGATTGCACCACTGCACTCCAGCCTGGGCAACAGAGAGAGACTCCATCTCAAACAAACAAACAAATAAAACAAAGTATTATTTCATTTCCTTCTCATCTCTATGGTTTCTGCTAAGAAATTCACAATCATTCAAATCACTATTTTTCTTTTTTTTTTTTTTCTGCTCCATAATTTATAGTTGTTTTATTTTATTTTTTATTTATTATTTTTTTTTTATTATACTTTAGGTTTTAGGGTACATGTGCACAATGTGCAGGTTTGTTACATATGTATCCATGTGCCATGTTGATTTCCTGCACCCATTAGCTCGTCATTTAGCATTAGGTATATCTCCTAATGCTGTCCCCGCCCCCCCACCCCCCACCCCACAACAGTACCCGGAATGTGATGTTCCCCTTCCTGTGTCCATAAGTTCTCATTGTTCAATTCCCACCTATGAGTGAGAACATGCGGTGTCAAATCACTATTTTTCTATATATGTGTCACTTTTTCCTGGCTGCTTTCAAGATGTTTTCTTCAACTTTAGTTTTCAGCAGTTTGATTTTGATGTGTCTCAACTGTGGATTTGAGTTTATCTTCTTTGGAATTTTCTAAGTTTCTTGAATCTGTAAGTTTATGTCTTTCACCAAATTTAGAGGTTTTTTTTTTGAGAGGGAGCTTCGCTCTGTTGCCCAGGTTGGAGTGCAGTGGCGCAATCTGGACTCACTGCAACCTCTACCTCCCAGGTTCAAGTGATTCTCGAGCCTCAGCCACCTGAGTAGCTGAGATTACAGGTACGCACCAACAGGCCTGGCTAATTTTTGTATTTTTAGTAGAGATGGGGTTTTGCCATGTTGGCCAGGCTGGTCTCAAACTCCCAACCTCAAACGATCTGCCCGCCTCAGCCTCCCAAAGTGCTGGGATTACAGGTGTGAGCCATTGAGCCTGTCCCAAATTTAGAGGGGTTTTTTTTTTGCCAATATTTCTTCAAATACGTTTTCTGCACACACCACTCTTTCTCATCTCTTACTGGGAATCCAATGACATAAATGTCAGACATTTTAGTATTTTCCCACAGGTCCCTGAGACTCTGTTCAGTTTTTTCTTCCTACTGTTTTCTCCTCTCTGTTGCTTAAACCAGATAATTTCTAGTGATCTGTTTTCAATTCACTGACTTTCTTTGTCATCTCTATTCTTCTATTAAGCCCATCCAGTGAGTTTTAAATTTTTAGTGTTTGTATTTGCCAGTTCTAATATTCTTATTTCGTTCTCTTCTGTATCTTCTGTTTGTCTGAATGGGACTTTCTATATTCCTGTTTGTTTCAAGAATGTTTGCTTTTACTTCTTATAGCATGGTCTTAGTAGCTGCTTTAAAATCTTTGTCTGATAACTCCAACATTTGTGTCATCTTGGGGTTGGCATCTGTTGGCTGCCTTCCCTGGCAAGTACATGAGAATTACTCATATGTCAAGTCATTATGGATGGTATCCTGGACATTGTGAATGTTATGGGACTCTGGGTCTTCTTTAAACTTTATGCAAAAATGTTAATATTTTTGTCTTAGCAGGCAACTGACCAGGTGAGGTTCTGCCTCCTGGGCAGATGGTGAGAGAATAGAGAGAAAAAGAAAAGCAATCAGGATCCCCCCTCATCCCCTTGCTCAGAGATTTAGGAACCTGTGCTGCCACTGCTATTGCCCACAGGCTTGCCTAGGGGCTGGATGGGAGAGATCAGAAAAAGGGAGGAGGAGGAAGAAAAAACCCCAGGGGAATCCCCTTCCTCTCTGTCCTGTAGAAGTCTCATTTCCTGCTCTTTAACCAGAAAAAGGCTTTTTTTTTTCTTTTGAGATGGAGTCACATTCTGTCCCCCAGGCTGGAGTGCAGTGGCGCAATCTTGGCTCACTGCAACCTCTGCCTCCTGGGTTCAAGCAATTCTCCTGCCTCAGCCTCCCAAGTAGCTGGGACTATAGGCGCCTGCCACCATGCCCAGCTAATTTTTTTGTATTTTTAGTAGAGACGGGGTTTCACCATGTTGGCCAGGATGATCTGGATCTCCTGACCTCGTGATCTGCCCACCTCAGCCTCCCAAAGTGCTGGGATTACAGGCGTGAGCCACTGCACCCTGCAGAAAAAGGGTTTTTTGCACTCATTATGTACTTCCAGTTTTCAGGCTGTCATTGAAGTCCTATCAGAAGTAAGACAAAGAGGACACTCACCACCAGCTAATGGCACTTTGAGTTCCCTAATCCACCAACCAGGATTTACTTTTCAGAGTCTTTAGCTAGCTACTCCAAGCATTTGGTCCAGGTCTGTTAGTTCTATTTTGCAGGAGACCCAGTGGGGTATGCTTACTCCATCTCACCCAGAACTGAAACTACACCAGAGGCTATTAACTCTATCATACAACCAGGATGGAGAACCACTGCATACATGTATGTGAATGTTGTACATCAGGGGTTGGCCAATATTTTCTGTAAAGGGCCAAATAGTAAATATTTTAGGCTTTATGGCCGTCTGGCCTGTTGCAACAACTTAACCTATTCAACTCTGCTGTTATGTGAAAGCAGCCATACACAAGGTATAAATAATTGGGCGTGGCTTTCTTGCAATAAAACTTTATTCATTTATTTTTTAGAGAGATAGGGGTCTTGCTTTGTCACTGCACCCAGGCTGGAGTGCAGTGGCACGATCATAGCTCACTGCCACCTTGAATTCCTGGGCTCAAGTCCCAGCCTCCCAAGTACCTGGGACAACAGGCGCGTACCACCATGCCTGGCTGATTTTTTAAAAAACCCTTTTGTGGAGACGGATTCTCACCCCTCTTGCCCAGGCTAGTCTCGAATTCCTAGGCACAAGCAGTCTTCCTACCTTGGCCTCCCAAAGTGCTAGGATTACAGGCAAGACCCACTGCACCCGGCAAAAGCTTTATTTATTTGTTTATTTTTATTTATTTGAGACAGAGTCTCAGTCTGTCACCCAGGCTGAAGTGCAGTGGCGTGATACAAAACTTTATTTAATAAAACAAGTAGCTGGCTAGATTTGGGCTACAAACCATGGTTTGCTGACCCCTGTTCCCTATCGCAAATAGCCAAGTTGGCTTTGACAAAGTTTACTTCTGGACTTTTTTTCCATTCCTTAGGAAGAATTTTTCAAATAACTAGAAAGGTTATTGCTTTGCTCCTACATTCCTAGTCCCACCATGTTCAAGAACTGTGGTACCCATTCAATTTTGCTTTGGTTATTCAATCTGATTCTTGAAATAGTCATTTCTCTAGAGCTATTAAAAATGAAAAATCTAAGGAGATTTGTCCAACTTTATATCTTTTACATGTAACTGACAATTCTGTAGTTATCCTTTCAAATTAAAACCCATATGTACAGCTTTCTCAGTGATATGTTAAAGCAGAGGAGGTAATAACAAATAGTGTCCCAAATTGTTTTTCTAGAACCTTCCCAACTGGAGATGTGAAGCGGTCGTTCTCCATCCACTCACCTGGTTTCCTGCCACAGAGATAGAAGGCTAGTCTGTCCGTTAGCTCATACTGTATTTCCACGAGGCGCTCTGCCAGCTCATGGTGCCCTCCTTGCCTATCAAGAGAAAACAAAGTACCATTTATATCGCTCACTATTCACTGGCTTTAAAATGGAGAAGTACAAAGATGTCTCCTGAGACACCTGAGCAGTTTATCACACAGGACTTTTGAGAATCATCAACCTTCTTGTGGGAGGTAGATTTCTGAAGTCTACTTTGCATCCTACTTTTATAAATGGTTTTCACCATCTGAACTAACCCCTTTCCTTTATTAAGGCACAAAATAGAATATTTAATAAGAAATTCAAAGACTTATGAGACGGAAGGATAAAGAATGACTTAATTTAATAAGGTAAAAAAATGAAATTAATCAATGGTTTAGGGTAGAGGTTCTCAAAAATTAACTAGCGCATTTCTAGAAATATACCATGTGCAGGCCACACCCTTGGAAATTCTGAATCAATGGGGACAGGATGGGGCCAGGGGCCAATACGTTGAAGAAGGTCCTTCCCCTAGGTGATGCTGATGCAGATAGTCTGACTCTGGATGAGAGTCTAGTAACCACTTCAAAGGCTTCAAATCAGCAAGATACAGGCCAACCTAACGCACAGCTCACGCCTGCAGCTACTTCTGCCTCCTTATCTTCAATTTGCACAACAGAAAATATTAAGTTTACCTTTCAACACCCATGAAATAAATACTTAGGCTGCTTAGGATCCTTTTAGTAACAAGGATACAAATTATATTGAGATTATTATATGCAAGGTACAAGTGTGAAAATTCCAAGGTAAGCGTAGTAAGTATCATTTACCCAGGGCTCTCGTCCAAGATCAAGTATATTTTGTGGTTTTTGTCCTTAAAATGGCAAAAACTGCAATTACTTTTGCACCAACCTGATAGTTTCAGCCAGCTTCTCTCTCCACCATTCAAGGCACTCACAACACCCTCCAACCTACCACACAGCTTTGATTTGTGAGAGGCACATCTTATTCTTTCATTTTTTAGTATCTGTGAAATCAGGAAATATCCTACAATTGATGATACACCATAATTTAATTGGCTGAGCTCTTTTTATAGTGCTTTGTGAAATAATGAAGCACCGTGCAATACTGTACTCCTGCTGTTATTCCCAGACCCACTCTGTTCTTTCCAGTCAGGTCTCCTGCTGTGCTGAACACACTTTGTCCCTCCCTGCCTCCTGATCTTGACTCCTGCCTTTCTTCTTACCTGGAATGCTTCAGCTCCTCCTTCACACATTCAAATCCAACCCATTCTTCAAGACCAGCTGAAGAAATTTCTTAAATGATTTGGACCACAATGAAGAAATCCTATATATGCTTTTTAAGACCAATTATCTATTTTGGCAATGAATCCCATATGGTCTTGCCTCCTTGAACTCTTTCAGGCATTTATGAATCATCTTTTCCAAGAGAGCAAATTCTGGGAAGGCAGTTTTGTTATTTGCCCATTTTATCCTCTGTGGAGCACAGTATTGTGCTTCACAGTTAATAAAAGTATTTTGGAAAAAGAAGGAAAGATGATTGATCTTTGGCCATTTAAATGATATTCAAGACTATTCTACAGATTTATTTTTCAAGGACTTTATTAATAAAGAAAAATTTAAAGAATTTTACAGTGAGCACTTTTTTTTTTTTTTTTTTTTTTTTTTTTGAGACAGTCTTGCCCTGTTACCCAGATTGGAGTGCAGTGGCATGATCTCGGCTCACAGCCAACCTCTGCCTCCCAGGTTCAAGTGATTCTCCTGCCTCAGCCTCCCAGGTAGTGGGATTACAGGTGCCTACCACCATGCCCAGCCAATTTTTTTTTGTATTTTTAGTAGAGACAGGGTTTCAGCATGTTGGCCAGGCTGATCTTGAACTTCTGGCCTCAAGTAACCCATCCGCCTTGGACCCTCAAAGTGCTGGGATTACAGGTGTGAGCCACCGTGCCTGGCCTAGAGTAAGCACTTAGATGTCTACTACTCAAACCTTAAAATTAACATTTTACTATACTTGTTTAATCACATATCTATGTATACATTTGCTTTTAAGTTCAAGCAATAACTAAGATTATTAAAAAATAGAAGCGTGCATTCTGTAATTCTTGATACTTGATTTGGAATCTGACTACAGCTCAACTATCACTGTGTTATAAAGGATCAAGTAAAAGACTGGAAGCTTAGCACACTGGTTCATGATTCTAGCCTTCCTCAACTTTGCCAGCCTGAGCTTATATGCATTTGAATGTCTTCATCTGTAAAATAAAATAATGTACATCTTTAAAGGGGTTAAATATTAACATGTACAACTTAGCTATTTAACAAGGAATCATACCCAACAAAAAAATCCCAGAGAGAAGTAGCGAGAATCTAGGTCTCTTACCTTGCATAATCAACGGGAGTTTTTCCACTAGAATCCTGTGTGCCTGGGTCTGCTCCATATACTGCCAATAATTCAGCCTGTAAAATCTGCCCTGCTTTGGAGGCAACATGGAGCGGGGTGTTTCCTTTTTCCTAAGAATCATTAATAAAAAGTAGACAAAAGAGCACATTAAATAAAGGCTATATGAACACAACTCACTTAGTTTCAATATCTGAAGCAATTAATGTTTTCTTACAGGATGAAAGAAGTTGGCTTGTGCTCCTAAAGATAACAGTCTCAAACAGGTTTCAAGATTCCCTGTTCTCACGCTCGAATGGAGTTGCTGAAAAACGCAGAAACAAAAAAGGAATCGTAGTTAGAGGTGTAAAAAATGATGTCCTAGGGCAGCTGATAGACCATTTTAATATATGTTACATCAGTAACACACAATCTTTATTTGTCTCGGTAAAGTCCATGGACCAGTCTCTCCTTTGCCAGTCACAACTGTCCCTGGGCTGTAAGGTGGGGTCAGGCCATTTTACTGATAAGGAAACTAGGGCTGTGAAGGCTGACTTGCCCAAATGCGTGACTTGTCTAAGAAATGGCACAACTAGAGCTTGAGTGAGAGGCAAGACTGTGTGAAGAGGTGACTGTGCATGGCTCTGACATATGACAGACCTGAATTTCAAACTATACCCACTTCAAGCTGTGTGGCCTGGAGAAAGGGCTTTAAGCAATCCGAACCTCACTTTCTTCATCTCAAAAATGTCAACAATGGCCAGATGCAGTGGCTCATGCCTGTAATCCCAGCACTTTGGGGGGTTGAGGTGGGAGGATCACTTGAGCCCGGGGGTTTGAGACCAGCCTGGGCAACATAGCAAAACTCTGGCTCTAAAAAAAATACAAAAATTAGTTGGGTGTGGTGGCATGCAAGCCTGTAGTCCCAGCTACTAAGGAGGCTGAGGTGGGAAGATCACCTGAGCCTGGGCAGTGGAGGCTGCAGTGAGCTGTGATCATGCCACTGCACTCCAGCCTGGGCGACAGAGCGAGACTCCGTCTCAAAAAAAAAAAAAAAAAAAAATTTAAAAAGGTGGCATTTTTCTTTTTAGAAAGGGTCTTGCTTGCTCTGTCATCCAGGCTGGAGTGCAGTGGAGTGATCGTGGCTCACTGCAGCCTCAGTATCCTGGGCTCAAGCAATCCTTCCACCTCAGCCTCCCAAACAGCTGGGACTACAGGCGCCGGCCACCATGCCCTGCTAATTTTTTATTTTTCAATACAGATGAGGTCTCACTATGTTGCCCAGGCTGGTCTCGAACTTACAAGCTGAAGTGATCCTCCCACCTTGGCCTCCCAAAGTGTTGGAATTACAGGCATGAGCTACCGTGCCCGGCCCTATTCACAGGGTTATTATAAGGATTTATTGATATAATAAAGTGCTCAAAGAATACAAATGCTATAACAATTATTATTATTAGTTGTTACTGTAATTAAGGCTTTAGGACTTCAAATTCTACACTGCGTAAGCTACAGGATCCTGCCTTATACAATACCCTCTCTACCACATTATTCTTGGCCTGTATAATATGCTTTAATAAAGTCTTTCAGGGTAGGAAAAGGCCTGTGATATACCGAATTCTGTACTACGGCAGAAAAGCTCTTATACGTTCAGAAGATGAGCTGCCTTCCTTCAAATCTAACCTAGAATTGTCCAAGATGCAGTAACCATTATCACAGGAAAGAAGAAATCTACTCTAACATCTATTTCTTTTTTTTTTTTTGAGACGGAGTCTCGCTCTGTCGCCCAGGCTGGAGTGCAGTGGCGCAATCTCGGCTCACTGCAAGCTCCGCCTCCCGGGTTCACGCCATTCTCCTGCCTCAGCCTCTCCGAGTAGCTGGGACTACAGGCACCCGCCACCACGCCTGGCTAGTTTTTTGTATTGTTAGTAGAGACGGGGTTTCACCGTGGTCTCGATCTCCTGACCTTGTGATCCGCCCGCCTCGGCCTCCCAAAGTGCTGGGATTACAAGCGTGAGCCACCGCGCCTGGCCTCTAACATCTATTTCTAAGTCTTGTTTAACTTTTTAAATAGTTTTTTTGTTTGTTTTTTAAACACGGGGTCTCGTTATGTTGCCCAGGCAGGACTGAACTCCTTGGCTCAAGCAACCCTTCCACCTCAGCCTCCCAAGTAGCTAGTATTACAGGCATGTGCCACTGTGCCTAATTTTTTAAAACTTTGGTAAGGAAAAAAAAAAAAAAAAAACCCCAACACATACCAAGTCTTATTAATCAATGGAAGTAGCAAGTATATGCATTTCTTTTTTTTTTTTTTTTTTTGAGACGGAGTCTTGCTCTGTCGCCCAGGCTGGAGTGCAGTGGTGCAATCTCGGCTCACTGCAAGCTCCGCCTCCCGGGTTCACACCATTCTCCTGCCTCAGCCTCTCCGAGTAGCTGGGACTACAGGCACTTGCCACCATGCCCGGCTAATTGTTTTGTATTTTTAGTAGAGACGGGGTTTCACCATGGTCTCGATCCCCTGACCTCGTGATCCGCCCGCCTCGGCCTCCCAAAGTGCTGGGATTACAAGCGTGAGCCACCGCGCCTGGCCAAGTATATGCATTTCTATGCAAAATTTCAAATTCTGAATTCTTCAGCCAGATTCTGCTGGGGATTAAAAAAGGGGGAAAAAAAAAGGCTGGATGTGGTGGCTCACGCCTGTAATCCCAGCACTTTGGGAGGCCAAGGCAGGCAGACTGCTTCAGCCCAAGAATTTGAGACCAGTCTGGACAACATGGTGAAACCCCATCTCTCCAAAAAAGACAAAAATTGGCCGGGCGCGGTGGCTCGTGCCTGTAATCCCAGCACTTTGGGAGGCTGAGGCAGGCAGATCACTTGAGGTCAGGAGTTCAAGACCAGCCTGGCCAACATGGTGAAACCCTGTCTCTACTAAAAATACAAAAAAAATTAGCCGGGCATGGTAACGGGCACCTGTAATCCAAGCTACTCAGGAGGCTGAGGCGGGAGAATCGCTTAAACCCAGGAGGTGGAAGTTGCAGTGAGCTGAGATCGTGCCGCTGCACTCCAGCCTGGGTGACAGAGAGAGACTCCATCTAAAAACAAAACAAAACAAAACAAAACACACACACACACACACAAATTAGCCAGGCTTGGTGGCACATGCCTGTGATCCCAGCCACTTGAGAGGCTGAGGTGGGAGAATCATTTGAGACTGGGGAGGTTGAGGGTGCAGTCAGCCATGATTGTGCCACGACACTCCAGCCTGGGCAACAGAGTAAGACTGTCGTTTAGGCTGGAGTGCCGTGGCATGATCTCAGCTCACTGCAACCTTCGTCTCCCCAGTTCAAGAGATTCACAGCCGAATTCTACCAGACATACAAAGAAGAGCATCCTACTGGAATTATTCCAAACAATCAAAGAGGAGAGAGGCTTCTCCCTAACTCATTCTGTGAAGCCAGCATCAGCCTGATACCAAAATCTGGCAGAGACACAACAAAAAAGGAAAACTTCAGGCCAAAATCCATGATGAACACAGATTTTTAAAAAAAACTCTCAACAAAATATTAGCAAACTGAATCAGCAGCACATCAAAAGTTAATCCACCATGGCTGGGCGCAGTGGCTCACGTCTGTAGTCCCAGCACTTTGGGAAGCTGAGACAGGTGGATCACGAGGTCGGGAGTCCGAGACCAGCCTGGGCAACATGGTGAAACCCCGTCTCTACTAAAGATACAAAAAATGGCTGGGCACAATGGCTTACGCCTGTAATCCCAGCACTTTGGGAGGCTGAGGCGGGCGGATCACGAGGTCAGGAAATCGGGACCATCCTGGTTAACACGGTAAAACCTCGTCTCTACTAAAAATACAAAAAAAATTAGCCAGGCGTGGTGGCGGGCGCCTGTAGTCCCAGCTACTCAGGAGGCTGAGGCAGGAGAATGGCGTGAACCCAGGAGATGGAAGCTTGCAGTGAGCCAAGATTGCACCACTGCCCTCCAGCCTGGGCCACAGAGCAAGACTCCATCTCAAAAAAAAACAAACAAAAAAAACCCAAAATACAAAAGATTAGCCGGGCCTGGTGGCACGTGCCTGTAATCCCAGCTACTAGGGAGGCTGAAGCAGGAGAATTGCTTGAACCTGGGAGGCGGAGGTTGCAGTGAGCCAAGATCGTGCCATTGCACTACAGCCTGGGCAACAGAGTGAGACTCTGTCTCAAAAAAAAAAAAAAAAAAAAATTAACCCATCATGATCAAGTAGGCTTTTTTGCTGAGATTCAAGGCTGGCTCAACATACACAAATCAATAAATGTAATTTGCCACATAAGTAGAAGCAAAAGCAGGCCAGTCGCGGTAGCTCCTGCCTGTAATCCCAGTACTTTGGGAGGCTGAGGCGGGCGGATCACGAGGTCAGGAGATCGAGACCATCCTGGCTAACATGGTGAAACCCCGTCTCTACTAAAAATACAAAAAAAATTAGCTGGGTGTGGTGGCAGGCGCCTGTAGTCCCAGCTACTTGGGAGGCTGAGGCAGGAGAATGACATGAACCCGGGAGGCGGAGCTTGCAGTAAGCCGAGATAGCGCCACTGCACTCCAGCTTGGGCGACTGAGCAAGTCTCTATCTCAAAAATAAATAAATAAATAAACAAATAAATAAATAAATAGAAGCAAAAGCAAAAACCACATGATCGTCTCAATAGATACAGAAAATGTTTTCTTTTTTTGAGACAGGGCTTTGCTCTGTCGTCCAGGCTGGAGTGCCATGGTGTAATTTCAGCTCACTGCAACCTTCACCTCCTGGGCTCAAGTCATCCTCCCACCTCAGCCTCCCGGGTAGCTGGGACTATAGGCGTGTGCCACCATACCCGGCTAATTGTTATATTCATTGTAGAGACGGGGTTTCACCATGTTGCCCAGGCCGGTCTTGAACTTCTGAGCTCAAGTGATCTGCCAGTCTCAGTCTCCCAAAGTGCTGGGATTACAGGTGTGAGCCATCGCACCCAGCCAAAAAGTAATTTAAAAAGTTCTGAATAAGTAAGTCCTCATGCTCTGTGTGAGTAAGCATTTATCCAAGGCAGCGCTCTGAAAATAAATATGCACATTTCTTACAGCATCTCTCAAAAACATGCGAAGGCCCACATAAAGAAAACCACCTCACTCATTTTACAAGTATCATAAACCATTCTGTGTACTATAGCTTTGAGTCACACATTGCTTTCCGAAGATCATACTCACTGTTCAACCTGGAAACCTGAAGAAGTCCCCTTCCTTTAGTACTTTTTCTAGTCCTTATTAAAAAGAAAAAATTGTCCTATAAACTTTCTAGTCCCTTCTAGAAACAACTCTGAGATGGTTCCTATTTCAAAGTTAAACAAACAAAAAACTTATCAAAATATAATTTAAAAGCCATATTGGAAAAACACAAATAGCCTTCCAGAGACTTACTTTTCCTCTTTGCCCTGAACCTCCACTATATGAATGGCTGCCATTTGAATTCAGATTAAAGACGAAACCAATTGACAAAAAAGCTATTAATTAATTAATGTGCAGAAATGAGTTTTTTTCTTTCTTTAAAAACTTTTTTCAGCCTGGGCAACATAGCAAGAACCCGTCTCTACAAAAAATAAAAAATATTAGCTGGGTATGGTAATGCGCCTGTAGTTCCAGCTACTCGGGAGGCTGAGGTGGAAGGATTGCTAGAGCCTGGATGGTCAAGGCTGCAATGAACCGTGATTGCACCACTGCACTCTAGCCTGGGCAACAGAGCAAGACCCTGTCTCAAAAAAAACAAATGAAAAACAAAAAAACCCTGGCCGGGTGCAGTGGCTCACACCTGCAATCCCAACACTAGGAGGCCGAGGCAGGCGGATCACCTGAGCTCAGGAGTTCGAGACCAGCCAGGCCAACATGGCAAAACCCCGTCTCTACTAAAAATACAAAAATTAGCTGGGCATGGTGGCATGCGCCTGTAATCCCAGCTACCCAGGAGGCTGAGGCAGGAGAATCGCCGGAACCTGGGAGGCAGAGGCTGCAGGGAGCCGAGATCGCGCCACTGTACTCCAGCCTGGGTGACAGAGAAAGACTCTGTCTCAAAAAAAAAAAAAGCCCACAACCAAACTTTTTTTTTGTTTTTTTTCAAATAAAACAATATGCTGTCTCAGCCAGCTCTTTTAGGGATTTTAAAAGGTGTGACCCACCTTGCTAAGGTCTTTGGCAGTCACACTATCGTCATCCCGGCAGGGCAAGCGATGGACGAACGCTAACATTTGATACTTGGCTCTGATGAATTCCGCTTTATTGGGACTGGTTCAAAAACAAAAAAGAAAACAGTTCACTCGTTCAGATACAACAATCCCCATTCTTTGTACTGTAAAAAGAAGAGGAAGTGACCCACATCCCTCACTTGAGAATAAAATGAACAATGCTCAAGTAAGTTTCAGCAAGGTTTAAGACCTGAAGTTTGAAAACATACATTAGTTATTATAATGGCTGGGATTCCAGAGTACCTGCTTTTTATAGTAGTCATCTTCTCTGTGTAATTGTCTGAACTGACTTAGCAACCTTGGGAGAAAGCAGCATTTAGTCCTATCTTATAGGTGAGGCAACAGGCAGACGGGTGCCCAGACCTAGATTTCTGGTCTGATCGCCTCTTATTTGAATATAAGTTTAAATCTGATTACATTTACAGACTCCAAGCCATGGTTTCCAACTGAGGAAGCCACTTACTCCTGCCAGGTGGCCATGCTAAACAGATGGTCCTGCCCCACCCCATTCTGCATTTCTAATAGCAAAGAGCCTGATGCACGACTAGTGTAACCCCCTCCTTTGCTGCCCTTGTGGAGACTGACCAAAAATAGCTGCACTCCTTTCGGTGGGCCCCATTTGTTATGAAGAAATAAAAGTATTTATAAACATTCCACTCACTGTACTTTATCCTGTGGATTAGCTTTACGTCTTCCACTCATAATAGACGCAGGGTCCAGCAAAGAATGCTCCCATATAGAGTTAGCACCGTTATTATACAAGGTCTCAACCATCTAAAACCAAGCAGGATGACATAAGACTTCAATTTCTTTTCACAAATATTAATGGGGATCAGTGACTGAACAGAGTAAACAAAGTCCTGTTATAAATGCTCATTTGTTAGGAATATCATTCATATCATTGTTTTCTGATTTGAGAATGAGAAAGATGATCAATCTATATGCAGGATTCAGCTTTGACTAGTAGCTATCCTACTAGTCAAAAGAAGTGTGACTGAACTGTTCTTATTCAGTATGAAAGAAAAGTACTCTGACACCTTAGAGCAGGGTTTCCCAAACCTAATTGAACACTATTTTCAACATTCTTAACGACCCATGTACTATCTATATTATTCACTTAATATTTGTCTTTAAAGCCCCTTACTTTTAAAAACAACTACAGTTTGATGTGCTAGTTATAGCTTTCCCATACACAGTAAAATAATGTAACCATTAAAAAAAACATGTATTACCCACATCTGTCTTGAATACCACTGGTGGTTCCATATTTGGGGAATTGTTGCTTTAGGGTCAACCCTGGCATTCTAAACAACTCATCTCTGGACTTTACTGAGATTCTATAATACAATCTGGCTTTGTAAACACAGACAGACCTGAGAGCAGTAAATAGCCCCTTTCACATGAGCGTGAGCTGTTAGAAACTTCTAAGCAAAAGTTAGTAATAAATCATATCTCCAAATTTCATTTCAAGGCATGACTCCTAAAACAGCCCCATCTGTTTTTTACAGCAGTGTAGTTATTTTCACATCAGAGATCCATACCCACTTGTTTTGGCTCCTTGGTTCACACAGGCAAGTTTAAGGGATATGTGCAGCTGTCACAGATTCAGTGAAATGTGTAATCAAGACAAATGAGGCAAAACACACACTTAACCTTGAGTTCCAAGAGAACTTGAAGAATGTGTACCCCAAGATAGAAGTAAAGGTGACATGACATTGGACTCCAAATAAAACAAAGAACTCATTTAACAGGGTATTCTACATGCAATCAAAACATATTAATTTAATTTGGTCTCTCTGACTAGTAACAAGAGCTTTAAGAAAACTTAAAATGTTTCAGAAGTTTCTGAGGAATCCCAGCCCATGCTGCTATCAAAGCAGAAAAACATGTTCTAAAAATATTAGCAGGTACTCAGGAATAAGTACATTAAAGAAAAGATTCTCAGGCAGTAGCCTTCAGAAACATTCATTATCATGCATAGAAAAGATGGACTACTGGCCGGGCGCGGTGGCTCACGCCTGCAATCCCAGCACTTTGAGAGGTTGAGGTGTGGATCACTTGAGTTCAGGAGTTCGAGACCAGCCTGGCCAACATGGTGAAACCCCTTCTCTACTAAAAATACAAAAATTAGCCAGGCATGATGGCGGGCGCCTGTAATCCCAGCTACTCGGGGGGCTGAGGCAGGAGAATCGCTTGAACTCGGGAGGCGGAGGTTACAGTGAGCTGAGATCACACCACTGCACTTCAGCCTGGATGACAGAGTGAGACGCCATCTCAAAAAAAAAAAAAAAAAAAAAAAAATTTCTGGTGACAGTCTAGAAAGTCAACAGAGCAACAGTACCAAGATATTTTAATGAGTATTCATCTATCTACCTATAATTGAGCTTTTTGAACAAGATTTATGTCAAGTAGGAAGAAAAGTCTTTAATGAATTCAATACAGATAATATTTGTAAATAGCATTGATGGGCATGCCATCTCTATTCAATTATGAAACAGTTTTGTCTTATGGAAGAAGTACACCAGGAGAAATTTTAGTTGTTAACATGATGAGCCCTAAAATGTAAATTACCAACCATCGGGAGAATTCTTCTTATCCTTTACCTGAAGCAGTGTTGGAGGCCATGGTGTGTGTTTCAGATGCCTCACTTGGGAGATATGGCGCCCTAGACTCCGATGGACACTGCAGCACTCGTCACATAAAAACGTTCCCCTATTTACTGATGCCCAGGAAGGATCTGGAAAGAGAGTGAAATCTCAGTGGCAGAGATACCAGCAGGTTGCTATACTGCCAGATGGCAAAAGACGACTGAGGTTTGGTTTGTCAGAAAACGGAGTCTCGCTCTGTCACCCAGGCTGGAGTACAGTGGCACAATCTCGGCTCACTGCAACCTCTATCTCCCAGGTTCAAGCAATTCTCCTGCTTCAGCCTCCTGAGTAGCTGAGATTACAGGCATGTACCACCATGCCCGGCTAGTTTTTGTATTTTTAGCAGAGATGGGGATTCATTATGTTGGTCAGGTTGGTCTCAAACTCCTGACCTCAGGTGATCCACCCACCTCGGCCTCCCAAAGTGCTGAGATTATAGGCGTGAACCACTGTGCCCGGCCAAGATAATATAATTTTGACAGTGAATTATGCAGATAGCATTTTTTGCAGTAAATGGTGTAAAGACGGCTGTCCTAATTCACTGCTATGAATCAACATGCCAATATGCTTAGCAGAAAGCTGCAAGTTACAGAATCATAAAATCACTCAGCTGCTATGGTTCTGAGGACAGGGAAACCTGGCCTCTTCCATTAGGAAATGTTCTATGATGTCCATGAATTGTTTTTGTTTGTTTGTTTTGAGACAGCGTCTCACTTTGTCCCCTAGGATGGAGCGCAGTGGCGCAATCTCGGCTCACTGCAACTTCTGCCTCCAGGGTTCAAGCGATTCTCCTGCCTCAGCCTCCTGAGTAGCTGCAATTACATGCGTGTGACACTAGCTTGGCTAATTTTTGTTATTTTTAGTACAGACGAGGTTTCACCATATTGGGCAGGCTGGTCTCAAACTCCTGACCTCAGGTGATCCACTCGCCTTGACCTCCTAAGGTGCTGGGATTACAGGCTTGAGCCACCATGCCCAGCCAATTGATTGTTTTACATAAACTACCAAGTCCAATCCTGCAACTAATCTAAAAAAAAGAAGTTGCAATAACAGCAGCTTCACAGAGGCAAAGATGTAAAATAAAAATGAAAAATATTTTTAGTGTGTGTATAATACTTTTTTCCCTTTAAAGTCATAGAGCTTCATTAGCTGTCCTCTGAAACAAGGGATAATTTCATATTTGGCAAGCAGGATGGATCTGGGTAAGTAAACACCTAGAAACCTCAAATAAAGAAAGAGCTACATTTCATCAGACTCACAATGGGGTGACAATAGGTGCCATTTAAGCTGCCTGGTCAAAGGGTTACATTTAAAAATTCTTCAATGTCCACAAAAATCTCTAAAATGCATGTACACCATCTTTACCATTTTTTAAGAGTTTATTCAAACCCTTTCAAACCATATAATGAAAAGTTATGGGCTTTCAATCAAAGACGAATCCTGGGAGCCAGTGAGTATGGTGGTTAAGAGGGTTGACTCTAGAGACAAGCAGTTAAGGGTTTGAACCCCAACTCTGCCACTTCTTGCACAATGATCTCAGACAAGTTACTTGAGTGTTTTCACCATGGTTCAAATGAGAACAACAACATATCTGGGGATAGTAAGGATATAGAGAATAAGTGAAGTACCTCACACATAGTAAAGTAGTAATGTTAGCTGTTATATCTTTTCTAAATTATTTTCTCAGTATTCAGATATTTTCTAGACGTGAAATTCATGATCACTGGAAAAAGTTTTTGATGGGAAATACTTAAAACATTGAACATTTCATGTGACCACTCTACTACTGTACTGAAAATCTCCATGGAGTTTTCAAGTAATTGAACTCAGAGTGTGATGTATTTGAAATGAACCAGATTCATTAAAAAAAAAAAAAAAAAAAGTAGAATATTTAAGAAGACGTTATCATGGTTAAATGTTTGCATAAAATAAAACAGAATCAAAATAATTCAATTTAGTATAACTCTGTTGCTATTACTATATCATCCTAAAAAGCAGAGATTGGAAATGTCCAGATGAAGGAGCTCTACAAAGATGCATAACAACACTGCTTCCTGCAGTATAGTACTGCCACTAATGGCCAAAAAAAAAAAAAAAGACTGTTTTGAAGCATAGCTTTGGTTTTCACTTATTCAGAGGATTTGCAATATTCTTTTTTTTACCAAGTATTTAACACATATTAATTAAGACAAGTATTTGACTAACCACTTTAGCATCCTGGATCAGAATCCCATGGAAAGAATATTAGAATGTTAACATAGTAAAATAAAAATGTTTGTATGAATGAGATTGGGTAAAACCCTTTAAGTTCATCTGGAGCCAGGGCTCCAGGGACACCACAAATGAACTTCAAAAATGTTTGTGACTCCCCCAGACAAATCTTAGGTAAATTCGTTCACGTGCATTTTAGGGGAGAAGGCCTTAGCATTCATCAGAATCTCAAAGGGGTCCCTAACCCTACAGGTAATTCTCTCAGCAAGGCTTTGCAGAAAAGGCAGCACAAATTCCCAGCTGCTCAATTTCACAGAATATTTCAAGGTAGCCTAATTATATTCAAAACAGGAAGGAAGTGACTCAAGTCTCTGCAGATTAGGCGTATGAGACAACAACTAAAGCGATACGATGGAAGAGAAAATGTTCTGAAATGCATAAAATGCTGCAAAAGTATATTTAGGATGGCAATGGAGGAACAATTTTGCTTTGCCCTGTACCTCATCAAGAAGCAAAACAATATGCATTCCAAGAGGAAGTTAGAAGCTAGACATATGTGAATCAAACACATCACAGAAGGTTCAACTGAAAATAGGCAAGAAAATAAGGAAGTGGAACAAATAACATTTTTAGAGAAAACGATGGAGTTTGTATAACGCACTAACTTGGTTTAGAAACACTTCTTTTTAAACTCCTCCATACCCCCTCCCTAGCTTCAAAGGAAACTGGTAACACCTGCACTGTACGGGCCATAAAACAACCACAAGAGGTTTGAGTTATCACAGTTCTATTTACAATCAGTCTCTACTTCCAAATGACAAGCTGAAGATCAGAACAGCTGCAAAGTCAGTGGTGTTCAATGATTTAATTAAGATTGTTTATCGGACACTATTGTGCCAAGAAAGCCATGTTACCTTCGAATTAACTCAAAGCCAATACATCCAAGCACCTAAAAAACAGCATGTAATAATCTATCCGGAGACCTGACAATTCAGTTGCAATTGCTAAGACACACTTGATCTCTAAATGTGAATATTATGTATGAACAGTTATACATCATTATGAAGGAATGGCTTTAGCGTTTCAATGCCCCTATATTGCTGGTGATTTTGCGTTTGTTTCTGTTGTAATCAACGTATGATTTAGATAGTCAAATATAGCTTTAAGGGACTGCAAGCGTTCTACTGTAGACAGCATAATGCAAAAAAGAAAAGCCTTAAATGATACGATCCTACGAGTATTCATTGAATCTTCCTCACCACTGAGCGTGATACTCCCGATTATCCTCATCGAAAAAAATGAGGAAATCAAGCCAAGTGACCAAGTGAAGTCACCAGCCCAAGGTCATCCAGAAGCAAAATCTAGTTTGAACCCAGGCCGTTCAGATCCTCAAACTTGAGACAAGCACTGCCTCCTACGTGCTGGTTGTGTTTGGAAGACCCCGATCTCCTGGCACCTCTCCCGGGCAGAGTAGCTGTCGCATGTCAGCAGCGGGGAAGTCATCTACGGGGACCCTCTGGCGAGTCTCAGGGAGTGTCATCCTCCCCGGGCAGGACACCGAGGCAGAGAAAGGGTCTAGTGGGAGGTGACACCTGCAGCCTCTGGAGGCTGTAGCCGGCAAGACGCTCGCATTTTACTTCTGTAATTGGCTTTCCTGTGGATTGCCCAAGCCCCTTCTTGTTGGGGAGCAGCCCTGGCCCCCGTCACCTCCCCAGTTGGCCTGGGACGGAGGGAACGGGAGGGAACTAGAGAAAAGGGAGGGCCGCGAGGGACGGGGAGGGCGGCGGCCCCCTGCCCGCCCGGCTCTGACAGGCCCGGGACGGGTCCCACCCCAAGGCCGCCCAGGGACCTCTTCGTTGCGACCCTAGCCGCGGGTTGCGGACGCTTGGCCGCGGGATGCAGCCTGCCCTGAGGGGGCGGCCCCGGGGTAGGGGTCCGGGCCAGGAAAGCAGAGGGGAGCGGGCCCGGCCGGTGCGACTCACCCGGCCCGCTGCAGTCAGCGCACACCTCGCTGCTCCGGAGCCGTTTCGACATGGCTCCCGCCTCCCACCTGCGGGGAACTAGAGGCCGGGGGACAGCAAAGGCGGCGGCGGCGGCGCTTCCGCTCTAACGGGTCCCAGCGGCGGCGGCGCTGACGGCGGCGCCTCTCCCCTCAGCGCCTTGCAGCCTTGGCACAGCACGCACGCGCGGGGAGGCGCCCTTCTGCGAGTGTCAGGTCATGTGACCGGAAAGGGCACGCTGCCTTGTCGCCATCTTGAGTGAGGGCAGGAGACTGCCCGAGTGTCATCTGTCCTACCTTTAAATATTGAATTTGGGTCTCCCTCTCTGGCAGATTCCCCTCGTCCCAACTGATTAATACCAGGGGAAGTAGCAATATCTTGTGATGAGAACCCTGCAGCCACAACCTTCCTGAGGCAATCAATGGTCAAGTTCATTCATTCATTCCTTGATTCAACAAATATTTATCAAGCACTTACCATGTTTTATATACTGTCCCAGCCACTGGAGAAACAGCAGTGAGCAAAGACTGAATTTCTAGTCCTTACGAAGCTTGCATTTTACTGGGGTAAAGTAAAATAAGAATATATTATATGATTCCAGGCTGGGCGCGGTGGCTCACTCTTGTAATCTCAACACTTTGGAAGGCTGAGGCAGGCGGATCACTTGAGGCAGGAGTTCGAGACCAGCCTGGGCAACATGGTGAAACCCCATCTCTACTAAAAATACAAAAATTGGCCGGGCGCGGTGGCTCACGCCTGTAATCTCAGCACTTTGGGAGGCCGAGGCGGGTGGATCACGAGGTCAGGAGTTCAAGAGCAGCCTGGTCAACATGGTGAAACCCCGTCTCTACTAAAAATACAAAAATTAGCTGGGCACAGTGGCAGTCGCCTGTAATCTCAGTTACTTGGGAGGCTGAGGCAGGAGCTTGAACCCAGGGGGTGGAGGTTGCAGTGAGCCGAGATCATGCCATTGTACTCCAACCTGGGCGACAGAGTGAGACTCCGTCTCAAAAAAAAAAAAAAAAAATTAGCCAGGCATGGTGGCGAATGCCTGTAATCCTAGATACTCAGGAGGCTGAGGCATGAGAATCGCTTGAGCCTGGGAGGTGGAGGTTGCAGTGAGCAGAGATCACGCCACTGCACTCCAGCCTGGGCGACAGACCGAGACTGTCTCAAAAACAACTTCAACAACAACAGAAATAACAAAAAAGAATATATTAGATGATTCCTTAGGCTTCAGTTTTAATCTCATCCTCAAAATTAAGATAATGCATTGTTTACTTCTAGTCCACGATTTGTTTTTGTATGGCTTGCTACTTAAGAATGATTTTTACATGTTTAAAGGGTTGCGAGATGAAAATAAAGAAGAGAGGGAAAGAAAGAAAAAGAGGAAGAAGAATATGCGACAAAACTTGTATGTGACCAGCAAAGTTAAACGTTCATTTTGGCTAAGGACAGATGGAATAAATTATGGGAAAAATGTGATATACCTGCTGGATAGTAACCCCTCAGTAAATAGTGGCTCCCATAATTATGGATATTGCTATTATTTTCTAATTACTGTTTTTCTTCATATGCGTGGAATTTGAGAATAACAATAGCTAACCTGGGGTAATTTACAAAATGGTGTGAGATAAACACAATGAAATGAGGTGAATCAGTGTGAAGGAGAAAGGAGATGTGACCCTAATACCAATGATTACTTATTGTCTGTCTTACATATAAACACAACTATGATCTCCATTCAGCAAATATTGAATGCCTGTTGTGAGCCAGGTACTATTTTGGTTTTAGATACTCTGGTAAGCAAAACGACGTGGTTCCTGTCATTGTGGGGTTTTCTGATTAATGAGATAGGGAGATTTTCAATAAACATGGGATGATGAAGAAGAAGAAGAATGTTAAGTTGCAAAAGGCATCTGAAAGAATGAGAAGTGCTGGAAGAGGCCTCAGAAGCACTGGTCTTGAGTCCATCTCTACAGTGTGATAAATGTGTGATGGAGGAATAATCACAGAATTCCCACGCATTCCATGGTTAGAGTCTCCGGGGTGCCATACTGGTGCTCCTGCATCCTGTTTTGGTTTAACAACTCACAAATCTTCGGGCTCCACATCTGTGGAGAATGGATTAGGATGGGATTCTTGAACAGCTGTTGTTGCAGGCATCTGAAGAGCTGGATGTGCATACACTCAGAGGGCAGAGGGAATATTTTCACAATGCATTAAATAGCTTCACCCAGCTATGTGGTCTTGTTGTAGACAGCTGAGCTGAAGCAGCAGCAGAAAGTTCAAGCCCATGAGTAGCTAGCTGTAAGTTGATTTGGTTCTTCATTGAGTCAAGGAGGCATAGCGCCTGAAACTCAAAGAATAAACTTCATATTCGCAGACTGTGGTCAAATATGTATATTATTTATCAGTCCTTTCAGCCATAACCTCAAATCCAAAAAGCTAGCTTAAAAATGACATTCATACATGGACTAAATCACCACCATAGATAGCTAATGAATCATAACCTGGTTCGGAGTTCAAATAGAAGCGACTCTCAACTGAGGACGATTTTTCTCCCCGAGACGACATTTGGCAATATCTGGAGAGGCATGTTTTGGGGAGTGCTACTGGCATTGAGTTGGGAGAAAGACCAGGGAAACTGCTCAGCATCCTACAAAGGACCAGACAACCCCCACACAAAAACTGCCCAGTTCAATATGTGCCGAGGTTGAGAAATCATGAAGTAGAAATATCCCCTTTTATGCAAATACTGTATTTGAAGCCACTTCGCCAGGGTTTAGCGTTCCTCCTTCAAAAATTGTCCGGTGTTGCCCACTTCCAAAATGGCTTTTGACCCATCGTGGAAGCATCTGCCCTGCTCCAAAAAGGCTGCAAGGCTGTCGGCAGCTGGAATGGTTTGGTCCGGGGCTCAGTTGTCACCCCCTGACTGCAGAGCCAATGGAAGAGGTCCAGTTGTGGACCGAACCACATGGGGCCGCTGGAGAAGGGGGAAAGAAGCTGGGGACAGGGAGACGGAACTTTCCGCGTGGAGATCTTTGGCCAAGAGAATGAGCTCAGCTCTGCTCTGTGGGCTACACTGAGTTTCTCGGTGTGAGCTGGAGGTGGGTGCAATGGCGCGGACCCCGGACCCGGTGCCCGAGGTCGCCTACCCCCGCCGCGGCATGCGGTGGTTCGCTCTCTGCACTTCCCTGTTTGGGGCAGTTAGGTCCGCAGAAGTCGGTCCGCGAGCTGTCAGCGCGGGCGGGAACGCCGCGGGGCGAGGGGTGGGCGCGGCCGACCTGGTCCCTGAGCCGGCCGGCGACCCCGGACCTCCCGCGCGCCCCGTACCCGACCGGCTCAGCCGGCCGGCAGCGTAACGCGCCCTTCACTCGTTTGCTCGCTGGCCTCAGGGCAGGCAGGCGGGCGCGGGAGACCCCGCCGGGGCCGAGACTTGGGGCGGGCGGGCGACGAGGACCCAGTTACGGCCTCCTCGCCATGTCCTCGGCCTGCGACGCGGGCGACCACTACCCCCTGCACCTCCTAGTCTGGAAAAACGACTACCGGCAGCTCGAGAAGGAGCTGCAGGGCCAGGTGAGGGGCGGGGCGGGGGTCCGTCTCCCGGTGGGGACTTCGGGGAATCGGGGGTCGTTTCGCCTCCCTGAGCCCATTTCCAGCCCTCTGTCCCCG
Organism: Hylobates moloch; assembly: GCF_009828535.3. Lineage (NCBI taxonomy): Eukaryota > Metazoa > Chordata > Mammalia > Primates > Hylobatidae > Hylobates > Hylobates moloch. The sequence goes on along the minus strand of NW_026652287.1, from coordinate 23,000,688 downwards.
GGATCCCCAGACCCCTGCCACTTTGCAGGTGTGGGACAGCCCTAATAATAGGACACGTATCGAGTGCTTACCGTGCGACGGGCTTTTAAAATATCTTCTCTCTTCACCTTTCCAATAACGCTGGAGAGTAGGTACTGTTACTTTTCCACTGGACAGAGAAGGAAACTGAGGTCCTCAGACGCTACGTGCCTTGTGCGAGGCCGCCCCGCTGATAAATGCCAAGTCGGGATTTTAACTCGGGCCGGCTGGCTCCGGAATGCACCGTCTTAACCATTTTTAGGTTCTGCTGCCTCAAAGACGTAAGAATAGCACACCCTCCTTGTTGTAAGGAAGGGCTTGGTTGGTTTTGGAGTCCAGGTTCTAACTCGCCCTGTGACCTTGGGCAAGGCATTTTCCCTCTCTGGCCGACGTTAACTTAGCTGTAGAATGAGGATGTTGGTGCTGGGGCAGAACCCAACACTTGACTCTATTGATAGGTCTGGGGTGAGGTCCAGGTGCCGCGTTTTAACAAACTCTCCAGGGAGGCTGATACCTAGCAAAGTTTGAGAATCACTGGTTCTCAGGCTCCTTAAAATCCCTTCCTGTTCTAAAGTGCTTTGATGCTTTAATCTTTTCATTATTGCCGTCTCTTTAAAGCAGTAGTGCTCTCAGTTGGAGGTGATTTTGCACCCACGACCTCCCGGGGACATTTGGCAATGTATGGGACATTTTTGGTTGTTGAAAGTAGGGAGTGGGTGCTTCTGGTAGTGGGTAGAGGCCGGTTATGCTGCTCAACATTCTACAATGGCCAAGACAGCCCCCCGCAACTAAGACTTCTCCGGCCCCCAAAGCCAATAGCGTCTTGGTTGAGAAACTCTGCTTTTCTTTTTTCCTTCTTTCTTTCTTTTTTTTTTTTTGAGACTGAGTTTCACTCTTGTTGCCCAGGCTGGAGTGCAATGGTGCGATCTCGGCTCACTGCAACCTCCGCCTCCCGGGTTCAAGCGATTCTCCTGCCTCAGCCCCCCAGGTAGCTGAGGTTTCAGGGATGCGCCACCATGCCCGGCTGATTTTGTATTTTTAGTAGAGACGGGGTTTCTCCATGTTGGTCAGGCTGGTCTCAAACTCCTGACCGCAGGTGATCCGCCCACCTCAGCCTCCCAAAGTGCTGGGATTACAGGTGTGAGCCACCACGCCTGGCCGAGAAACTCTGCTTTTAAAGTATCCCAACAATTCTGGGAGGTATTGGTGCCCTCAAGTTTCAAGCTAACAAACTTAGCAGTTAGGATGAGGATTTGTGATTACCCCTGAAATCTAGTATGGTTGTTCTTGTTGACTTCATACATTTTATCCAGTGTCTTACAGACCTGGTTTTTGAATGGCTCAAAATTGGTGCTATAATTGTCAAGAAATTGCAGAGGAAAAGGAGGATTGTTTGTCTTATGGTTGACAAAAATTGAGACAGGTTAGCATTACTCCATTTGGTGAATGGGTACTGCAAGCTGTGTGCTTGCAACCTGCCATATTTAAGGTGGTTGAGCCCCCACCGAAAGTCCAAAATTACCCTCTTTTCTTTTTCTTTTTTTTTTCTTTTTGAGATGGAGTCTCGCTCTGTCATCCAGACTGGAGTGCAGTGGCGAGATCTCAGGTCACTGCAACCTTCGCCTCCTGGGTTCCAGCGATTCTCCTGCCTCAGCCTCCTGAGTAGCTGGGATTACAGGCTAATTTTTGTATTTTTAGTGGAGATGGTATTTTGTCATGTTGGCCATGCTGGTTTCAACCCCTGGCCTCAAGCAATCCGCCCACCTCTACCTCCCAAAGTGCTGGGATTACAGGCATGAGCCACTGTGCCCGGCCTTTTTTCATTTAAAAAGAATTCCAGATCCGATAAACTTTTGTGAGAGTCATCGTTCTTAATTAGATGACAGGCCAACGATTTAAGAGTTAAGGAGATAGGACACATGCCCTCAGACTAAATGATTCACACCATTAGGCATTTTAGTATACTGATCATTTAATTCCTTTTCTATTACTAGACATGGTACAGAGGTAAAAACTCTAAGACTCAGCTAGGACACTTTAAAAATGACCAGTTTCGGTTTTTAGGCATCTACTTCTTTTGGTGCCCAGGCTGGTCTTGAACTCCTGTACTCAAGTGATCTGCCCGCCTCAGCCTCCCAGAGTGCTGGGATTACAGGCATGAGCCACTGTGCCCTGCCCAAATCCTGTATTCTTAACCCCTACTATACTTCTTTCAGCAAAAATGACTTCATTTCAAGATTATGGAGAATAAATAAGGAAGATAATGGACCTGAAAGTGCAGGCATATGGTAATTGGAAACAATATTTACTAGTAGCTGCTGCTATTATAATCATCATTTGTAAACCTGGGGATTGAGCTTTTCTCTATATTACAGTTGTTCTGCAAGGAAGATGTATTGATTGCATAATTAAAAACAAAAAATTCTTAAGTCCGGGCGCAGTGGCTCACGCCTGTAATCCCAGCACTTTGGGAGGCTGAGGTGGGCAGATCACCTGAGGTCAGGAGTTCGAGACCAGCCTGACCAACATGGTGAAACCCCATCTCTACTAAAAATACAAAAATAGCCGGGTGTGGTGGCACGCGCCTGTAATCCCAGGTACTCAGGAGGCAGAGGCAGGAGAATCGCTTGAACCCAGGAGGCCGAGGTTGCAGTGAGCCAAGATCGTGCCACTGCACTCCAGGCTGGGAGACAGAGCGAGACTCCAACTCAAAAAACAAAAAATTCTTATCACCCCAGCAATAAAGTGCCTGTTTCCCTTAATGTTTTGTTTGCTGGTGAGTTTCTGCTGTCAGTTTCCTCATTCCCTCTATCACCCGACTGAGACTTGGAGCATGTACACTGATAGCTGTAAGGATTTTTTTCCAGGTTTTTTGTTCCTGTTCCGGGAACAGCAACACAGGAAAGAATCAAGTTTATCCAGATGAAGAGGATAAGCACATGTTTCTGAGTGTGTGTGAGCCAGCCCCAATCCCACTGTCTCACTAATAGCAGGCAGTTGTGTAACTTTGCCAACTTCGAGATTGTTTCAGGCCTTCGTTTGATCAGCAGAGGCATTTAATAAAATGCTTCTTAACCCATCAGCTCATTAATATTCAGTGGGGCCTTGAAGTTGGTTGCTGAAGTTGAAACTGTTTGTGTTCTGCTTATGTCATTTGCCACTTAGCTAAAGAAGTCTGTTAAACTTCTTTGGCCTTCTTACTGATGCTGAGACATGAACACTTAAGGGGACAGATGCAAAGGTGAGTCAGTGTACCTTAGACAGGGTTAGAAAACCTGGGTTGTGTGAGGAGGGTGGCAAATGAGGCCTGACTCTAGAGCCAGGCTCCCTGTTAGGAAGCCAGCAGGTGAAAAGCATAGCACCTAGGTAAGAGGAGGACATTCCTGGGGTTCTTACTCCAGCCTGGGGCAGGCCAGGTGAGGCCCCTGGGCACAGATTCAAATCGCTGAGCCATGGGCTAGGCATCCAAGATGAAGAGCCTAGAGCCTGCTCTCCGCGTGTGCCCCCTTGGTCATTGGGGGTTCAAGCTCACCTTAGGAAACTGGCCGCAAGATTCCTGTTCCCACTGACTCACGGTGTGGGCCACACAGAGGACCAGGATGGTCTGAGAGTAAAGAGGAGTGAGGGTGGTTGTCTGTGTTGAGAGAGAGGAGGACTAGCCAGCAGCCTCTTGCTGGAGTCCCCCTAAAGGTGACAGTGAGTTTATGAAGCACTTCCTGCATGCCAGGTACCAAGGCACAGGGGAACTGATAATTCACCTGAGGCTAGTGGGCAAGCTGGAAGGGGTGCCCGGTTGTCTGGTTCTGCAGCCTGGCCTCAGAGCTCGGCAGGAGGATGGCAAGATAGTAAAGAAGGCTTTTGATTGAGGGGGCTGAGGTGGGGGCAGTGCTTGAGGACAGGAGTTCAAGACCAGCCTGGCCGATATAGTAAGACTCCATCTCCTTAAAAAAAATCTTTTTTTTGGCTGGGCACAGTGGCTCACGCCTGTACTCCCAGCTCTTTGGGAGGCCAAGGTGGGTGGATCACGAGGTCAGGAGTTCAAGACTAGCCTGGCCAACATAGCGAAACCCCATCTTTGCTAAAAATATGAAAAATTAGCCGGGCATGGTGGCGGGTGCCTGTAATGCCAGCTACTTGGGAGGCTGAGGCGGGAGAATTGCTTGAACCCAGGAGGCGGAGGTTGCAGTGAGCCAAAATCGCACCATTGCACTCTAGCCCCAGCAACAGTATGAGACTCCATCTCAAAAAAATAAATAAATATTTTTTTAAGGCTTTTGAGCAAGAAAAGTGGATGGGCTGAAATGAGCAAATAGGAAGGAAACTCCTAGTTAAAGGGGGATGGGTATTTTTGTTTGGGTATAGCTCATGGCTAAGGAAACTTAAAAGAAAAACCTAAATGATCAGTTTCAAAAGTGAATTCCGGCCGGGCGTGGTGGCTCACGCCTGTAATCCCAGCACTTTGGGAGGCCGAGGTGGGCGGATCACCTGAGGTCGGGAGTTCGAGACCAACCTGACCAACATGGAGAAACCCCGTCTCTACTAAAAATACAAAATTAGCCAGGTGTGGTGGTGCATGCCTGTAATCCCAGCTACCCAGGAGGCTGAGGCAGGAGAATTGCTTGAACCTGGCAGGCGGAGGTTGCGGTGAGCCGAGATTGCACCATTGCACTCCAGCCTGGGCAACAAGAGGGAAACTGTCTCAAAAGAAAAAGTGAATTCCAGCTAAATTCTGAAAGTCCTTGTTCTCTGAACTCATATTATTAGTTGAAGATTCTAAGCCCCACTATTAACTGTAATGCCATTTGAGCAAATCCCTTTTAGGAAGAAAGTGACAGCTATATGAAACTACATAGTGTGGGCGTATGATAATAACAGATAACTCTTCTCAGCGCTTACTGTGGTGTCAAGCACTGTGCTAAGTTAAGGCCTTTCCCCTTGTAAGAACTGTAAGGTAGGTTTTTTTTATTGTTCAGTTTTACAAGCGAGCAAACTGAAGCTCAGGAGGAATTAAGCAACTTGTCAAACAGTACATGAGAGATTCGTTTTATGTATTATATATAAACATATACACATTGATTTTTTTCAAAAGATTTTTATTGCGATATAGTTCACTTATATAATCTACATTTAAAGGTTATTCAATGGTTTTTAGTGTATCTGCTGAGTTGTGCAACTATCACTACTGTCAAATTTCAGAATTTTTTTTTCTTTCTCTTTTTTGTTTTTGTTTTTGAGACAGAGTCTCACTCTCTTGCCTAGGCTGGCACCATCACAGCTCACTGCACCCTTGACCTGGGCTTAAGCAATCCTCCCACCTCAGCCTCCCGAATAGCTAGGACTGCAAGCAAGCACTACCATGCTTAGCTAATTTTTAAAGATTTTTTTGTAGAGAAAATGTGTCCCTATGTTGCCCAGACTGGCCTCAAACTCCTGGGCTCAAGCAGTCCTCCTGCCTTGGCCTGCCAAAGTGCTGAGATTACAGGTGTTAGCCACTGCACCCACCCTGTAACATTTTCCTCACCTGAAAAAGAAACCCCATACCTGTAGCAGCCACTCCTCATTTCTCCTAACCTCTCCAGCGCCAGGCAACCTGCTAACCTACTTCCTGTCTCTAGATTTGCCTATTCTGGACATTTCATATAAATAGAATCATATGTGGCCTTTTGTTTCTTCTTTTACTTAGCATAGTGTTTTGGAGGTTCATCTACATTATGGCATGTTTCAGGTACTTAATTCCTTTTTATTACTGAATATATTCCATTGCATGGATGTACTATGTTTTGTTTGTTAGACAAACATGTTTCTCCATTTGTCAGTTGATGGACATTTGGGTTGTTGCCACTTTTTGGCTATTATGAATAACACTGCTGTGTGTATTTGTGTATATGTTTTTGTGGGTTTCTTTTTTTTTTTTTTTTTTTGAGACAGCTTGCTTTATTGCCTAGGCTGGAGTGCAGTGGCACGATCTCAGCTCTCTGCAACCTCTGCCTCCTGGGCTTAAGCAATTCTCTTGTCTCAGCCTCCCTAGTAGCTGGGATTACAGGTGCGCATCACCACGCCTGGCTAATTTTTGTATTTTTAGTAGAGATGGGGTTTCACCATGTTGGCCAGGCTGGTCTTGAACTCCTGACCTCAAGTGATCAGCTCACCTTGGCCTCCCAAAGTTCTGGGATTACAGGCGTGAGCCACCACGCCCAGCCCCATGTCTAAGTTTTTGTATGGGTATATGTTTTCATTTATCTTGGGTATATACCTTGGAGAGGAATTGCTGGGTCATGTAGTTACTCTATGTTTAACTTTTTGAGGAACTGCTAGGAATTTTTCAAAGTGGCTGCACTATTTTACATATCCATCAGCAGTGTATGAGGGTTCCAGTTTCTTCACATCCTTGTCAACACTTGGTATTATCTGTTGTTTTGTTTGTACGCATCCTAGTGGGTGTGAAGTGGCATCTCATTGTGGTTTTGATTTGCATTTCTCTTATGATTAGTGATGTTGAGCATCTTTTCATGTGCTTATTGGCAATTTGTGTATCTTCCTTGGAGAAATGTCTACTCAAATCCTTTGCCCATTTAAAAATTGAGTTATTTGACTTGCTGAGTTGTAAAGGTTGTTTGTATATTCTGGATAATAGGCCATTATCAGTATGTGATTTGCAAATATTTTCTCCCATTCCATGGGTTGTCTTTTTTTTTTGAGATGGAGTTTCACTCTTGTTGCCCAGGCTGGAGTGCAATGGTGTGATCTCGGCTTACCACACCCTCCACCTCCCAGGTTCAAGCGATTCTCCTGCCTCAGCCTCCTGAGTAGCTGGAATTACAGGCATGCACCACCATGCCCGGCTAATTTTGTATTTTTAGTAGAGATGGAGTTTCTCCATGTTGATCAGGCTGATCTCGAACTCCCTACCTCAGGTGATCCTCCCGCCTCGGCCTCCCAAAGTGTTGGGATTATAGGCGTGAGCCATTGAGCTCAGCCAAAATTTTGTTCTTTTGCATGTAGATATTCAGTTGTTCAAGCGGCACTTGTTGAAAGGACAGTTCTTTCCCAATGAATTATTTTGGCACCCTTGTTGAAAATCAATTGACCATAAATGTGTGGGTTTATTTCTGGACTCTAAATTGTATTCCATTGACCTGTATGTCTGTCCTTATGCCAGTACCATGTTGTCTTGATTGCTGTAGCTTTGTGTAGTACGTTTTGAAATTGGCAAGCATGAAATGTGAGTCCTCAGACCTTTCTCTTCAAGGTGGCTATTCTAGGTTTCTTGTATTTCCACATGAATTCTAACATCAGCTTGTCAATATCAGCAAAAAGCCAGCTGAGATTTTGATAGGAGTTGAATTGAATCTATACCTCAGTTTGGAGAGTTTTGTCATTTTAACAATACTGTCTTTTAAACCATGAGCATAAGGATGTTTTTCAATTTATTTAGGTCTTCTTTAATTTTGTGGGTTTTTTTTTTTTTTGAGATGGAGTTTTCACTATTGTTGCCCAGGCTGGAGTGCAATGGCACAATCTTGGCTCACTGCAACCTCCACCTCCCAGGTTCAAGCGATTCTCCTGCCTCAGCCTCACAAGTAGCTGGGATTACAGGCACGTACCACCACGCCTGGCTAATTTTGTATTTTTAGTAGAGATGGGGTTTCTCCATGTTGGTCAGGCTGGTCTCGAACTCCCGACCTAAGGTGATCCGCCCACCTCAGCCTCCCCAAGTGCTGGGATTACAGGTGTGAGCCACCACACCAGGCCAGATCTTCTTTAATTTTTTTTAAACAATGTTTTATGGTTTTAAGAGTATGTAAGCTTTATATTTATTGTGTTATATTTATTCCTAAATGTTTTATTTTTTGATGCTATTATAGATGGAATTGTTTTCTTTTTTTTTTTTTTTTTTTTTTTTTTTTTTTTT
>NW_026652287.1:22933660-22992358 GCF_009828535.3 Hylobates moloch | reverse complement strand
AAAAAAAAAAAAAAAACCATCTGGGCCTGCATTTTTTTGGTGGGCAGTTTTAAAATTACTAATTCAATCTCTTGTTATAAACTTATTCAGATTTTCGGTTTCTTTTTGAGTCAGTTTTGATAGTTTGCATTTCTGTAGAGATTTATCTTGTTCATCTAAGTTGTCTAATTTGTTGGCATACAGTTGTTCATAGTCGTCTTTTATTTTATTTTATTTTTTGAGACGAAGTTTTACTCTTGTCGCCCAGGCTGGAGTGCAATGGCACAATCTCGGCTCACCACAACCTCCACCTCCCGAGTTCAAGCAATTCTCCTGCCTCAGCCTCCTGAGTAGCTGGGGCTGCAGGCATGTGCCACCACGCCCGGCTAATTTTGTATTTTTAGTAGAGACGGGGTTTCTCCATGTTGGTCAGGCTGGTCTCGAACTCCCAACCTCTAGTGATCCACCCGCCTCGGCCTCCCAAAGTGTTGGGATTACAGGCAGGAGCCACCACTCTTGGCCCGTAGTTTTCTTTTATAATCCTTTTTATTTCTCTAGAGTTGCTAATAATATTCCATCTTTAATTCCTGATTTTAGTAAGTTAAGTCTTCTCTCTTTTTTCCTTGGTCTGTCTATCTAAATGTTCGTCAATGTTGTTGACATTTTACAAGAACCAACTTTTGGTTTTGTTGATTTTCTCTGTTGCTTTCTCTTCTCTATTTTACTCATTCCCCCTCTACTCTTTATTCACTTATTGTTTTAAAATCACACTGTCACCATAATACAATTACAGCATCTTTTTTTTCTACTGCCTCTTACTTCAGATGAGAGAGATGCAGGAAGGTCTGAAGAGTTACAATTATCCAAGAAATGTGTGCTGCTCTGTGGCTTATCCATAGGTGCTCCTCTGCGGTTCAAAGTAGAAAAAAAGTGAACATCATAATGTATTTGGCTTTTATTTTGTACATCATCTCTAACTGTTGTCCAGGAGTTTGAGTGTTTTTTGTTTGTTGTTTTGTTTTGGAGACGGAGTCTCGCTGTGTCACCCAGGCTGGAGTACAATGGCACAATCTCAGCTCACTGCAACCTCTGCCTCCCGGGTTCAAGCAATTCTCCTGCCTCAGCCTCCTGAGTAGTTGGGACAATATAGGCGCTCACCACCTCGCCCGGCTAATTTCTGTATTTTTAGTAGAGATAGGGTTTCACCATTTTGGTCAGGTTGGTCTCGAACTTCTGACCTCAGGTGATCCATCTGTCTCAGCCTCCCAAAGTGCTGGGATTACAGGCATGAGTCACCGCGCCTGGCTGAGTTTGAGTGTTAATCCTTACTCTGTGCTTTTAGTTTTGCTCTGGGGTGTGAATTGTAGTAAGTAGTTTCCCCTTTCCCATGATAAACATTTTTACACACCTCCCCTGTGGCAGGTAGTGTGCTAAACCTAGCATCTTTCATTTAGATTGAATTTGTTAGGTAAGAAAATACTTAGTTTATGTAATAGACGTGTAGGAAGATAATGAGTTCGCTAATTATTTCTTTCCTGCTAAACTTCAATTGAATTCATAGTTCATAAGTTCATCGTCTTGTTACTTTTAAGAAAATATTTAATGCAAGTTAGAGACTAGGGTAAGAGAATCTAGAAGATATTAATATGACTTGGATCCTACCTTTTGGAATTCTCCATCTCTTTGGTGGGATGGACAAGTCATAACCTTGGGAAGAGTCAGGGAATCATGGGAGGTGTGTGGACCGGGCTCCAGGAGACAGGAAGGTATTTTAGCACTGGGGGAACACTGAAGCCTGGGATTAGTCCAGGAGGACTTAGGTTCAGCTAGCAGATGTCTTCAACTATGTCCCTTATTCCTCAATAAGAGTTATCTTCACTGTATAATAGCCATGACATAGTTTTCGCAAAACAGGGAGGTTTGACTGCTATTGGATTGTGGTGGTTTACCCATGATCCTGCTTCACTTTCCTAAGTGGCACTTTCTGCGTATCTTCAGAGACTGCAGGGGTAGTATCTGAATAACAGCTAGCATCTCAAATCAAAATAAAGCACATTTTCTAAGATGTATTATGGCGTTTAAAAAGTTTTTAAAGGCTGGGCATGGTGGCTCATGCCTTTAATCCCAGCTACTAGGGAGGCTGATATGGGAGGATCGCTTGAGCCCAAGAGGTCAAGGCTGCAGTAAGCTGTGATCATGCCACTGCACACCAGCCTGGGTGACAGAGTGAGACCTTGTTTAAAAAAAAAAAAAAAAAAAAAGTTGTGCCTTCCAAAAGTCCATGGCAGTTTGTTGTATCCTTGGAAGAACTTTCAGAGTCACATTTTGCAGGCAGTGCACAGGCATTGAGACTCAGCTCACACTAGAGAAATTGCTGCGTGGCTCTGGAGACGCGGTGCAGGTGCCAAAAGGGGGGCGAGAGTGGGAGAATAGGAATGAAGAGGTAAGAGCCAGGTGTGCATATCTAGCATGGGGAAGAAAACCCTCGATGGGATGGACGGAAGTGACGCATGTGCACTTGCCTGTTTCTCTGTGAGTAGATCCACATACGTGCCTGGCAGATCATGTTTGTGGTCTGAAGGATCCACAGATGCTGCTGGAGTTTCTGTGCTACTTCAGGGCACGTGGAACTCAAAACACAATAATGAGAGTGGTGTTTTGGTGGAAATCCGGCTAGAGAATGTAATTTTATTCTGACCCAAATTATCTTCTATGCTTTCAGTTTTGATTAAGGTCCTGTAGTTACTGTTCTAGACTTGAATGCTGATACGTGCTTGAGAAGTCTCCCATGTTCAGTGTTGTCCGGCGATTGCATTTCATGAAAGCTCGTGGCCTTATTTAGACTTAATTTGAGTGCTGTTGAGAGCTTAACGTTGTGTTGGATGATCTGGGGCCTGTTGCCAACATTTATTTATTAGGCAGTTAACTTTATAGAAAAAGGAATTCAGTAACTATCATCTTCATATATAATCCCAAAATTCATATTTTAACTGTGCCCAAATGCAAACATACCTTCTTACATGTGTTGCTCTAATTAATGCATAAATATGTTTTCTATTTTTTGTACTTGAAATATCTGTCACACACACACATTTCCCTATCGTAATGTAATACATCCGATTATATAAATTCCAGTGTTTCTTTCACAGAATGTGGAGGCTGTGGACCCACGAGGTCGAACATTATTGCATCTTGCTGTTTCCTTGGGACATTTGGAATCTGCTCGAGTCTTACTCCGACATAAAGCAGATGTGACAAAAGAAAATCGCCAGGGATGGACAGGTAAGTATACTTTTACAATAATTTAAAGTCCGCCTGAGCAACATGGTGAAACCCTGTCTCTACAAAAAAATACGAAAATTAGCCAGATGTGGTGGTGCATGTCTGTAGTCCCAGCTACTCAGGAGGCTGAGGGGGTAGGATCACCTGAGCCCGGGGAGGTTGACACTGCAGTGAACTGTGATTGCGTCACTGCACTCCACCCTGGGCAATAGAGCGAGACCTTGTCTCAAAAAAAGGTCATTCATTTTGGTTTCTCTTTCTGAATAATGGCCGGTCTCAATCATACTTTTCCTTGGAGTTATCTTTATCTTAAGGTTTCTCTCTTGGGATGAGGGATGAGGACAAGGAAATGGGAGCCCAGGATGATGCAGGTTGCGTCCCAGGCCAGAAACCCTCAGTAGAGAATGACTCCTCATCCAGAAACAGCTTTCAGTGCAAACTTCTTCCACCATACATGAATGTGGAGGCCAGTTTTCCCCTGAGGAATATGGTTACCTCTATTGAATCCATCAAAATAGGCAAAAATCAAAAATAAATTGTGGCTAAAAGTAGCCTCTTCCTGGGAAATCCTGGCATTTCACTTGTTTTTAAGCTCTTCTACCATTGGTCAGAGTAATTTTATGTTGACTGAGCAGGCATACTGTAGGCCAAGCCCTGCCTGCCAGGTCTACATATAACCACAGTTACATGTTGTGTGATCGTATAGTTAATGCCAACTGTCTAAACACATTGTCAGGATTTCGGAACCAGTGGTAAGAATAGGGGTCGGGAGAGGTGCTAAGGGTACTCTATGTTTTTTACTCAATGAAGAGCTAGCAATCAGAAGTCATGATCATCGTGGTAAGTTTGGACTGCAGCCCTTTTCTTCTGAAGAAAATACTGGTCTTTGATCTAGATACTTTTTCAGCCTGGTTTTGGAAGTTGTCAGAAAGTATGAGAATTAAATTTCATCCTTTTGTTTTCCAGTTTTACATGAGGCTGTGAGCACTGGCGATCCTGAGATGGTGTACACAGTTCTCCAACATCGAGACTACCACAACACGTCCATGGCCCTTGAGGGAGTTCCTGAGCTGCTCCAAAAAATTCTCGAGGTATCCATGAAAATGTGGCCAGGCCATAATCTGAGCTAAATGCTGATACAATTACTGGAGACACAGTTTGACATCCTTGTGTGCCTTCCTAAAGAGTTTTCTGATTCGCGAATATGAAATACTGAATACCAATCACATTATTCCTTGCCCTTCTAATTTGTGGAAGCGTGAGGTCTTTCACAAATTACACTTCTAAGTCACTGGGCTTACCCTTTTAAGTACTATTTAAAAATTATAATTTAGCCAGGCATGGTGGCTCATGCCTATATTCCCACCACTTTGAGAAGCTGAGGCAGGAGGATTTGCTGAAGCCCAGGAGTTTGAGACTGGCCTGGGCAACAAACAAAGCAAGACTCTGTCTCTAAAAAAAAAATTAGCAGGGCATGGTAGTGCATACCTGCAGTCTGAGCTACTTGGGAGGCTGAAGTAGGATGATCGCTTGAACCCAGAAGGTTGAGGCTGCAGTGAGCCATGATCGCACCCCTGCACTCCACTCTGGGTGACAGAGCAAGACCTAAAATAATAATAAATATAATAATATAATAATAAATGATAATAAAGTAAAAATTAGAACTTAAGGAAAATGGACATCAAACAGTTAATTTGTTTAGGTGCCTGTTTTCTTGAAAGTAGCCTCCTGAGCATCAATAATCTTAAGGAAGTTGTGATAGGCATCACTTACTATGCAGGGATTTTCAGATTCTGTTAAGGCTCAGAGGTCTGTGTGTAACTTCTGCTTGCCAGGCTTGTCACTTCAGCTAGTAGTATTTCGAGACCTTTAGTCCATTGCCCGAATTCATTTATAGAGAAAAATTAATAGCTCTATTGAGAAAAGGAACAACTTTATTATAAATAAGACAATCAGCCGGGCGTGGTGGCTCACGCCTATAATCCCAGCACTTTGGGAGGCCAAGGCAGGCGGATCACAAGGTCAGGAGTTAGAGACCAGCTTGGCCAATATGGTGAAACACCGTCTCTACTAAAAATACAAAAATTAGCTGAGTGTGGTGGCATGCGCCTGTAGTCCCAGCTGCTCGGGAGGCTGAGACAGAAGAATTGCTTGAACCCGGGAGGCGGAGCTTGCAGTGAGCCGAGATCATGCCACTACACTCCAGCCTGGTGACAGAGCGAGACTCTGTTTAAAAAAAAAAAAAAAAAAAAAAAAGACAATCATTGGTCATTTTTTGAGCCATCTTTAAAAAGAATTTCTTTTTTTTTTTTTTGAGACGGAGTTTCACTCTTATTGCCCAGGCTGGAGTGCAATGGCGTGATAGCTCACTGCAACTTCCGCCTCCCAGGTTCAAGCGATTCTCCTGCCTCAGCCTCCTGAGTAGCTGGGATTACAGGTGGATGCCACCACGGCCAGCTAATTTTTTGTATTTTTAGTGGAGACGGGGTTTCATCATGTTGGCCAGGCTGGTTTCGAACTCCTGACCTCAGGTGATCTGCCTGCCTCAGCCTCCCAAAGTGCAGGGATTACAAGCATGAGCCACTGCACCCGGCCTAAAAAAAATTTCTAAGCTAAGTCATGCCCAAGGTATTCATTTCCTGTATATACTACAGTGAAATCTCCCATAAAATATGAAATATTTGTGTGCATTGTTTTAAAAATAGGTGTGCATTTTTGAGTGTGCAAAGATCACATGGATTTCTTGTTTTCTTCCTAACTTAACTGCAAGAGGAACTAAAAACATCATCTGCCCACTTGGCAAAGTAGAAAATTACTTTTTTAACATGAGGTCACCCTTCACTTAAAAAATTTAGTGTCGGTTGGGCGCAGTGGCTCACGCCTATAATCCCAGTACTTTGGGAGGCTGAGGCGGGTGGATCACGAGGTCAGGAGACCGAGACCATCCTGGCTAACACGGTGAAACCCCATCTCTACTAAAAATACAAAAAATTAGCCGGGCGTGGTGGCAGGCGCCTGTCGTCCCAGCTACTCAGGAGGCTGAGGCAGGAGAATGGCGTGAACCTGGGAGGTGGAGCTTGCAGTGAGCCGAGATTGCACCACTGCACTCCAGCCTGGGTGACAGGGCAAGACTCCATCTCAAAAATAATAATAATAATATTAATAATTAGTGTCAAGGATTTTAATTTTTTTACTCATATTGGTCCATTGCGATGGACTGCACTGAATTGTATTCTTTGCTTCAAGTTATAGAGAGCCCATAAATGACCTGCGTACTTAGTGGCTCCAGAAGCTGTCATTGATGTCTTGTCTTTGAACAATATCTCCTTATAACATACACCAGCCTTTCTTACCACCTGTCTCTTGGAGATTGTCTTTGCTCATCATTGAAATGCTGGCAGATTTTACTCCAGGGTAGATTCTTGGCCCTCTTGCCCTGTGCTTTGGTAAAAATCATGGCAAAGCCTTGCAAGTGTGTAGGAACAGGAAGAACACCTGGAATTTCTAGCATTTCTGTTCTTTTTTTTTTTTTTTTGAGACGGGATCTTGGCTCACTGCAAGCTCCGCCTCCCGGGTTCACACCATTATCCTGCCTCAGCCTCCCGAGTAGCTGGGACTACAGGCGCCCGCCACTGCGCCCGGCTAATTTTTTTTTTGTATTTTTAGTAAAGATGGGGTTTCACTGTGGTCTTGATCTCCTGACCTCATGATCCGCCCGCCTTGGCCTCCCAAAGTGCTGGGATTACAGGTGTGAGCCACCACACCCGGCTGCATTTCTCTTCTTGAAGGGTAACTTTTTAGATTTCTGAATCTTAGGAACGTATAGGAATGGTAGGTAAGAAAATAATCCTAAACAGGGCTGCTCTGGTGGTTTAAAACTTCAGAAAGCCAAATTCTACATGTTTCAGAGGAAAGTGGAGAAAAATGTTAACTGGAGGGAAAATCAACTTCCTGAGGAAGTGAAGTCTAGCAACCTCTTTCAGTTTCACAGAGTAGTTCAATAAATAGGAATCACTTGCCAGCACACAAAGCCTTTTACAGTCAAGTTCCTCGTTGAATGGATGGAATTGACATTCCCTGCCCTTTGCCTAGAATAGATAGTTACCCACATTGCTTGGCAGTGCTTAAGCCCATCTTCCCAGGCTCATCTTTCTCTTACTGTTAGGAACCTGACTGGAACCCTGAATCAGGTTTGACTTTTATCCCCCTCCAATCCTATTATCCTCTGGCTTTCTGTTCACTTTCTTTCTTGATTTTTTGAGATGGGGTCTCACTCTGTTGCCCAGGCTGGAATAGTGCTGTCTCGGCTCACGTCAACCTCTGCCTCCCAGGTTCAAGCGATTCTTCTGCCTCAGCCTCCCCAGTAGCTGGGATTATAGGCGTGTGCCACCATGCCCAGCTAATTTTTGTATTTATAGTGGAGATGGGGTTTCACCGTATTGGCCAGGCTGGTCTCAAACTCCTGACCTTAACTGATCCACCCACCTCAGCCTCCCAAAATGCTGGGATTACAGGCATGAGTGAGCCACTGTGCCCGGCCATCTGTTCACTTTCTTAACATCTAGACATATTTTATATCAAGGTAAAATAACACTCTAATATTTAATAAAATAAGTAATGGGCTTACACTTGTTTTTTTTTTTTTTGATACAGTATCTCGCTCTGTCGCCCAGGCTGGAGTGCAGTGGTGCAATCTTGGCTCTCTGCAGCCTCCACCTCCTGGCCTCAAGGAATCCTCCCACCTCAGCCTCCTGAGTAGCTGGGACTAGAGTGAGCCACCATAGCCAGCTACTTTTTGTATTTTTTGTGGAGACAGGGTTTCGCCACATTGCCCAGGCTGGTCTCAAACTCCTGAGCGCAAGTGATCACCCGCCTCAGCCTCCCAAAGTGCTGGGATTACTGGCATGAGCCACCTCACCCGGCTAGGGGCTTACATTTTTGTTTCTTCTTATTTTTTTCTTTTCTTTGTTTTTTTTTTTAACCCAGGGTTTTTAAGAACCCTGTTAACCCCTGCTTATGTTGTGTTGATAGTGCTAAGGGTAATCTGTTTTAAACCTTTGTCTGCCCTTCAGGCTCCGGATTTCTATGTGCAGATGAAATGGGAATTCACCAGCTGGGGTGAGTGGCTGTGGGCTTGTTATTTATTTCTCTTTCTAAATTTACTTAGCCCGCATATAGGTTTATTTTTCCTTTGTAAAAGTTACATGTATTTTTTTTTTAATCAAGGAAATACATAGTGAAGAATAAGGAAAAATAATCACCTATAGTCCCATTTAAACACAACTGTTAATGCTTTGGGTGTTTTTCATCCAGTCTTCCCCGCCATGCATAGGACTTCTCCTCCCAGGCATTCATGAAGGTAGTATATAGACAGTTTCATTTCCTCCTTTTGTCATTTTGTCATTTATAGCTGACATCTATATTATTAGTTTTAAAATGTCACTTTATTTTTATTTTTTATTTTATTTTTATTTTTATTTTTTTGAGACAGAGGCTCACTCTGTTGCCCAGGCTGGAGTGCAGTGGCACGAACTTGGCTCACCATAATCCTCGTCTCCCATATTCAAGCGATTCTCATGCTTCAGCCTCCTGAGTAGCTGGGATTACAGGTGCGCGCCACTGTGCTCAGCTAATTTTTGTGTTTTTAGTAGAGAGTGGGGTTTCACCATGTTAGCCAGGCTGGTCTCAAACTCCTGACCTCAGGTGATCCACCCACCCCAGCCCCCCAAAGTGCTGGGATTACAGGCATGAGCCACCATGCCCAGCCTAATTTTTGTATTTTTAGTAGAGATGGGGTTTCATTATGTTGACCAGGCTGGTCTCGAACTCCTGTCCTCAGCTGATCCATCTGCCCCAGCCCCCCAAAGTGCTGGGATTACAGGCATGAGCCACTGCACCCAGCCCAAAATGTCACTTTAAATTGCTAGAATTTTAATAAGTAGATTTACCATAATTTACTAATTTCCTTATGTGGTTTAGCTTGATTCTTTTAAACTTGTTATTCTAAACAAGATGAGGTGAATATTGGAATAGCTTATTTTTTTTAACAAAATGGATATATTTCTCTCAAGTATTACATAGGCAGTTGACTGACAGTATATTTCCATAGATGTTCTACTTTTATTTCTTGTAGATAAATTAACGGTAACGCCTAACTTACAGGGTTTCAGCTGTTTCCATTTCCAGACTTCCCTTTCAGGCAAGAAGTCATATTTGTATGAAATGTTTAAATGATATAAAAGTAAGTAAAAGAATATAACTTCAGATTGTTTTGAGAAATGAAATTTTTTTCTAATGCACATAGTCACTCTTATTTCAAGTTTTGTTAAAAAGTGGCATACTTAGGCCGGATGCGGTGGCTCACGCCTGTAATCCCAGCACTTTTGGAGGCTGAGGTGGGAAGATCACCTGAGGCCAGGAGTTGAAGACCAACCTGGCCAGCATGGTGAAACCCCGTCTCTACAAAAATTAGTCGGGCATGATGGTGGGTGCCTGTAATCCCAGCTACTCGGGAAGCTAAGGCGGGAGAATTGCTTGAACCTGGGAGGCAGAGGTTGCAGTGAGCCAAGATTGCGCCACTGCATTCCAGCCTGGGCGACAGAGCGAGACTCCGTCTCAAAAAA
Source organism: Hylobates moloch (assembly GCF_009828535.3). NCBI lineage: Eukaryota > Metazoa > Chordata > Mammalia > Primates > Hylobatidae > Hylobates > Hylobates moloch. The sequence goes on along the minus strand of NW_026652287.1, from coordinate 22,982,474 downwards.
AAAAAAAAAAGTGGCATACTTTAGACATTTGATACTCTGAATGGTGGCTATGACAATATGGTAGGCCACAGCCATATGGCAAGAGTTGCATATGTGAGTGAGGAAGGCCAGATGGACAGACCTTATATAGTGGGGACAGACCCCACTATAAATTGGGGCTCATTTCGGGATCAAGAATACTCTTGGGAAATTTATTTAGATTTTTTTTCTGATGAATGGAACGGAAGGTTAATTTTTATTTTTCAAGAGTGATTTCCTGTATGGTAAATATGAGAGCCAAGAAGTCCATTGTTTGATGGTCACCATCTTGCCACTCCCCTCCTTTTATTAAATCAGAATCCTGATTTCCTGGCCTAGGTATTCTGCTTGGCCCTTGAGTTTTTCTCAGTAGTACACTTCTCTCCTCCAGTGCCCTTGGTTTCTAGAATATGCCCGAATGATGTCTGTCGCATCTGGAAAAGTGGTGCCAAACTGCGCGTCGATATCACATTGCTGGGATTTGAAAACATGAGCTGGATAAGAGGGAGGCGTAGTTTTATATTTAAGGGAGAAGGTGAGTGACTTCTCTTGTAGTAATCACTGCTCAAGCGAAATTACAGGGTGATTTTTAACCATTAAAATGCTTTCACATTCATGTGCCTTTTCTGTCTGATCCTTCCTAGGGCATGTTTTTTTGGTTATTCTTATTAATTATTCAGCTCTCCATCCCTGTCTTCGTTCTTGTCTGGCTAGTTCTCCTTCATGTGTCCTTTACCACCCAGCAGTTACCCTTGTGATGTGTCTGCTTCACTTTCCTGAGCCTTTGTGCACAGGCCTTCTGTGTGTATCTCTGTATAACCCTCCATAATCAGGCATGAGAAATGGCATTGCTCACCTAATGTTGTGCATGCATAATTTCTGTGAATTCTGTAATAATATATTTTATAAAGGACATTGATGGAATATATTGCTAATAAGAATGCAAATTATTAAAAAAATTCCGCATCTTTGGGGAAGATGGCTCAGAGCTTCCTATGTATTGTGGAAAGCTGGTCAGATAATCCCTGTGCAAATAGGTAGTCGATAATCAGTACACTGTAGGTTTTATCAGATAGCACCTGGGAGGACACACATGAAAGATGATACATTTTAACATATGAAGCTTCCTTGTTTTTGCATCTTCCCTACTTTGCACTTAGTGATGCTTTTGTTTCCATTAATAGACAACTGGGCGGAGTTGATGGAAGTCAACCATGATGACAAAGTGGTCACCACCGAACGCTTCGACCTTTCCCAAGAAATGGAGCGCCTCACTCTGGACTTGATGAAGCCAAAAAGCAGGGAAGTTGAGCGGCGGCTCACAAGCCCTGTCATTAACACCAGCCTTGATACTAAAAATATTGCTTTTGAAAGGTACAAATTTAGACTCTAAATTTTAATGTCTAATCCCCATGCTGCCATCTTGAGTGACATGTATGTATTAATTGGAAATTATGGATGGATTGGGTTTTTTCTAATATGACATAATAAACACGAGTAGGTTTTAAGATTGATCTCTAAGCAATTGAAATTGTAGCTGACACTCGACACCATCCATCATTTTTATAGTTAAGTCTTAGAAGACTTAACCAACATGAAGAGTATGAAGAAATGTCTTCCTTTTCTTTAATGTACCCTTTCTAGTGGATTTTACTTGAATCCTGTTTTTGTCTTGGTGTTTATGGACCCACAATACTCAGTCCCAGACCACAAAGCATGGAGTTTCTGGAGGTTAGAATTGACCCAGTACTGAGTTCAGTTGTACTGATATTGGTCAGTCAGATTCACACTTACTATATAGTTAAATGTTTGTTTGTTTGTTTAACCCACCTGTGAGGTTTAATAGTTTAGAGCAAGAATCTGGAGGGGATTCAGTTCTGTTCCAGACACATAAAGAATTCTCCAGAGAGGTCTGTGCCTTGGTTAATCCAGATGAGAACACCATCACTGGTCATGTGCCTCTGGGCCACATGGAGGGCTTGGGGGGGCCTTTGAGTAGAGGCTGTCAAAGCTGTTCGCTTGTTTCTACAGTGGAGAACACACTGACCCGAGGGAGTCCTAAGAGCACTGATAGTATTTGCCTAGGATGTCACATCCAGCTTTCTGCAAGCCAAAGTAGCTTAGCCTGAGAAAATGGACACTATTATTCTGATAGTATTTGCCTAGGATGCCACATCCAGCTCTCTGCAAGCCTAAGTAGCTTACCCTGACAAAATGGACACTATTATCCTGGACTTAGGCCTTCTTTTCTCTTGATGAATATAACAACTGTCCTCTCATTATATTTTTCTTTTCTTTCTAGTATAAAATTGGTTAATAAATGTGTTTAGTCGAGCATAAAACTTGTTAAGTATCCTTTTCTTCTAATTTAGATTGAGCTGTGGAATTAGGACATCTGTTTGTAATAGAAGAAGAAACCAGTGTGTCCAGGGCTGCTGCTAGGGCAGGAGGGTGGCATCCCTGGAGGCAGGGTCAGTCCTCTTCTGCCAGCCTCCTTGCACGGGCCTGGCCAGTTGACATTCATGCTCTTTCGGAGAGAGCAAAATTTAGGGACTGACTGGCTTTCCCTGGGAGGGTCTTGGAAAGACATTTCCAGGCTTCCGCATACCCCTCTGCAGACAGGGAGGGCCCCTGCAGCTTAGGGCTCTATTCGTAACCCCAGAAGGCAGAGGAGGCAGCCTTTTCTGCCACTGTTCATCCGTAGGGATGAGAGGGGGAGGAACTGAGTGCCATCAGCAGGGCTCCTAAATAACTGTGTGACTTTGGGCAAGTGGCCTCATCTCTCCAGTTTTCTTTTTCCTTAGCTGAAAGAAATAATGGAGTGAATCTGGAGATGAAGTCTCCAAAGTCTATGACTCTTAAGATGTCTTGAGAAGAGACATTGTTCCCCATATTGTTCAACAGTAGAGTTGCCAGAGTCATTGTTTGTTGAAGTGCGATTTATGAAGAAAGTGTGACGATTGCTGGCTGTTACCCCACTGAGTATAAATGGGAAATGATAGCATATTCCATTTGTACCGAGGACTAAGGCACATTTTGTATTTTTGTGCCCACAGGGTTTTCAGAGTGCTCAAGCTAACTCTTTTGCAACTGACAGTGGGTAGCTGAGAGAGAATTTTTGGAAGACAGCTGCTTTGTTTTAATGGTGCTCAGAATTAAATGTGTGCTTGTCGTGCACTGAGCAAGAATTGAGCCACTCCTTAGGATTGATACCAGCTACGAAAAGAATATAGCTGCTCTTGAATGTGAGGTTTGTTGGTATAACAAGTGGGTGGATTTACTTCTGATCAGAGGTGTGAGTATTCATTTGATTGAATTTGGAAGGTGTGGCCTTCTCTCATTTTCTTTTCTTTGTTTCTTTTCTTTCTTTCTTTTTTTTTTTTTTGAGATGGAGTCTCGCTCTGTCGCCCAGGCAGGAGTGCAATGGCACAATCTCGGCTCACTGCAACCTCTGCCTACTGGGTTCAAGCAATTCTCCCACTTTAGCCTCCCGAGGAGCTGGGATTACAGGCACCCTCCATCATGTTCAGCTAATTTTTGTATTTTTGTAGAGGCGGGGTTTTGCCATGTTGGCCAGGCTGGTCTTGAACTCCTGGCCTCAGGTGATCCGCCTACTTTGGCCTCCCAAAGTTCTGGGATTACAGGCATGAGCTATGGCAGCCAGCCCCCTCTCTCATTTTTTGATGGTCACTTTTGTCCACTTTTTTCTAATCTGTTACTCAGAGCTTATGTGTGCAAATTAATACCCTGCCCTTATGAATTTTTGGCCTGCAGTATGTACACTGTTGGTTGCAGTTTGAATTTTTCCCTTCTCTGAAAGATTATGCTTTGCCCACCTCAAACAACATATTCCCTGCCACCTTCAGATCCTTTCTCCAGATTGTGTAGCAACCACCAAGACACAGTGCCTGTGAAGTGGCCTTTGGTGTGGTGGTCTCAGTGGAGACAGGCAGAGGTGAAAATGGCACGAGAGGGAAGCCAGGTGTTCTATCATCTTCGGATGCTTTTGCATGCAAAGTTATCAAGGGCCACAGAGTCATTAGGAAATTAAAATTTAAAACAGGGTATGAACATTGGGTTGAATAATTAAACTGCTTCCAAGAGTGGAAATGCTGGGCTGGGTGCCCTAGCTCACGCCTGTAATCCCAGCACTTTGGGAGGCTGAGGCGGGTGGATCACGAGATCGGGAGATCGAGACCATCCTGGCTAACACGGTGAAACCCCATCTCTACTAAAAATATAAAAAATTAACCGGACGTGGTGGCGGGCGCCTGTAGTCCCAGCTACTTGGAAGGCTGAGGCAGGAGAATGGCGTGAACTACTGGAGATTGCACCACTGCACTCACCTGGCGTGTGAGACTCACTCAAAAAAAAAAAGAGTGGAAATGCTTAGGGCAGTAGAGGCAGGATTGCCGAAGGAGCAGAGGTAGCCCGGTGAGGAGCTTGGTGGTTCCTTGGGAGAAAAGCACAGCGCCGTCTTCCCAGCGTGCATGAAGGGTGAGGTGGAGCAGATGTAGTCATCTTTCCATCCATCAGAAGAGTCTGTGCCAGAAAACAGTGACTTCCTGTGGCAAGACATCAAGTGACTTAAGCAAACAAGGAACTGAGGATTGAAGGAAAAAGACTATCTCGATTTTCTGGTATTGATGATAAAAGGGGATTGTGGCTTATTAATCAGTTGAGTCTGGTTCCTTACCTTCTGCCCCTGTGACTGTTATCTTGTTTCTGAAGTGTAAGTTGGAGATAGCATTTGGTATAATCCTTTTAGGATTCCTCTGTTTGCATCCACAGGTTGTGCTGTCCTAATTGTAGACAACTAGTAGGAAAATGGGAGCTCTGATCCCTCCTGTTCTGATGGGCTAAAATACACATGTAAACTCATTATACCATCTGGATTAATTTCATTGACCAAATCCCATTAGAAGAAAAGCAAACTATTTGGAAACAAAATGCAAATAACCGCATATGTTCTTTGTAACGTGGCTAACCTGCTGCCGTTCCCTGAGCTTCCTGCATGACATCCCAACCCACTCAGTGGTCAGAGCAGAAGTCAGGCTGTTGCCCTAGCCAGGGCCAAGAGGAGCTGGGATGTGATGTCCTAGACAAAGGGTAGGGCTGGTCAGGGATCCCCTGTGAGAGGGAGCGTTTCCCAGGGCAAGCTGCTTTGAAAAAGAATCAGAGCCTCCTGGCTGCTTTTGGCTCCTAAATACATTGTTTTTCAGGAATATGTTAAGTTGAATAACTGAGATTTTGGGCATATTACCAATGCTGCATCTGCCACTGGAATGCTGGGCTACTTTAAAAGGAGTTCCACAGAGATGGAATTAACAGCTGGGCTAAAAAAAATCTGTTTTTCACATCCTTTCCCCTGCTGCACCAAACCTGCCTAAACATGTGACTCACAGCCATTTTGCAGGCCTAATGGCCTCCAAGCAGCTCACCACAGTGATGAGTTCCTAGCCCACCTGCTCTTTTGTAAGGAGCAGGATGGTCTGTGCCTCATTGTTCCAAGAATTCCTCGATTGAGATGTGGCTACTTGTGGAGATCCCACCACCGACATCCATGTCCCCAGTTAAGATGACCCACATAAATACTCTGACCTGGTTACCACCTCGTGGCGAGCCCTTGGATGCTGGTCATCTTCAGTCACTTCTTTGGGACTGCTGTCCAATAAATGTCACCACCTTTGTCCTCAATGCCGGCAGTTTTGTAAAGAAGCCAAGATTGGAGGCTTTCTATGCCTGGGGTGAGGCAAATTGATTAATAACTGGGAGGAGGGTGGAGGGTGTATAAGCCATCTGTCATTGCTAACTGCCTTCTGTGTACAACAGGACCATGATTTCCAAGTGTCCTTCACTAACTTAAGCTGGGGGGAAAAAAACTATAAAGGCTACAGATATAAATCTGAATGGCATTTTGTACATGTAGAAATTTGTGGTGTTCACTTTTTATCAGAACTAAATCCGGATTCTGGGGCTGGAGGACAGATAAAGCAGAAGTTGTTAATGGTTACGAAGCAAAGGTAAAAGGAAACTCTTAAAATAAGATTTAATATAGCTATTTAGCTTCTGTGCAAATGAGGAATCTGTTCCCATTTTTTTCATGCATCTGTGCCATGGAGATGCTCTGGGGAATGAGAACTGTCTGATGTGTCTCTCACTTGGATTTTTGACTTTGTCTTATTTGACTTTCAGAAAATGGGATAGCATGCCCTGAGGAGGTCTGTAGCTATGCTAAAGAGAAGCAATATTGTAGAGAAATGAGTACAGGTACCAGTTGTTCTGGTAGGAATGACAAGCTAGTCATTCCCTTAATTATTTAAAAGAAAAAAAAAAGGAAGAGGAAGGATTAGACTTCACATGTTTTCAAATGTTGTATAGTAGCTTTTGACTCTCTTTTTTGTTAAATCAGCTTAATTGTAATCAGCAGGCTCACAGCCCATTTGTATGACGTCAGTGCATTTAAAACATAGTTGTAATAGTGGAGACGATTGTTGATCCAGTCATCTGGCATTTTGTCAGCTGAAAAGCTGTTTCCTGGCCTTTCAGTCCCGCAGTACAGCAGGGATTGATGGCTTTTGGTGATGGAGCCCAGTGCTGCAGGGTCCTCTAGTGGCCTCTGAGTGAGCAAAGAAAGGCTTACGTCATGCTCAGCAAGATACGTTTAGAAGCACTTGTCCTAGTGCTGAGTGTGTTTTCTGCAGCTTTGAATGTTGGGGCTCCTCACGTGGCATATAGAGAGAATTCTGTGTTAACTGATATGTTTGATTTTCTAGACCACCATGTTCCCCAGTTATCCTTGATAACAGAGCATTTGCTCTGGCAGTTACAATAATTTTTGTCATTGCACGGAATGCCTTTTAAATAGTGACTTGCTGGTTTTCTCTAAAGCTCATAAGTCTATAGAGAACCTTGTGTTCTTACCTTTCTCTTCTGCCCAGCAGATGGCTGTCTGAGTCATACTAGTATTACAAGACTACCAGCAGAGGCTGGGTGTGGTGGCTCATGCCTGTAATCCCAGCACTTTGGGAGGCCCAAGTAGGCAGATCACTTAAGGCCAGGATTTTGAGACCAGCCTGGCCAACATGGTGAAACCTCGTCTCTACTAAAAATACAAAAAATTAACCAGTCATGGTAGCACACGCCTGTAATCCCAGCTACTCTGGAGGCTGAGGCACGAGAATCGGTTGAACCCAGGAAGCGGAGGCTGCAGTGATCGGAGATCACGCCACTGCACTCCAGCCTGGGCAACAGAGGGAGACTCTGTCTCAAAAAAAAAAAAAAAAAAAATTACCAACAGAAGTACAGGATCCTGGTTTGGGTACCTTAGTTTAAATAGAAACCCAGGTGGAAACCTAGATTGCAGGGCATTTGTTTGAGACTATTTAGCCACAGCAGGGCAAGCAGGAAGATGCAGCCTGTCACTGCCAACTCCTTGGTATTAAAACTGTCAAACATGGGAGGTAACTGCTGATGCATTTTTCAGTTGATAGTTTATATACTTTCTCTGAAGGATCCTAATGATAGTTAACCATTTCTCATTTTTATTTTGCTGGATTGTTTTCTGTTTTTTGCTTCAGCATTCTTGCTTTTGCTGTGCTTACTTTTGGAGTTTTGATTCCCTGTGTCACTATTTTCTTTCGCATACACCTCTCAGGTTTACACAGTAAACAACGTGAATGTGATCACCAAAATACGCACAGAACATCTGACCGAGGAGGAAAAAAAGAGATATAAAGGTAATCACCACCACCCTTCCACCTCTTGTTTTGTTGTTATTTTTTAAGCCTAGAGGGAACTCTTTGTTGGCTCTGTTAAGTTTAGGGTTAATGTGATTGGGATGTGTTAAACCTAACCCTAACTTCTTCTCTTTTTTTTTTCTTTCTTTCTTTCTTTCTTTTTTTTTTTTTTTTGAGGCAAAGTCTCGCCCTGTCACCCAGGCTGGAGTGCAGTGGCACGACCTTGGCTCACTGCAACCTCTGCCTCCCAGGTTCAAGTGATTCTTCTGCCTCAGCCTCCTGAGTAGCTGGGATTACAGGCACCCGCCACCACGCCCGGCTAATTTTTTGTATTTTCAGTAGAGATGGGGTTTCACCATGTTGGCCAGGCTGGTCTCGAACTCCTGACGTCGGGTGATCCTCACCCACCTCGGCCTCCCAAAGTGTTGAGATTACAGGCGTGAGCCACCGTGCCTGGCCCCTAACTTCTTTTTTATAAAAATTTCTGGCCAGGCACGGTGGCTCATGCTTGTAATCCCAACACTTTGGGAGGCCAATGTGGGCGAATCACCTGGGGTCGGGAGTTCAAGACCAGCCTGACCAACATGGAGAAACCCCATCTCTACTAAAAAATATATAAAATTAGCTGGGTGTGGTGGCCCATGCCTATAATTCCAGCTACTCAGGAGGCTGAGGCAGAAGAATCACTTGAACCTGGCAGGCGGAGGTTTTGGTGAGCCGAGATTGTGCCATTGCACTCCAGCCTGGGCAACAAAAGTGAAACTCCATCTCAAAAAAAAAAAAAAAAATTTCCTGGCTGAGCACAGTGGGTCACACCTGTAATCCCAACACTTTGGGAGGCCAAGGTGGGCAGATCACTTGAGCCCAGGAGTTTGAGGCCAGCCTGGCCAATATGGTGAAACCCTATTTCTACTAAAAATACAAAAATTAACCGGGCGTGGTGGCGCACTCCTGTAGTCTCAGCTACTGGGGAGGCTGAGGCAGGAAAATCGCTTGAACCCCAGAGGTGGATGTTGCTGTGAGCCAAGATTGTCCCACTGCACTCCAGCCTGGGTGACAGAGCTAGACTCCATCTCAGAAAAAAGAAAAAGGAAAGAAAATTTCCTTAGTCTGACTCATTCTTGGAGGTGTTTCCCCATAGTTGGCCTCATCTGTAATTAAAGCTATTCGTGAGGGCTTGTTTATGTGTTATCAAGAACAATTGTTGAATTCAGCCAAAAAAGGAGATAAGGACATTTGAGAATATTTATCATTGGAATGAGTGATTTAGTCCAAACTATTGTGATGAAAGATTTAGACAGAACTTGGGGTCTGAGCAAAAACATTGCATGTGGTTGCCACATCCCAGCCCCACCAGTTCTATGGCCTTGTGAAATTACTTCTGCTCTGTGCCTTAGTTCCTCAGCAGTGAAATGCAGGTGATACCCAACCTTCCTTAGAGTTATTGAGAGGATTAGATGAGTTACGACGTGGAAGCCTTTAGAATGGCGCCTGCAGTATGCGGTAAGCATGCAGTAATTGTTCACCAGCACCACCACCACCATTGCCATTACTCCACTTTGACAGATGAGGGGAACTGAGGCCCAGAACACATGGGTAGCAAGTGGCCAAGGTGGGGTTGGAATCTAGGTCTGGCTCACTCCAAAATCCAGACTCTTCCCATTATTCTGCTTTAGTTCTTACAACTGTTTATCTAATTTAGAGATCCTCATGAAAAGCACCCTATAAAGGATAAATTAGTTTATGGTTATTGTGAATGATTTGATCAGCCAATCTGTAATTGCATTTCCTAATGAGGTAGCTTGGACCAGAAACTTTAATGAAGATCTTTTTTTTATAGCCACAAGTGAGATATAATATTAGACTTTAAACTTCCCCCCCTCTTTAGCGGATAGGAACCCGCTGGAATCTTTGCTGGGAACTGTGGAACACCAGTTTGGTGCACAAGGGGTAAGTTGAAGCAATGAGCTTTCATTGCAGTTAGATGAAAGGAAACAACTTGTCTGTGTCTGGGATGGCATTTACTGGATCCTGAACAGCCCACTCTTTGTAAAGGCCAAAGATACCCCCAAGCTGGAATTTGAGATACTCTTTTGGAAGAGAATTAGATGAGTGACTCTTTGAAAGTAAATAAGGATTTTAGAGGTGGGGTAGTGATTATAGAAATCAGGTGCTTTCCCTCATCCATTATAAACGAGGGGCCTCTTTATAGAAATGGAACTTAAAAAGGATTCAGGACTTTATATTGCAACAGAGCACCTTAACAAATATTTTCTTACTTGATGCTCACAGTAACTAGATGAACTTGGTACAGTGGATGTCCCTGTGGGTCAGAAAAATGAAATTACCTTTCCACTGTCAAAGCTAGACAGGGAAACAGCTAGAACTTCAACTCCAAGTCTTCCAAGTCTCATGCACTTTCAGATATTTCTTTCTTTTTTTCTTTGCTATAATCAGGAGATAAAAATGTAAAGGAGAGTAGAGCAATACTTTAAAATGAAGAAATCCATTAGACTTCCCGTGTAGTTTGGTGATACCCTCATAGATTTTCTTGTTCCATGCAAAAAAGTTAGTGCATAGAACTTCCCGGTCTTTAACTGGTTAATACGTCCACCTCAGACACTGAGTGCCACAGGCCTTCACTTGTGAACATCATTTGGCATTTCTGACTCTCTTGAGTTCTGGCTCAGCAGGACCTCACCACGGAATGTGCTACTGCAAACAACCCCACAGCCATCACGCCTGACGAGTACTTCAATGAAGAGTTTGATCTGAAAGACAGGGACATTGGAAGGCCGAAAGAGCTGACGATTAGAACACAGAAGTAAGAGAGGTTCAGCTGCCATTTTCAACCTATGTATGTTTCAGAAATTGTGCTGTTTTATGGTGTTATGTTGGATCATTCCACTGCCCTCCCCCACACCCTTTTTTTTTTTTGAGATGGAGTGTCACTGTGTTGCCTAGGCTGGAGTGCAGTGGCACGAACTCGGCTCACTTCAACCTCTGCTTCCCAGGTCCAAGCAATTCTCCTGCCTCACTCTCCTGAGTAGCTGGGACTACAGGCACGTGCCACCATGCCCAGCTAATTTTTGTATTTTTAGTAGAGACAGGGTTTCACCATATTGGTCAGGCTGGTCTCGAACTCCTGACCTCGTGATCCGCCCGCCTGGGCCTCCCAAACTACTGGGATTACAGGCATGAGCCACCGTGCCCAGCCTCCTCTGCCCCTTTTTATAAAAAATAATTTTAAAATTACTTTGCCATGAAAGCTAACAGTAGATTGTCCATGTTATTAGCTCTTTTCCAAATAGAATCTAGATTGGATGTAAGAATTCCTTTTTTTTTTTTTTTATTGCTAACCAGCTTCAGCTGATCAAGTTGAAATGAAACTGTTCCACCCGCTATCATTTCTTCATGCTTGCTGTCATTTAAAGCTTTGATCGTGGCGGTTGTCACGCAGGTCGCTTGCCTTTATTGCCAGATTTTAGGGTGATGTGAATTCCTTTCAGCCCTAGACATTTGACCTTTAATAGGTCTGAATTAAGAGATGACTGGGCAGAGTGTGGAGTAAGGCTGCTGTTGTCTAGCCTACTGCATAGCAGTAATCTCCTTTTCCCATCTGGTGGAGATGACCTCAGTCTTTTCTTGGTTGAATTCTGCAGGTTTAAAGCAATGCTGTGGATGTGTGAAGAGTTTCCCCTCTCTCTGGTGGAGCAGGTCATTCCTATCATTGACTTAATGGCTCGAACGAGTGCTCATTTTGCAAGACTGAGAGATTTCATCAAATTGGAATTCCCACCTGGATTTCCTGTCAAAATAGGTACTGATAAATAAACTTGGGCAACACTTGGAGGTTCTGCCCATGTTTGTGGGTGGCAGCATGTGGGTGGCAGGATGCTTCAGAGAATTGGAGTGCTTTAGGTCAAAGTAGCTTATAGACATAATGGAGGTCAGAGTTCTGTGGTTTGATTTAAAGAAGTGTTATGATTGGTGGTTCATTTTGCGTATCAAAGTCAAGAGATCTCCAACCATCATTTCTTTTTTTTTTTTTTTTTTTGAGACGGAGTCTCGCTCTCTCACCCAGGCTGGAGTGCAGTGGCGCGATCTCGGCTCACTGCAAACTCCGCCTCCCAGGTTCACGCCATTCTCCCGCCTCAGCCTCTCCGAGTAGCTGGGACTACAGGCGCCCGCCACCACGCCCGGCTAATTTTTTTTTGTATTTTTAGTAGAGATGCGGTTTCACCGTGGTCTCGATCTCCTGACCTCGTGATCCACACACCTCGGCCTCCCAAAGTGCTGGGATTACAAGCGTGAGCCACCACGCCCGGCCGTCCAACCATCATTTCTATTTGCAAATGGTGCTGACAGATATAAAAAGGCATAAAAACATGACACAGTCATTGTTTTAATGTCAAATCTTAATTCAGTGAGACTTCAAATTAGATAATTATTTGAGGAAGACAGTTGACACCAAGATCCTTTGATATGTAAATGTGATCTACGTCCCAAGCTAGTATGCATAATGCTATATATGTATATATCATACATACTACTCATGAAGAGTATTAATTTTGGATAGTTGTATGTTCATGACACTTGAACCCTGGCTTGATCACTTACTCACTGTGATCTAGGAGAAAATACATAACTCATTTTCTCTTGTTTTTTTGAGATGGAGTCTCGCTCTGTTGCCCAGGCTGGAATGAAGTGGCGTGATCTTGGCTCACTGCAACCTCCGCCTCCTGGGTTCAAGCGATTTTCCTGCCTCAGCCTCCTACGAAGCTGGGATTATAGGCATGCACCACCACGCCCAGCTAATTTTTGTATTTTTAGTAGAGATAGGGTTTTATCATGTTGGTTAGGGTGGTCTCGAACTCCTGACCTCAGGTGATCAGCCTGCCTCGGCCTCCCAAAGTGCTGGGATTTCAGGTGTGAGCCACCATGCCTGACCGAAAATACATAACTCTCAATCTTGGTTTTCCCATCTGTGTATTGGGAAGGGTTGTTATGAGGCTTAAATAAAATTATACTTATCAAAGTACTTGGCATAGTAAGCATTTAGTAAATGATAACTATTATTGTTATTCTCAGTAAAGTTTACTTATAAAAGTTTTTATTTTGTTTGTTAGAAATTCCCTTGTTTCATGTCTTAAATGCACGGATTACATTTGGAAACGTTAATGGCTGTAGCACTGCCGAAGAATCTGTATCTCAAAATGTGGAAGGGACCCAGGCTGATTCAGGTAAAAAAATAAATAAATACAAAGTTTAGTTTTGTTATTCAAAAAAAATTTGTGGCCGGGTGTGGTGGCTTATGCCTGTAATCCCAGCACTTTGGGAGGCCGAGGTGGGCGGATCACCTGAGGTCGGGAGTTTGAGACCAGCCTGACCAACATGGAGGAACCCCGTCTCTACTAATAATACAAAAATTAGCCGGGTGTGGTGGCGCAAGCCCGTAATCCCAGCTACTTGGGAGGCTGAGGCAGGAGAATCGCTTGAACTGGGGGAGAGGCGGGGGGACAGAGGTTGCTGTGAGCTGAGATTGTACCATTGCACTCCAGCCTGGGCAACAAGAGCAAAACTACATCTCAAAAAAAAAAAAAAATTATAATCCAGTCATTATATTCATAATTCACTCTGAAGCTGGTGTATCTGAGGGAGTAGATGTCTGTGTTGGATGAAAGAAAATTTCAGATTTAGTTTAGATTAAGAAAAAAAAACTTGTAGACTATATATGATCCTAGTTATATTAAAAAGACAGGATGTTCTTAAAAATCAGCTTTATTGAGGTGTAATGTACATACAATAAAATGCTCTCATTTTAAGTGTGACGGTTCAATGCATTTTTTTTTTTCTTTCTCAAATACAGAGTCTCACTCTGTCACCTAGGCTGGCATGCAGTGGCACAATCTCTGCTCACTGCAGCCTCTGCCTCCCAGGCTCAAGTGATTTTCCTGCCTAGTCTCCCAAGTAGCTGGGAATACAGGCGTGTGCCACCATGCCTGGCTGATATTTGTATTTTTATTAGAGACTGGGTTTCACCATGTTGGCTAGGCTGGTCTGGAACTCCTGACCTCAAGTGATCCACCCACCTCGGCCTCCCAAAGTGCTGGTGTGAGCCACCATACCCAGTCACATTTTGACAAAGGTATGCATCTGTGTAACCACCACCACAGTCAAGATAGACAGCATTTCCATATGCCCCCAAATTTCCTCACGCTCTTTTGCCATCAATACAATTCATGATTTTAGATGCAATTGTAAATGGACTTATTTTCTTAATTTCATTTCCAGTTACTAGTATATAGAAATATAATTGAGTTTTGTATTTTGACCTTGAATCTTTTTTAAAAATGTTTTAATCTTTTTTTTTCTTGCACAATTGCATGGCCAGGATTGACCTTGTTTATCTTGTAACATGGCTGAATTTACTTGTCTTACACTTTTTTTGTAGATTTCTTAGAATTTCTTACATATATGGTCATGTTGTCTATTAGTAAAGAAAATTTTACTTTTTCCTTTCTAATCTTTAAGCTCTTCATTTCTTTTTCTTGACTTATTGGACTGGCTAGGACATCTAGTACAATGTTGAGTAAGAGTGGTAGGAATGGCTGTCCTTGTCTTGTTCCTGGTTCTAGGGGAGGAAGGATTGTTGTGCCATTAGGTATGATGTTAGCTGTGTAGGTTTTTTGTAAATGTCCCTTATTAGTTGGAGGACATTATTCTCTTATATCTCTAGTTTGCTGAGAGTTATTACCATTTTAAGTATTGATTTTTGTGAGATGCGTTTTCTGCAACTATTGTGATGGTCCTGTGTTTCTCCCCTGTAGTCTACCAGTAGGAGGAATCAAAAGATAGCATTTTAATGTATATAAATTAAGACTTCAAATAAAAACAATTGAACTCGACAGTAATATACAACTTTACATTCCCATATAGCAATAAAGTTGGGTGATATGTGTTCATGAGGTTGTGCAGCTAAGGAACACTCGTGTACTCTTGGCAGGAAGAGGAGATTGGTATAGTTCCTTGAATAAAACATTCAGCATTACTGTGTAAACTGAAGATGTGTATGACCTAGCAATTCCTAGATGTGTACCCTAAAGAAAGTTATGCACATGAGCATCTGGAGACCCCAGTACTGGGCAGCAGCATCCATTCATAACAGCAGAAACCTGGAAACGACCCAAATGTCCTCAGATGGTAGAGTGCGCTATTGTGCTCTATTAATACAACAGAATAACATATAGTATTGAAAATAAAAATTTATAGCTATGTGCATCAAAACTGTTGAATTTCAAAAGCATAATGTTGAATGAAGAAAATCCAATTTGAAGAATAAATTCCACATGATTCCATTTATGTCAAGTTCACAAACAGGCTAATACAAACTATTAGAATAATATACATGTGGCAAACTCCAGAGAAGAGCTAGGCAGTGTAAACAACTATTCTGAATTATGTATTTACCTCTGGAGAGGAAGAAGGGAATATTGTTAACAAGGGATGTGCCTGTGGTATGGTATTGATAGTGTTTTTTCTTTCTTTTTTTTTTTTTTTTTTTTTTTTTTTTTCTTTTTTTTTTTTTTTTTTTTTTTTTTTGAGACGGAGTCTTACTCTGTCACCCAGGCTGGAGTGCAGTGGCGCGGTCTCGGCTCACTGCAAGCTCCGCCTCCCGGGTTCACGCCATTCTCCTGCCTCAGCCTCCCGAGTAGCTGGGACTACAGGTGCCTGCCACCATACCTGGCTAATTTTTTTTTTTTTGTATTTTTAGTAGAGACGGGGTTTCACCATGTTAGCCAGGATGGTCTCGATCTCCTGACCTCGTGATCTGCCTGCCTCAGCCTCCCAAAGTGCTGGGACTACAGGCGTGAGCCATCGCGCCTGGCAGTTATTGATAGTGTTCTGTGTCTTAGGCTAGGTGAAGGGCACACAGGCATGTTTTATTATTATCATTTTTAAGTGTTCAGATATTTTATATATACCATCTTTTATATATTTACCATATATCTTCCTGCTAAAGGAAGAAACACATTGGTGTGACTGTGCGTATGTGTTTAGGGGGAGAAATCTGCGCTTTTCATTTTATAGTTTTGTGTATTTTTTTATGACTGTGTTCGTTGTTTCCACTAAAATCAAGGAAAAAGAAAAGGCCAGGCACGGTGGCTCACGCCTTAATCCCAGCACTTTGGGAGGCCAAGGCAGGTGGATCACCTGAGGTCAGGAGTTCAAGACCAGCCTGGCCAACATGCTCAAACTCCATCACTACTAGAAATACAAAAAATTGGCTGGTGCGGTGGCTCACGCCTGTAATCCCAGCACTTTGGGAGGCCAAGGCAGGCGGATCACGAGGTCAGGAGATTGAGACCACCCTGGCTAACACGGTGAAACCCCATCTCTACTAAAAATACAAAAAATTAGCCGGGCAAGGTGGCGGGCGCCTGCAGTCCCAGCTACGTGGGAGGCTGAGGCAGGAGAATGGTGTGAACCCCGGGGGGTGGAGCCTGCAGTAAGCCGAGATCGCGCCACTGCACTCCAGCCTGGGCAACAGCGAGACTCCGTCTCAAAAAAACAAAAATAAAAATAAAAATAAATAAAAAAGAAAAAAGCTGTATTCTGTCCCTTTTTTCTGTCATGCTTCCTCAGAATCTCTCATATAATAGTAAGCCTTGATTATTATAATTTTGAGCCTTTTTTTTTTTTCTAATGTAAAACAGTTTTGCAAAAAGTTGGAGTGGAAATGTAATGAACTCAGATACTGGATGGTTGCCTTTTGTGTTTCAGCTTCCCACATCACAAACTTTGAGGTTGATCAATCTGTGTTTGAAATTCCCGAATCTTACTATGTTCAAGACAATGGCAGAAATGTGCATTTGCAAGATGAAGATTATGAGATAATGCAGTTTGCCATCCAGCAAAGTCTGCTGGAGTCCAGCAGGAGCCAGGTGTGTTTATCAGAATATTCTAATGGCAGGGCGTGGGAGGTCTTACCCTCTGGGTTAGCCTCAGTGTTTGGCTGATTTGAAAGATTTATTCTAAATATCAAGTTTGACACATTCATGGTATTTGCATAGGTTATACTTTGTGCATCTGGTCTTCTTACAAAAGCTTGTTATGTAAGAGACCATCTACATAATCCCAGTCAGCACCATTCACAAGATGTCTTCAGGCAGACTTTCCTTTTCCTCATATTCACGCACATAGCTTGTAATTCTGTACTTTTCAAGATGTCCTTCATCATTTTCTAGCACTGAAGCAGTAAATTACTGCTGAATCACATCATCATATTTTTCCTGAAGAATTACCTGTGTGTCAGTAGTCTCGGATCAAAGCAGTGAAGTGGATTTGAATCCCACTCCCTCCACAAAGGGTACCATCTCCCTAAACTCTCTCTGGGTCTCTAGTGAAACAGAAAATGGAGGACGGGACAGACCTGTGTAAGCAGTAGGCTTTGTGTGTGTGTGTGACTCTATGTTGCCCAAGTTGGAGTGCAGTGGCTGTTCGCCGGCATGATCATATTGCACCCTCAAACTCCGGGGTTCAAGAGATCCTCCCACCTCAGCCTCCCAAGTAGCTGGGACTAAAGTCATGCACCACTGCGCCCAGTAGAACAGTTGCCTTTTATCGTCGTATGTGGTTCACCCTCCATGCCTCACCTACCTGGGACAGTCCAAGGCTTGAGGTCCTCCTCCCCTAACATCAACTTCTTCCATCTCCTTCCTTCTGTGGCTCCTGGCTCTACTAGGGTAGGGTGTGGTCTGCCTCCAGCACCCTCTGGTGTGTCCTGGGTTCCTGCAGTCCATTTATTTGTTACTTGGCTTTTTCTTCCATTCTTCATTCAGATATTTGCAGAGTACCTTCTTTGTGCCAGGCTGTGCCAGGTGCTGGGAATTCGCTGGGAATTCTCTGGGAAGCAGCCCCTGCCCTCACAGGGCTGCTGCTTTGAGAACAGTGCTCACACTCCAGCGTCCTCACTGGTTCAAGTTTATGGCTTTCTGGTTCTGTTCCTGAGTCTTAGTGCTTGTGTAATGTGAGTCTATCTCCTCCACTTCCCCCTGCCACCACCATGGCCCCATTCCCAGACCCGTTCAGTTTTCCGAGCCAGACCCCAAAGCAAGCATGTTCCCTTTGGGAGGCATCCTGGGAGAAGACCCCTGGACATCACCATCAGCCTGGTATGCTTTTCCTTTCCCTATGTAAGTGAGCTTAGCTCCCCCTGCCAGCTCCCAAGTAGCTTCATAAACCTTGTTGACCATAAGTTTTAACAAGGGGAGTAGCCAAAGTCAAAGACTACCAATATTGAATTGTGTCTTCTAATCTTGCCCTAGAATTACTGGCTAGGTGCAGTGGCTCATGCCTATAATCCCAGCACTTTGGGAAGCCAAGGCGGGAGGACTGATTGAGCCCAGGAGTCTGAGACCAGCCTGGGCAACATAGTGAGATCCTATCTCTACCAATTTTTTTTTTTTTTTTAAATTTTTGAGGCAGAGTCTCACTCTTTTGCTCAGGCTGCAGTGCAGGGGCACAATATTGGCTCACTGCAGCCTCTGCCTCCCAGGTTCAAGTGATTCTCATGCCTCACCGTCCCGAGTAGCTGGGATTACAGGTGCGCACCACCAGACCCAGCTAATTTTTGTATTTTTAGTAGAGACGGGGTTTCACCATGTTTTCCAGGCTGATCTCAAACTCTAGACCTCAAGTGATCCACCAGCTTTGGCCTCCCAAAGTGCTGGGATTAGAGGTGTGAGCCACCATGCCTAGCCTCTACCAAAAATTTTTAAAAGCCAAGTATGGTGGTGTGCACCTGTATTCCCGACTAGTCAGGAGGCTGAGGTGGGAGGATTTCTTGTGCCCAGGGGTCAAGGCTGCAGTGAGCTACGATCACATCACTACCCTTGAGCCTGGACAACAGAGTGCAACCCTGTCTCTAAAAAAACAAAAACCTGCTTTGGTTGCTTGAACTTTGCCCAAGGTCAGCTGTGTTTTTGTTTTTCCTTGTGTATATCTTCCACATGGGTTAGCTGTATTTAAGAGATTGATTTTGTACAAAGGATGAGAAGGTTGTGGCTGTGAGTTAGGCTGTGGCATGTTACTCCCTACCACTTAGGTGTTGTTTTTGAGGTAACCCAAGTCCCTGTTAGGTTTTCACACAGCACTATTGATAATGGTCATGAAAAGACTTTTAATTTGGTTCTTGGTGCCATCGTTTCCTTACCAGAATGGCACCAATTTCTCCTAAGATGTATTCATGTCTATCACATTTGTCTTTGCCAGGAACTTTCAGGACCAGCTTCGAATGGAGGGATCAGCCAGACAAACACCTATGATGCCCAGTATGAGAGGTGATTGCCTGACGTGACTCTGGAATAAACCAGGGTGGACACAGGCCTGGACACAGGCGAGCAGACGCGTGGCACTGTGCATTTGGTCCCCAGGCAGATGCATGGTGCCACATACTGGCAGGAAAGACTAGAAAAAGTAGCCTGGGAGCGGTGGCTCACGCCTGTAATCCCAGCATTTTGGGAGGCCGAGGCGGGCGGATCACGAGGTCAGGAGATTGAGACCATCCTGGCTAACACGGTGAAACCCTGTCTCTACTAAAAAAAAATACAAAAAATTAGCTGGGCATGGTGGCGGGCACCTGTAGTCTCAGCTACTAGGGAGGCTGAGGCAGGAGAATGGCAAACCCAGGAGGCGGAGCTTGCAGTGAGCCGAGATCGCGCCACTCTCTCCAGCCTGGGCGACAGAGCAAGACTCCGTCTCAAAAAAAAAAAAAAAAAGACTAAAGTGTTGGCTCTCTTGCTTCCTCTTGTGGCAGTTACTTATAATAACTCTAGACTCTTGATATCAAGTTTCCAGGAATGGGTGATAGAATTGCTGACTGGTTCACAGGTCAGTGCCATTGGGGGAAAGGTACTGAGTCAGTTTTTTCTGATTGGTTTGATCTTCTATGAATGATGTATGATCACAGGGCCTAGATGTCCTCAGTGGGAAGTTTATATAATTGTAAAGATAAGGAAGTTTGGAGGAACAGCTCCAGAGATTACAGGAAAAACTGCAAGGATTCATTTTACGAAGACTTAAGGTGTCTATGAGAGTCTGTTGATGAAGAACCTGAGTTTTTCTTTAAAACAGATCCAAGTTCAATTCCCAGCTCTATCACTTACTGGTTGGGTGGTCTTGGGCAGGAGTGTGGGGTTTCTCACCCACATACAGCACCTACACCGCCAGTTATGTGGGATTAAATGGCATCATGCATACTAAATGCCTGGCACAGTGTGCCCTTGGTAAGCGGTTAAGAAATGTAGTTACTGCTGCCACCATGATGATGAAATAGTAGTGACTCTCCCTTTTTATCTGTTTTCCAACCCAGGGCCATCCAGGAGAGCCTCCTCACCAGCACAGAAGGCCTGTGCCCCAGCGCCCTGAGCGAGACAAGCCGTTTTGATAATGACTTGCAGCTGGCCATGGAGCTCTCTGCCAAAGAGCTGGAGGAATGGGAGCTCCGGCTCCAGGAGGAAGAGGCTGAGCTCCAGCAAGTCTTACAGCTGTCACTCACTGACAAATAGACCTTTCGGCCTGTGAGCCTCTGCACAAAGCAGAGGCTGTGGGCTGTCACAGATGCTGTGTCAACCAGGGCCCCAGGGCTGAGGGCCTGCACCTTGCGTGCGTGCAGCAGGCAACAGCTGCCCCTTCTTTATGCAGAGGTGTAGAACCAGGGACTCCTGGGCCCATCCAGGCCACTCCCAGGGGTGGAGAAGGGACCAGGGATTGCAGGCCCCATCTCCAGGCTAAGGGGAGGAGAGCATCATCACTTTCCATCAGCTGTATTGGCTTGCAGGTCACATTTTTACTACCAGCTTTAGACAAAACCCCAATCCCCACAGGTTTGTAGATAAATTTTTATCAAGGAGTGATAACAAGACAAGTTATTGCAGAGTCAGGGTGCTTTTATATATGAGAGCGGCAGCCACCTCTATAAAGTGTGGTCTATGAGAATTGGAGACACTTCTTTACTGTTCACCAAAGAAATGGGTAATCTGTGCTGATCTCCTTATTTTTACCTTTTTACAGGGTTTCTAGGACATTGTCATTATTCTTCCTCCATCTCTATCTGATTCCGTTCCTTCCACACCCAGCTAAAGTTAGAGGAGATACATATAGAATCTATTTTAGATTATTGTTAGCTATTTGCATCAAATTAAGATACATAAATGGCCATGGATGTTGCCTTAGCCTTAAACATTACTAATAGTTTGACATCACCTCACTGCACGCATCGAAGGATCTGATTTGAATTTGTAAAGGCAATTCTTTTGAGAGCAGGATTCTCCAGGCTAAATCAAAGGCAGCTAATCCTGTCCCTGAAGGAGCAGCTAGGGGAACCTGAGGCTTGTTCTTGAAGTGGGCAAGCTGGCCAAAATATTGGAACACACAGAACAAAACCAGGTGTGTTCTACACCTGCACGAGTGAAGGATTTCCACATAGACACCTAGGAAAAGCCCACTGCATGCCCTAGACTCACTCCAGAGGAAGGATGGATTTGCAACCAGAAAGGAAGCTGAAAACCACGGAGCTCCATGGCTGTTCATTCAAAAGGGAAAATGATGATTCCACGTTGCTTTTTAGAGTTCAAATCAGCATCTTTCTGGATAAATCTATTTTTTAACAATATTTTTATTATTTGTAAAAGATAAAAACAACTCCCATCAGTAGCAATACAAGGTTATACATTTTAACCAGATTTTCTCAGGCCTTTTTTGGATACCTTTAGTAGTTAACTCTCTTGTCAAACCCTCCTGTAAATAACCATCGCACAACATACAGAACCCTGGGGAATACAGCCAAGGGCACTGCTCACTGTGGCCCGCGTATTCATTCCCACAGGCTGCACTGAAATAACCTGGTAAACAATACCCTCCTCCATTTTGCGTCTGTTTCCTCTGTTGTGCTTCTTTGGGGATAGGAAGAGAAACATAACTACTGTTCAAGGTAACGTCTGTATCATACAGTTAGTGTTGCCAGTGAAACGTTCCCAGATACAAAGAATTGTGCTTTTAATTCCATTTCACCATCTGCTTTTTTTTTTTTTGTCATTGTCTGACCAAAATTCCTTCTCTGCACACGAGGCCAGTATAGGCAATGTCACATTTGTTTCAAATATGCAGTGTGGCATTTTGTTTACTTTGCGTTTACTGTGAGCAAAGATACTTCTTGGAATGGCTGCAGTGAGGCTGTGTCATTGGCTCACAAAGGTGACTCATAGGTAATTTCTGTGTTTGCATTCCACTGCTCTGCTCCCTAAGGTCCTTGACTTTCTCCCCAGGAACTCACTTAAAAAGGGACTGAGCATTGTGTCAACCTGTTGCAGCGTTTTTCATATATGTGTTCACTCTAAAAATGCAAATAAAGACTGCTTCCTTAGAGGGTGCTCATATAATATTCCAGTCTTTGAGTCTTTTTCCTTTTCAGTTTTTTCTAGTGACTGGATGTACCCACACTTCCTGTCATGTATGTCAGTAGAACATTAGAATGCTTCACATCACTCAGTTCATCACTGCAAAGGTGGCATGCTCCTCCCAGCCTTCCTGCCCAGGTTAACAAGCCCCATGCTGCTCGTTTCAAATGGCAACTAAAAGCAAGCCAGTGTTGGGCTGTTCTGATACCTCTGTGGTCCTCCTGGAGGGGAACTGGCTCTTGTGGGGTAAGGGAAGCCCAGCTAACAAACATCAAAGCTCTGCATCAATGCTATCCCTTGAAGCCAAGTGCTTTGTGAGGCTGTTCCTAGAAGTCCAGATGATAAGGCTTCCAAACTCTTCCTATATCTAAATAAGCTGGTATTAAAAACAACAAAGGCACTGGCCAGTAGAAATGTATGGGTTCCAGAAATGAGGCTATATTTCTGGGAAGATGTAAAGGAGCTGCTTTGCTTTTAGGGGAAAGTAGATATCAATACTTTGAAGCCACAACGACACTATAAAGAATACCATTACTCTTTCAGGTCAAGAGATGCAATGACTATGGATTACTTAAAAACTGAAAAGCTAAGCTTGAGTGGCCCAATATCAGCAGGAAGTCTTTTTTTTTTTTTCCTGAGATGGAGTTTCGCTCTTGTTGCCCAGGCTGGAGTGCAATGGCGCCACGATCTTGGCTCACTGCAACATCTGCCTCCCAGGTTCAAGCGATTCTCCTGCCTCAGGCTCCTGAGTAGCTGGGATTACAGGCGTGTGCCACCATGCCTGGCTTATTTTTGTATTTTTAGTAGACACGGGGTTTCACCATGTTGGCCAGGCTGGTCTCGAACTCCTGACCTCAGGTGATCCACCCGCCTCGGCCTCCCAAAGTGCTGAGACCACAGGCGTGAGCCACCGCACCCAGCCAGAAACTTTAATTGAGCAACTTCTGCACGTTAGACACTGCTAGGAACTAAGTTCCTACGGCACTCTGCTCTAGTAAACAAGCTTGTCACACTACATAAATGTGGCATGTCAAGGAAGTGGAAGTCTGCTCTAAATAATGACAGGAAAGGGAAACTGCCATAACTGCCAGCTTGGTCGCAGTCTCCTGCTGACCACAAATGACATCAAGGAAGATGAACTGGATGTGGAGATTTCAAGTGATTCAGCGGTACAGTGAGTGATGAAGTTCAAAGTACCACCTAGGCCTCTGTTTAGAAATATGTGTAGGTTTAAGCCTGAGGTCCAGGTAGAAAAAAATACAACATGCTGATATGACTCCACAGCCACTAAATCATAGGCAGCACTAGACTTCTTATCTCAACTTTAGGCCAGGCACAGTGGCTCATACCTGTAATGCCAGCACTTTGGGAGGCCAAGGCAGGTGGATCACCTGAGGTCAGGAGTTTGAGACCAGCCTGGCCAACATGGTGAAACCCCATCTCTACTAAAAAAACAAAAAAATTAGCCAGGCATGGTGGCTTATGCCTGTAATCCCAGCTACTCCAGAGGCTGAGGCAGGAGAATCGCTTGAACCCGGGAGGCGGAGGTTGCAGTGAGCCGACACCGCACCATTGCACTCTAGCCTGGGCAATAGGAACGAAACTCCGTCTCAAAAAAAGAAATTTCACTTCACAGAGCTTCTTTAAGTGATTAGATCAAATTCAGACACACACCTGCATTTCAAACACTTGGGAAATAACTGGTGGAGTAAAACAATATATAGGATTTTACTTTAGTTTTAATTGACATTTTGCTCAAAAGCAAGGAACAGTGAACATTTCAATGGTTCAATGTTACAAGATTACAAACAATCCTTAAGTTAAACAGTTACAGTATCCTACTTCGGTTACTTCACATTAAATGCAGGTTGTTAAAATCAGTGCTGTGCTTCAACGCAAGATAAGCATTTCAATTTAATAACAATTAAATCTAGCACCTTGAAATAAATATTGACGACAGCTTTATAAGTATGAAAGTATCATTTCAATAGGAGGAAAAAATCCAGTTCACCAACAGTGGAAACTAATAGCAGCATTTTCAAAGCTGAGATGAAATTTGTGTAAACACACACTGGCCTGCACAGTGGACATGCACTTCTGTTGGCTGGGCCCTCCCCACCCAGGGATGAACAGAGTGCCCGCTGAGCCTTTTACATTCCAAATCTGGAAAGCTACCTCAAGTTTCAGACCGTGGGCTAGAAAGACTCAAATGCAGGGCTAGGGAGATCAATGTGTTTAAGCAGGATGGGGTGCTTTTTGTAACAGGCCAACCTAGTAACATTTCCAGTCCACCTTCAGAGCATTCCAGGCCAAAGGTGCATATAGTAACAGGTCTACCTGATGGGACCCCGACTTCAGAGGGAGCACCTGAGTGCAGGGCAGGATGCAGGTGAGGAACGAGGGCCCAAGTTCCCCACAGCTGACACCACTTTGCAACCAGCGCATTCTAGGCCAACTCAGGTGAGATTAAAAAAAAATAAATAAATCTGTGATTCTTAACCCACTGTAACCAAATGGTTCTTAAATAAGGAATGTCTACATGGTAAGTCTCCCTCTTAATAACATTTTCAAGCATTAATGATGAGTTCTTTCCAGTGTGGTTCTTACAGGCACTCACAAGGTTACCGTGTTTTCTTTCTCATGAACACTCCATCTTTACACTGACCTTTGGAGCTTTCAGGTCTTACTTTTAACAGGTACAGTCAGAAACACTGAGAAGCAGATTAGGGCCAATTATTTGCACTACAGTGTTAGGAAAAAATAATTTCTAGTACATGTTTTCTTCTAATTCATTTAGCATTTAAACTGTCCAGACCAAAGGTCATTTCCAAGTAGGAAAGTTTTGATTCCAACTTCTCCACTGGACCGTGTGCAACACAACTTATCCTATTCCCAAATACTCATTGAAGAACTTGTCTGGCTGTCACCGACGCCGAATGGGCTTGTAGACACAAAATGCCATAAGGATGACAGTCACCAGCAGGATGCTGAAAATGGTTCCCATCAACACTGCAAAGGGAAAACAGGTTACTTCCTAATGGCAGCTCCAGGTTAGGCAATTCATCCACTCACTGCCAATGATTTATCAAATGCCACTTGCTGCCAGGCACTATGTCAAGTGCTGTGCAAACAGCTGTAAACAGATCCTCTCTCCAGTTGTCTCTATGTATAGTTGGGGGAGAAACAAACAGGTGACAGCATTTCACATAGCTTGATATACTGTGAAAAAAAAAAAAAAACAGTAACATGCTAGGGATGGAGACAGGGTGGGCAGCAAGAAGCGGGGACGGTCAGGAAGCATCTGAGGAGGAGACTCACAAACCGAGACAGGCCGAGTGTGGTGGCTCATGTCTGTAATCTCAGCACTTTGGGAGGCCTAGGTGGGTGGATCACTTGAGGTCAGGAGTTCGAGACCAGCCTGGCCAACATGGTGAAACCCCATTTCTACTAAAAATACAAAAATTGGCCAGGCGTGGTGGCATGCGCCTGTAGTCCCAGCTACTCAGGAGGCTGAGGCAGGAGAATCGCTTGAACCCGAGAGTCGGAGGTTACAGTGAGCCAAGATTGCGCCACTAAGCGACAGAGTGGGACTCCATCTCAAAAAAAAAAAAAAAAAACAAAAGCTGAGACCTTACGAGTGAGGCTCTGCAGGGAGCGTGCTGCAGGCCCAGGGATCAGCTAAGGAAGGGCCTTGAGGCCAGTATAAGCCCAACACACTCAGTGAACAGAAGGGAGGCAACCAGGCAAGAAGTGCAGGAAGAGAGGCAGGAAATCAGGCCAGAGAGGAAGGCCGGGGCCGGTCTGTGCAGGGACTTGGAGACCATGAAGGAAACATGGATTTTAAGTTTAAAGAGAAGCCACTAGGGGGCTGTAGGCAAAGGAACGACATCATCTGATTTCGTTGGAAAAAAAAAAAAAAAAGATTCCTCTGGCTTTTGTGTGGAGAATTGTTCGACTATAGTGGGGCAAGAGAGCAGGATGCCCAACTATGCCTTTAAAGCCATTAATAAAAATCTGGAGATTCAATAAAGTATTTCAGTCTCAAGATGAGTCTTGACAGGGCCTTTTGAGCAAAGAAGCAACTAACTCACAAATCTGTTATGTTTGGCCAGGTGCAGTGGCTCATGCCTGTAATCCCAGCACTTTGGGAGGCCAAGGCGGGCGGATCACGAGGTCAGGAGTTCGAGACCAGCCTGGCCAATATGGTGAAACCATGTCTCTACTAAAAATACAAAAAAATTAGCCAGGTGTGGTGGCGTGTGCCTGTAGTCCCAGCTACTCAGGAGGCTGAGGCAGGAGAATTGCTTGAACCCAGGAGGCAGAGGTTGCAGTGAGCCAAGATTATGCCACTGCACTCCAGCCTGGGCAAAAGAGGGAGGACTCCGTCTCAAAAAAAAAAAAAAAAAAACTGTTACGTTTTTAAGACTAAATTTCACATCTGAAATTTTCAAGGTGCTCAGGTGAGAAATGGGAACTACAACTGATTACTCAAGTTGAGCCCTGGTGATACAGGATAAGGACCTGGGCTTTAAACTACCACATAATAAAAAAGAAAAATAAATAAAGACAAAAATAAACTAGCATAACCAGCAACCTGTCAGAGGTTTATTCGATAGCAGCAGTGACACGCAATCTTGTTTCTGTGACTATCTCAGCGATCTTGGAAAGCATTCAAAACAAGCAAATGTACACTGATGTGTGTTTGTAGGGATGTGGGCCCATCCCAGGTTCCAGCTAGGGCCTAACCATGGTTGTTCTTCAGTCTCATTACTGTTCTTTTAAAAAAACCAAGATTTAGCCAGGCAAGGTGGCTCATGCCTGTAATCCCAGCACTTTGGGAGGCCAAGGCAGGCAGATCACGAGGTCAGGAGTTCAAGACCAGCCTGGCCAACATGGTGAAACCCCGTCTCTACTAAAAATACAAAAATTAGCTGGACGTGGTGGTGTGCACCTGTAATCCCAGCTACTCAGGAGGCTGAGGCAGGAGAATTGCTTGAACCCCAGAGGCAGAGGTTGCAGAGAGCCAAGATCGCACCATTGCACTCCAGCCTGGGCGACAGAGTGAGACTCTGTCAAAAAAAAAAACAAAAGAAAAACCAAGATTTGACCATAGTTTTATTTAAATCAGTAACTTTGTAGTATCTGTAACCCCACACACACACACACACACACCTTCCACACTTAAACCAGTTATTATTTTAAAACCGACTATACAGAAAAATCAGGCCAGGTGTGGTGGCTCACGCCTGTAATCCCAGCACTTTGGGAGGCCAAGGCAAGCAGATTACCTGAGGTCGGGAGTTCAAGACCAGCCTGACCAACATGGAGAAACCCCGCCTCTACTAAAAATACAAAATTAGCTGGGCGTGGTGGTACATGCCTGTAATCCCAGCTACTTGGGAGGCTGAGGCAGGAGAATTTCTTGAACCCGGGAGGCGGAGGTTGCGGTGAGCCGAGATCACGCCACTGCACTCCAGCTGGGCAACAAGAGCGAAACTCCGTCTCAAAAAAAAAAGAAAAGAAAAGAAAAGAAAATTCATCTTTTTTTGGTGAGTGAGGGGGAAGAAGGAAGGAGAAGGTGACAAAGACAGCATGTCAAAACTCCAAAGGCCAGAAGTAATTTTAAGATCTTTGTCAAACAAAATCTCCAACCTACGTGAACTAAATATCATGTCTTAAAATAAACCTTGTTAACTGAATACCCGCCCTAATTTTCAAAAGTCCTGAATTCGGAGTTTCTACGGTTTGGACTACAATTGGACTTAAAGTTGTCTTATTCCATTTAAATAAACCATTTTCTTGCATCTCGCATTTTGGAAGAACTCTAAAAAAAATTTAAAACTCCCGGCCGTGCGCAGTGGCTCAAGCCTGTAATCCCAGTGAGAAGCCAAGGCGGGCAGATCACAAGGTCAGGAGATCGAGACCACTCTGGCTAACATGGTGAAACTCCGTCTCTACTAAATATACAAAAATTAGCTGGGCATGGTGGCAGGCACCTGTAATCCCAGCTACTCGGGAGGCTGAGGCAGGAGAATCACCTGAACCAGGAAGTCGGGGGTTGCAGTGAGCCAAGATCGTGCCACTGCACTCCAGCCTGGCGACAGAGCGAGACTCCATCTCAAAAAAAAAAAGATAAAAAATTTAAAACTCCCAAAGCAGGAATGCAGAAGATTGGAATTGGGGAATGGAAATCTACCTTTAAAAAATAAAGAAGGCCAGGCGCAGTGGCTCACACCTGTAATGCCAGCACTTTGGGAGGCCAAGATGGGCAGATCACTTGAGATCAAGACTTCGAGACAAGCCTGGCCAACATGGAGAAACCCCCTCTGTACTAAAATCACAAACATTAGCCAGGCATGGTGGTGGGTGCCTGTAATCCCAGCTACTTGGGAGGCTGAGGCAAGAGAATCACTTGAAGCGGGGAGGTGGAGGTTGCAGTGAATCAAGATCATGCCATTGCACTCCAGATTGGGTGACAGAGTGAGACTCCGTATTAAAAAAAATAATAAAAATAAAATTTAAAAAGGAGCTTAAAAGCATGAGTTGTTAGGTACATAATGGCCATGCATTTGGGGCCTGATCAATTCTCCCACTCATCATCTTTTCACTTCTCCCTACACTTTGCATGCAGTGACAGTTGCCTGAATGGCAGGCCCAGGCAGAACCTTAAAAGAATGTTTTAGGCCGGGCGTGGTGGCTCACACCTGTAATCCCAGCACTTTGGGAGGCTGAAGTGGGCAGTTCATGAGGTCAAGAGATTGAGACCATCCTGGCCAACATGGTGAAACCCCATCTCTACTAAAAATACAAAAATTACCTGGGTGTGGTGGCACACGCCTGTGGTCCCAGCTACTCAAGAGGCTGAGGCAGGATAATTGCTTGAACCCGGGAGGCGGAGGTTGCAGTGCGCCAAGACCGCACCACTGCACTCCAGCCTCGGCAACAAGAGCAAAACTCCATCTCAAAAAAATAAATAAATACCAACCGTACAGAACTGCCTAGGACAGCATTTCTCAAACTATCTATGGCAAAGGAGTAGTATTTATAGTTTCTAGTCTGTCCCAGACCACTACATAGCCCTTCTGTGCATGACTAATAACCAGCTCTCTTCATCTGCAAAGCATTCCGGTTCAGAGATACCTAGAATTGGTCTCTAAGTGCTTGGATGTTGCAACAATGTCAAACTGTTAAGTTTCCAAACACTCTCAATTTCTGTAGTCATCTCTTTGCAAGATAACATAGTTTACAGACTCACATTGGTCTGCAGACTACCCTTTGAGTAGTACTGTTCCACAGCAGTGGGTCTCCAAAGGGGATTTGGCGTCCCGTGGACATTTGGCAATGTCTGGAGAGATTTTGACTATCTTGATTAGGAGTAGGGGGTGCTACTGGTATCTAAAGGCTGGGGATGCCGCCAAACTTCTTACAGTGTTTAGGATAGCCCCCCCTCCACTGCCCCTCGCCCCCTGAAATCATTTATCCAACATGTCGTAATATCCAGGTTGAGAAACCCTGTTCTGAAGGATCGAGTGGGATAATGTGTGGAAACTATTTAGTAGAGTGCTAGGTACACAGTAAGTCACCAACACATGACAGACACTGAGTTCATGTAGAGTCGAGATAATCCAAAATGATACTAATAGCCACTTTGTAGATATACAGATGTACCAAAGAGATACAGTGGGAAGGGAAGACTTTGGCGAGGGGCAGATTTATTGCGAAGTTTGCCAAGCTTTAAGTTCCAGAACTCCTTCCAAAGCCAAAGCCATGCACACACACATATGTATGCAGTGTGTGTGTGTGTTGAAGATATCCTCCCACAACTTATGTTTCAAGCCCCCAAACAGGTTCTAGTATTGGCCTCATCATTTCCTAGCTATGTAACTTTGGGCAAATCACTTCTCTGAGCTTCATTTTCCTTGTCTGAAAAATAGAGCTGCAACATCAGGTGCGGTGGCTCACACTTGTAATCCCAACACTTTGGGAGGCCGAGGCAGGAGGATTGCTTGAGCCCAAGAGTTCGAGACCCCCATCTCTACAAAAAGTAAACAACAACAACAAAAAAATGAGCCAGGCATGGTGGTGCATGCCTGTAGTCCCAGCTACTCGCCCGGGATGCTGAGGTGGGGGGATCACTTAAACCCAGGAGGCCGAGGCTGCAGTGAGCCAAGATTGTGCCACAGCACTCCAGCCTGGGTGACAGAGGAGACACTATAGTAAAAGAAAAAAAAAAAAAAAGGCTGCAAACCGTACATTTCTCATTAAGTTACTGTGAGGCTCAAATGAATTCGCGTATACAAAGTGTGTAGCACAAGACACGGGATGTAGGAAATGCTCAAAAACTGTTACCATTTTTGCAATAAATACTGGCTCCTCTGAGAAAGAAGAGGGGTGGGGTAAACGATGTGCCTTGTTGTCTAGCCTGAGCCCACACAGCCAGAGACGAGAGGACCCAGAATGAGACCTAGGTCTCCCAATTGCAGTTCATTCATGGGCAACCAGTACATAGTGAGAGCCTACTGGACACCATGCCAGGCTCGAGACCAGCCTGGCCAACATAGTGAAACTCCATCTCTACTAAAAATACAAAAATTAGCCAGGTGTGGTGGTGTGCGCCTGTAAACCCAGCTACTCGGCAGGCTGAGGCAGGAGAATTGCTTGAACCTGGGAGGCGAAGGTTCTAGCACATATTGAGCACTTGCCGAGAGGTAAAGCCCAGGCCTTCTGCCCCAGGCTTTTGGAGAGGGAGTCTCGGGGCCCCCTGAGGGGCCTCACCTGCACCCCCCGCACTCACCCATCTCCCCACTCTATCCCCTGTCCGCTCCGTACGTGCCTGGCTCCAGCACCCGAAGCAGTGAAAGCTCAGGCACTACCCGCCGCCCGCCAGCCCCAGAGCCGCTCACCCAGGTTCTGTCCGCGCAGCACCGCGTACGGCCGGCTCCGCTCCAGCGGATCCACGGGGCTCGGGGCCTCTGCCTCCCCAGCCAGGAGGCTGCAGAGGCCAAGGCACAGCCACGGTAACGCTGGACGCAGCATCTTCTCCAGCCCTGCAGAAGCAGAGAGGCCACTTCCGTCGCAAGCCCTGCCTCTGTCTCCTCCCAGGTCTCTCTGCGTCGCTGCCACCGCCCTTAGGGCGCGCGTCATTGCCATGGTAACTGTGCGTCCTGGTCTAAGTTACGCTTCTGCCTAAGATTTGTTCCGGATTAACGTTCCTCAGTAACTAATGTTTCCCCCGGACCAACTTTCCGTTCAGATCAACTTTCCGTCTGTGCCAACGTTCGCCGCGATTACCGTTCTGCTGTGGTTGGCGTTCCCTCATCCACTGGGGTCGAGGTCTTTTTGGTCCATTTGGGGCCTATTGAAGATTTTTTTACGAATCCATGCGTTTTCTTATTAAACCTTCATTACGAGCCTGGAAAATAGATACTGTGTTTCTATAATACAAATGCCATCTTCTCAGGGAGCCTTTGCCCAGATATCCTTTTCTAAAATTGCAACCCTCCCTTTCCCTTAATGTACATTCTCCCTACCTTCGTTCTCTTCCATTCCCCCCATTCACTTTAGACTCATCACCATTTACCTTATACATTTAACGTACATTTGATGATTTTCTGAGGACCTGCTCTGCCCTAGCATGTAAAGTCCACGAGCACAGCAATTTTGTTCTTGCTCTCTGCTCTGTCCCAGAGACTGAGGGGAGAGAGAGACCCTCTCATATTGTATTATATTGTCTGATACTCAGTACCTGTTTTAAGAAAAAACAACAAGGAAGTAAAACCAAAGACAGGCAGCCCGGCGCCAGGCCCGAAACCAGGCCTGGGCTTGCCTGGCCTAAACCCAGTAGTTAAAAATCAACTCATAACTTAGAAACCGTTGTTATTCATAGATTCCAGACATTGTATAGAAGAACGTTGTGAAACTCCCTTCCCTGTTCTGTTTCTCTCTGACCACTGGTGCATGCAGCCCCCGTCACGTACCACCTGCTTGCTCAAATCAATCACGACCCTTTCATGTGAAATCTTTAGTGTTGTGAGCCCTTAAAAGGGACAGAAATTGTGCATTTGGGGAGCTTGGATTTTAAGGCAGTAGCTTGCCAATGCTCCCAGCTGAATAAAGCCCTTCCTCCTACAACTTGGTGTCTGAGAGGTTTTGTCTGCGGCTCGTCCTGCTACAAGACTAGAAGAGTAGCATATTATATTCAGTAACTGTTTGCTGAATACATGAGGGAATTGAGCTAAGTGTTTGGCCCAATGCTGCACACACAAAGTGGCAGAGCTGGAATTTGACCCAAGCATAGTTTTGAATCTGGAGGCTTTACCACCTCACATATTGCCTCACCTCCTGAACGTTTGATTTGTAATGGGATTAGTATCATTTACCTCACAATGGATGTGCAATACAAATGTCAGAGGCGTGTGAACCAAAGCAACTCCATCTTAAATAGGAGCTGGGTAAAATGAGGCTGAAACCTACTGGGCTGAATTCCCAGACAGTTAAGGCATTCTAAGTCACAGGATGATAGAGGAGGTCAGCACAAAATGCAGGTCATAAAGACCTTGCTGATAAAACAGTTTGCAGTAAAGGATCCTGCTATAACCCACCGAAACCAAAATGGTGACGAGTGACCTCTGGTCATCCTCACTGCTACACTCCCAGCAGCACCATGACAGTTTACAAATGCCATGGCAATGTCAAGAAGTTACCCTATATGGTCTAAAAGGGGGAGGCATGAATAATCCACCCCTCGTTTAGCATATCATCAAGAAATAATCATAAAAATGCCCAACCAGCAGCCCTGGGGGCTGCTCTGTCTATGGAGTAGCCATTCTTTCATTCCACTACTTTATTAATAAACGTGCTTTCATTTTGCACTGTGGACTTGCCCTGAATTCTTTCTTGCGCTAGATCCAAGAACCCTCTCTTGGGGTCTGGACCGGGACCCTTTTCCTGTAACGTATTTCTGGCAACCACAGAAGGGACTATAGTGCAGAAACCTGACCCAATGGCTACCTTTGGGTAAGTGTTGGGGTCCGTTAACACAACCAGGTGTTCGCCTGCAAAGGGAAGGTATAATCCGCCGTATTAAAGACACTGTGCACCAACTTCTTCATTTCTTTCTCCACGATCTCCTCTTTCACTTCTGCTATCCTTTTCACCTTGCTGTGCACAAAACTGATGACAGGCTCTTTCCACTGGTACAGCTTGCCACTCACCAGAGCAAAGCTAAATGGCAGGCACAGGAAAGCATCAATGGGAGGCATAGCACAGTAGGTTGGGAGGCAGGCTCTGCAGGCCACTTCCTTTCCAGTCCTAGCTCTGCTGCATGACTTGCTTCTGTGTGACTCGTTTTCCCTCTCTGCACAATGGGAGCATAGTCATACCTGCCTCATGAATTGTGAGGATCAAATGATATATGTCTGCAAACTCCTTTGCCCAGTATCTGGCACATACTGAGCACTTGCTATAGGAAAGCTGCTGCCCCCAATCTCAATTTTTTTTTTTTTAATGGAGTCTCACTCTGTCACCCAGGTTGGATGGAGTGCAGTGGTATGATCTCAGCTCACTGCAACCTCCGCCCCCTAGGTTGAAGTGATTCTCCTGCCTCAGCATTCTGAGTAGCTGGGATTACAGGTGCACGCCACCACGGCTGGCTAATTTTTGTATTTTTAGTAGAGACAGGATTTCACCATGTTGGGCAGGCTGGTCTCGAACTCCTGACCTCGTGATCTGCCTGCCTTGGCCTTCCAAAGTGTTGGAAGGTGTGAGCCACCATGCCCGGCCCCCAATCCCATTCTTTAACATTGCCTAACATGGACCCTCATAGATAGGACAGCTTCTCAAGTCATAAAGTCCCACTCCAGTGGGTTCACCAGCTTGCACCTTCCAGTCAAAGGCTGTGTGTGATGCATTTTCAGAAACACCCACCTGCTTTATCAATAACATTGAAAATGGCAGCTACTCTTTTTTTTTTTTTTTTTTTTTTGAGATGGAGTCTCACTCTGTCGCCCAGGCTGGAGTGCAGTGCAAGCCCCGCCTCCTGGGTTCACGCCATTCTCCTGCCTCCACCTCCCAAGTAGCTGGGACTACAGGTGCCCGCCACCACGCCCAGCTAATTATTTTGTATTTTTTTTAGTAGAGACGGAATTTCACCGTGTTGGTCAGGATCTCCTGACCTTGTGATCCGCCCGCCTTAGCCTCCCAAAGTGCTGGGATTACAGGCATGAGCCACTGTGCCCGGCCTTTTTTGTTTTTTTTTTTTTTTGAGACGGAGTCTCACTCTGTTGCCCAGGCTGGAGGGTAGTAGCACAATCATAGCTCACTGCAGCCTCCAACTCCTCAGCTCAAGTTGATCCTCCCACCTCAGCCTCCTGAGTAGCTGGACCTACAGGTGTGTACCACCACGCCCGGCTAATTTCTATTATTTTTTGTAGAAACGGGTCTCTTTGCGTTGCCCAGGCTTGTCTCAAACTCTTGGCCTCAAGTGATTCTCCACCTCAGCCTCCCAAAATGTTGTGGTTACAGGTGTGAGCCACCACACCAGGCTGCAGGAGCTACTCCTTATTGGGCACTTAATACGTGCCAAGTGCTCTACATGCAACATCCCCTTTAATCCTCACAACAGTAGGAGATAGTTACTGTGATTGATTACATGCATGTGCCATCGCGTCCAGCCTAAAGGGTTTGTTTTAAATGCTTTGTTTACTCATTCAGTTTATTTATTTAGTCCCTTCTCTCTGCCCAACTGCTGAATGATATTAGCAAGTCTAAGATGATGGCTGCCCTCTATGAGCTGACCTTGGGAAGCTGAGACAGAGTGGGCCAAGACTCAGCCCCAGCTGTTCTCCACCTTGGCTATGTAACCACCCAGTGAGCTTTCAAAATTGCAGCTCCCCAGATCCATCCCTGGAGACTATGATTTCATGAGTCTGGAGAGTTATCCAGATACCTATATATTTGTTAAAAGTTTACGGCCGGGTGCAGTGGCTCACGCCTGTATTCCCAGCACTTTGGGAGGCTGAGGTGGGCGGATCACAAGGTCAAGAGATCAAGACCATCCTGGCCAACATGGCGAAACCCCGTCTCTACCAAAAATACGAAAATTACCTGGGCCTGGTGACACATGCCATTTACTCAGGAGGCTGAGGCAGGAGAATCACTTGAAGTCAGGAGGTGGAGGTTGCAGTAAGCCGATATTGTGCCGCTGTACTCCAGCCTGACGACAGAGCTAGGCTACGTCTCAAAAAAAAAAAAAAAAAAGTTCCCAGGTGAGACTGGGCACAGTGGCTCACGCCTGTAATCCCAGCATCTTGGGAGGCCGAGGTGGGTGGATCACTCAAGGCCAGAAGTTCAAGACCAGTCTGGCCAACGTGGTGAAACCCCACCTCTACTAAAAATACAAAAATTAGCCAGGTGTGGTGGTGTGCGCCTGTAATCCCAGCTACTCAGGAGGCTGAGGCAGGAGAATTGCTTGAATCTGGGAGGCAAAGGTTGCAGTGAGCCGAGATTGCACCACTGCACTCCAACCTGGGCCACAGAGCAAGACTGTCTTGGGAAAAAAAAAAAAAAGTTCCCAGCTGATTCTAATGCATAGCCAGGGCTGAGGACCACTGGGAGGCTCCTGAAAAGACAGCTCATATTTGTCAATAGCAAGTACATTTGAAGAAGAGCATTCCTCAGGACCCAGCAATAAAACTCTTACATATGTGCCCTAGAGAAACTCTTGTACATGTGCCGGAGTTATGGACAAGAATCCTTCTGCAGCATTGCTTGTAAGAGGGAAAGCGAGACATAACCTAAATGTTCTCAAACAATAAATGGATAAATTGTTGGATTCATACAATGGGATGCTTTGGGCCAGGCGCAGTGGCTCATGCCTGTAATCCCAGCACTTTGGGAGACTGAAGCAGGAGAATTGCTTGAGCCCAGAAGTTCGAGACCAGCCTGGACAACAGGACAAAACCCTGTCTTCACTAAAAATACAAAAATTAGCTGGGTGTGGTGGCACATGCCTGTAGAGTTGGAGGCCAAGGTGGGAGGATTGCTTGGGCCCAGGAGGTCAAGGCTATGGTAAGCTGTGATTGCACCCCTGCACTCCAGCCTGGGCGACAGAACAAGACCCTGTCTCAAAAAATAATAAAATAAAATAATTTTTAAAATGGGATGCTTTGGAGCAGTGAAAAGGAATTAACTAGAGCTGTGCATATCAACATGGAAATAACCTAACATTGAACAAACAAAGCAAGCTGCAATGTGATATAAAGTTTAGAGAAATCCAGAGCAACACCATGTACTCACAACTACCTAAAAATGAATGTGCATAGCAGCACTATTCACATAACCCAAATGTTCATCTATGGATGAATGGATAGGCAAAATGTGGTCTATCCATTCAAAGAGATATTATTCAGCCATAAAAAAGGAACAGAGTACTCATACATGCTATTACATCGATGAACCTTGAAAACATTATGTCTGCTACCTCAGAGAGGCTAGTCACAAAAGGCCACACATATTGTATGACTCCATTTATATGAAATACCCAGAATAGGTAAATCCACAGAGACAGAGAGTAGATTGGTGGTTGCAGGGGACAGAGGGAGGGAGAAATGGCGAGTGACTACTAATAGGCATGGGGTATCCTTTTGGGGTGATGAAAATGATCTGGAACTAGATGTGGTGGTTGCACACCTCTCTGAAATGCCACTGAATTGTTCATGTTTACAGTGGTTAATTTTGTGTTATATGAATTTCACCCCAATAAAAAAGTAAAAATTATATTTTTTACATATGTAGACATATATGTGCTTAGAAATATAAAAACAAACATGGGAATGACAAATGTCAAATTCAGGATTTTGTTTAGAGATGGAGTCTTGCTATGTTGCAGAGGCTGGAATGCAGTGGTTATTTCACAGGTGCAATCATAGCACACTACAGCCACAACTCCTGGGCTCAAGAGATCCTCCAGTCTCAGCCTCCCGAATAGGTGGGACTGCAGGTGCAGCCATGTGCCCGGCTGCAGGGTGTTTATAAATGGAAAGGACAGAAAATGAGATGAAGGATGAGTTTGCAGGGAGCAAAACTGGATTAGTAATGCTTTATTTCTTAAATTGGATGGTGGTATGTGGGTGTTACATTATTCACAATACATTTTAGTATTTCTATAGCATTTATTTTAAAAAAAAGATTGTCAAGAAAGATGTTGGGCTAAGAGGTAGAGATCCAGATTTGAGGCCTAATCAGCATATATGAGACGAAGCTTTTTTTTTTTTTTGAGACAGAGTCTCCCTCTGTCACCCAGGCTGGAGTGCAGTGGCACTATCTCTGCTCACTGCAACCTCCATCTCCTGGGTTCAAGCAATTCTCCTGCCTCAGCCTCCCTAGTAGCTGGTAGTACAGGCATGCGCCGCCACACCCAGCTAATTTTGTATTTTTAGTAGAGACAGGGTTTCACCATGTTGGCCAGGCTGGTCTCGAACTCCTGACTTCAGGTGATCCACCCACCTCGGCCTCCCAAAGTGTTGGGATTACAGGCTTGAGTCACCGTGCCCAGCAGAGACAGAGGTATTAAATAGAATTGTAACTGCTCAAGGTTCACCTTGCCCGCTGCCTAGACAGAGCCGATTCATCAAGACAGGGGAATTGCAATAGAGGAAGAGTAATTCATGCAGAGCCAGCTGTGGGGGAGACCGGAGTTTTATTATTACTCAAATCAGTCTCCCCTAGCATTCAGGGAACGGAGTTTTTAAGGATAACTTGGTAGGTTGGGGAAAGCCAGTGTGCCAGGAGTGCTGATTGGTCAGAGATGAAATCACAGGGAGTCGAAGCTGTCTTCTTGTGCTGAGTCAGTTCCTGGGAAGGGGCCACAAGATCAGATGAGTCAGTTTACTGAGTTGATCCATCAAGTACAGGGTCTGCAAAATATCTCAAGCACTGATCTTAGGAGCAGTTTAGGGAGGGTCAGAATCTTTTAGCCTCCAGTTGCATGACTCCTAAACCATCCCAGCTGCTTGGGAGGCAGAGGCAAGAAAATCGTTTGAACCTGGGTGGTAGAGATTGCAGTGAGCTGAGATTGCGTCATTGCACTCCAGCCTGGGCAACAGAGCCAGACTCCGTCCCAAAAAAAAAAAAAAAAGTTTCAGTGCTGTGTCAAAGAAAAAAAAGAGGGAATGAAATCCAGTTTGCACACTTTACCTGTAGGAGGGGAATACTGTGATCACGAAAGTGAGTTTGTAGTGTCCTCCCTTTGGAAAGAAAGTACTAATGACCATCCCAGAAATACTCTCTCGACCTTGCTTGGTGACTAAGGCAAGCCATGTCACCCTTCCAGGTGTTAAGTTTAATCCCTGAATGAAGAGAGAACTCTCAGCCTCCCTAATCCCAATGACCTTTTTGCTCTAAGAGTCTATAATTTTATGCATTCTACAGAAGGCAAAGCTGCTGGTGCCTGGAGCTAACAGGGGTGTGAAGAAGCTGAGGATTTTACTGGGCTGGGGAGGATGGGTAAATTTCGGGGGTGTGGTGGTGTGTGCCTATAGTCACAACTACTCATTAGGTGGAGGTGGGAGAATCCCTTGAGCCCAGGAGTTCAAGACCAGCCTGGGCAACACAGTAAGACTCCAGTCTCTTAAAAAGAAGAAGAAAAAGAGGAAAGCTGGAAAGAGTCTGGGAGGTAGAAGAGAGCTAATGGGAGAGAAGTTAGGGCCATTGGTATGGTTTGGCTGTGTCCCCACCCAAATCTCATCTTGAATTGTAGCTCCCATAATTCCCACATGTTGTAGGAGGGACCTGGTGGGAGATAGTGACTAAGTCTTATGAGATCTGATGGTTTTATAAGAGGTTCCCCCTTTTGCTTGGCTCTTAGTCACTTGTTGCTTGCCACCATGTAAGACGTGCCTTTCGCTTTCCACCATGATTGTGAGGCCTTCCCAGCCATGTGGAACTGTGAGTCCATTAAACCTCTTTTCTTTATAAATTACCTAGTCTCAGATATGTCTTTATTAGCAGCATGAGAACAGACTAATACATCCATCAAGGGGCACTCACAGGCAAGTCTGGATGAGGAGGA
This sequence comes from Hylobates moloch, assembly GCF_009828535.3. Lineage (NCBI taxonomy): Eukaryota > Metazoa > Chordata > Mammalia > Primates > Hylobatidae > Hylobates > Hylobates moloch. The sequence continues at coordinate 22,943,190 of NW_026652287.1, read as the reverse complement.
GCCCTGGAGTGGCAGGGAAATAAGGATGGAGGGTGAGGTTGAGCCCATGGAACCCTCAGGCTGCTTGGGCTGGACTCACCAGGTGGAGATGAAGCTGTCCACCATAAAGTTGTTCTTCAGAGTCCCAATCCACATGCTCTGAATATGAGTGACTTTCACAGACTTACACTGGCATCACAGGTGGGATGGGCCCCATGCCAGCACAGTTAGATTGTTCTTCAAGCTCTGCAGGGAGGATGTGCCTTTCAGCAAAGTTCCTCTCCCCCTTACAGCTCCCAAGGTTCCAGAGCAAAGGTAACACCAAAGGGCTGAGCCTCCAAAATGAACTGCCCTCATATTCCTTAGCTCATGACTAACCCAGGGCCAACAGACATCTTCATGGACCCCTAAAGAACAGTGGCACCAGGCACTGTGCCTGCAGTGTGGCACGGAGAAGCTGAGCATGCAGCCTCTGCTTCTCTTATTTAAAATCCCAAGAGGAGAATCTAATCAAGTCCATTTCTGGTCCACTAGGCCATGGTGGGGGCTCAGCAAGGGCTGAGGACCCAAGAGATGCTCTGAGAAGAAAATGGGGGAGAACCAGCACCCCCAAGGCAAGTTAAATCCCGATTATATTAGTTTCTGTAACAAATTACCACTAACTTAGTGGCTTTCAACAACACTAATGTACTCTTTTGCACTTTTGGGGGTTAGATTCCTAAAGTCAGTCTAACAGGGTAAAAATCAAGAGTTAAAAAGAAAAAATATAAATTAAGATCCCAGCTGGGCGCAGTGACTCACACCTGTAATCCAAGCACTTTGGAAGGCCAAGGCAGGTGGATCACTTGAGGTCAGGAGTTTGAGACCAGTCTGCCCAACATGGCGAAACCCTGTCTTTACTAAAAATACAAAAATCAGCCAGGCACAGCGGTGGGCGCCTATAATCCCAGCTACTCGGGAGGCTGAGGTGGGAGAATCATTTGAACCCATGAGGCAGGGATTACAGTGAGCCAAGATCACGCCATTGCAAACTCCAGCCTGAGTGACACAGCGAGACTCCATCTCAAAAAAAAAAAAAAAATCCCAGCACAAATCACTCAGGCAATCATTGTTGAAACTTTTGAGTGTCTTCTAGATATCTCTTTATGTCCACACCTAGACACACAAATAGACATACTGATGTTACAAACGTGGCCACACTATAGGCTGCAGGCTGTTTTGTAACTTGCTCTTTTTACTCAATAATATGTTATTAATTCTTTCTATGACAGTAAAGATCTATCTGTGATAAAGATAGATCTATGATACACAATCATTTTCAGTGGCTAAAGAGTATCCTAGTGATTGAACACATGAAACTGCCCATTTTGGCAGGTCATGGTGCCTCACGCCTGTAATCCCAGCACTTTGGGAGGCCAAGGCGGGCAGATCACTTGAGGCCAGGAGTTCAAGACCAGGCTGGCCAACATGGCGGAAACCCTGTCTCTACTAAAAATGCAAAAATTATCCAGTCGTCGTGGTGCATGCTTGTAATCCCAGCTACTTGGGAGGCTGAGGCAGGAGAATCATTTGAACCTGGAAGGCGGAGGTTGCAGTGAGCCGAGATCATGCCACTGCACTGCACTTCAGCCTGGGCAACAGAGTGAGACTCTGTCTCCAAAAAAAAAAGAAAAGAAAGAAAGAACTGCCCATTTTGTAGGCCATAGCTATAGAATACAGGCAGTTCCATATGGCTCAAGCTAAGAGGTACATTGTGATAATTTGCCAGTCAGTCTCTGGGACAGATATTTAACTGGAACTTTTGTTCAATTTTCCCAATCATAAACAATTTTTGGTAACCCTAATATGTCCTTACCATGTGCCAACCACTTTTCTAAGTCTATTTTGCTTACATATATTAACTTTTGCAATTCTTACTCTCCCCCACCAAAAAAATGAAAACAAAAACCAACTCTATAAGGAAGGTGCTAGTATTACCTCCACCTAATAGCTGAACTGTGGCGTGAATGAAGCGACAAGCTTGTCCAAGGTCACATGGTAAACAGCAGCACCAGCTCTGAACGCAGCCATCTGGCTCCACAGCTTCAGCTCTCTTAAATGCTATGGTAAATGGAATTCTTTTTCCAATTTCCTTTTCAAATGTTCCTTGCTGGTGTAAAAAAAAGTGCACACACACAATTAATTTTTGTGTGTTGATCTTGTTCCTTGTGACTTTACTGAATTGATTAATTAGCTCTATCTGATAGCTTTCTTGTGAATTCTTTGGGATTCTCCATATATGGGATTATGCCATCTGTGACTAAAGATAGTTTTACTTTATTCTTTGCCATCTGGATGCCTTTTATTGCTTTTCTTGTCTAATTGCTCTGGCTAGAACTTCCAGTACAATGTTGAACAGCAGCGGTGAAAGTGGGCATCCTCGTCCTGTTCCTGATCCCAGGGAGAATGCACTCAGGCTATGCTCCTAACAACTGTGTACTCACTGTCTGTCCACCCCACATTCATGTTGCCAGAAATCCCTGCACAAGCTTCTTCTCACACCTAAGGCATTAAGTCTGTAGGACTTCTGGGTCAAAGGGTGTGCACACTTTCTATCTGAGTTCATTTTCCTAAATCATAAATGCTTGAACCATTTCATGCTTCCATCACCAAAGCAAGAGTGTGTACACCGCCTCTTAAGAGGGGCTTGACAAACAAGAGGGTAGTCATGTGAACTTGGTTGAGACAGTTGAGGGTCTGGTCACCAGGCTGGGAGCACATGGTCTGTAGGATGGGGGCTGTGAGTTTGAAGAAGAGGAGAGACATAGTAGCAGTGTGCAGCCATTTGAAGAGGGACACAAGGCAAAACTCTAAGCAAAGGTGAAAGTTACAGGGGCATAGATTTTGGCTCATTTTCTCAGGAAGAAAAGTAACAGGGCAGTCCCAGAGCAGAACAAGCTTTCCTTGTGGTTACTGCTGGTGATGGTGAGGAAGATGATGAAGATAATTTTCATTTACCACATCAACTTCCCTTTCTCTCCTGTCCCCTTTCCATCTGCACTTAAACATCATTTCTCTACTAAAAATACAAAATTAGCCAGGCATGGTGGCGCATGCCTGTATTCCCAGCTACTCGGAAAGCTGAGGCAGGAGAATCACTTGAACCCCGGATGCGGAGGTTGCGGTGAGCCGAGATCACCCCATCACACTCCAGCCTGTGCAACAAGAGTGAAACTCTGTCTCCAAAATACCCCCCCTTCAATCCCACATTCTCCTACCACCACTCCATGCCTCTCTTCTTTATAGCCAAGTCCCCTGAAAGAGTGAGTCATCATATCCATTTCTGCATCTCCATTCACTCCTCCGCCCACTCCAGTCTGGCTCCCACCCCCATCCCTTCTCTAAGGCCTCTCTTGCCAAGTAAACAACAACGTCATTGTCACTAAATCCAATAGACACACCACATAGCTGATCTTCCTGGAACTCTCAGCACCAGTTGACACTGTGACCATGCCCCACCTCCCTCACCTCCTTCCCTTAGCTTGCAGGAATCCACCTTTGCCTGACTTTCATTGGATCTCTGTGGCTACTCTTTCTCAGAATCCTTTGGGGACTTCGGCACTCCCACCCCTTAAAGGTTAGCACTTCTCCGGGGTCAGTTCTAGGCTCTCTTGCTTTCTCACCTACTTCTTCTCTTGCTGGTGAGTTGCAGCTTCTTCCATGGTTCTAGTTCCCATCTATATGCTGGTGATATAGAAACCTACATCTCAGGCTGGGCGCAGTGGTTCACGCCTGAAATCCCAGCACTTTGGGAAGCTGAGGTGGGCGGATCACCTGAGGCCAGGAGTTCAAGACCAGCCTGCCCAACATGGTGAAACCCCATCTCTACTAAAAATACAAAATTAGCCAGGTGTGGTGGCGGGCACCTGTAATCCCAGCTACTCAGGAGGCTGAGACAGGAGAATCACATGAGCCCGGGAGGCAGAGGCTGCAGTGAGCTAAGATCGCACAACTGCCCTCATATCCCTTAGCTCATTGCAATAGAGGAAGAGTAATTCATGCAGAGCCAGCTGTGGGGGAGACCGGAGACTCTGTCTCAAAAAAAAAAAAAAAAAGAAACCTACATCTCAGCTCTAGATTCATATAACCCACCACCTATTCAACATCTACATGTGTATGTTCCATGAACACCTCAAACTCAATGCCTTCAGTTCTGACCTCATCTTCCACCTCAAATTGGCCCTTTCTCCTGCATTTCCTATCCCAGCAAGTTATTCCAGCACCCATCAGTTGTCTAAGCCAGAAACATGGCACACTCCTTGACTCATTCTCTCCCTCTTTCCCCCTCACCCATTCAGTTGCCAAATCCTACTGTTTTACCTTTCTAATATTGCTCAAAGTCATCTACTTCTCTCCTCTGTCTCTATTACCTCCTCAGTCCAGGTCACCATCAGCTTTCCTATCTGGACAACCCAATAGTCTCCTAAATGGTCTCCTTTCCTCCAGTCTTACCCTGTCCCCTCCACTCTCTATACTGCACACTGCATACTTTTTTTTTTTTTTTGAAACGGAGTCTTACTCTGTCACCCAGGCTGGAGTGCAGCAGCAAGATCTCAGCTCACTGCAACCTCTGCTGCCCGGGTTCAAGTGATTCTCCTGCCTCAGCCTCCCGAGTAGCTGGGATTACAGGCATCTGCCACCACGCTCAGCTAATTTTTGTAGTTTTTAGTAGAGACGGGGTTTCACCCTCTTGGCCAGGCTGGCCTTGAACTCCTGACCTCGTGATCCATCCGCCTCAGTCTCCCAAAGTGCTAGCATTACAGGTGTGAGCCACCACTCCCGGCCTACACTGCACACTTGAATGAGAGCACGGACTATGGTGTGAGATGCTTAGGTTCAATCTCAGCTCTACCACTTACTGGCTACACGACCTTGGACAAGTGACTTAACCTTTCTGAGTCATTGTTTCTTCTTCTGTAATAAGAGGATATTAGGGCTGGGCGTGGTGGCTCATGCCTGCAACCCCAGCACTTTGGGAGGCCGAGGTGGGTGGATCATCTGAAGTCAGGAGTTCGAGACCAGTTTGGCCGACGTGGTAAGACCCCCTCTCTACTAAAACTACAAAAATTAGCTGGGCGTGGTGGCGCACACCTGTAATCTCAGCTACTTAGGAAGCTGAGGTAGGAGAATCTTTTGAACCCAGGAAGCAGAGGTTGCAGTGAGCCGAGATTGTGCCACTCCACTCCAGCCTGGGTGATTGAGTGGGACTCCATCTCCCCAAGAAGAAGATATTAGTATTCTGTTCGGCAGGGTTTCCAGTTTTAAACAACAGATTTACTCTGCTGAATTTAAGAAGAAAGATTGTCCAGGAAAGACAAATCTACAAAGGCATAGAGTAGATTCATGGTTGCCTGGGTTGAGTAACCATTGGGAGAGAGGGGGAGTGGGGAGTGACTGTTAATGGGTATGAGGGCTCTTACTAGGCTGATGAAATGTTCTAAAACCGGATCATGGTGATGGTTGAACAACTTGGTAAATTTACTAAAAGTCATTGAAATATGTATTTAAAATGGGTGATTTTATGATATGTAAGTTATACCTCAATAAAGTTGAGAAAAAATATAGAAAAAAATAGATTTTTTTTTTTTGAGATAGGGTCTCACTCTGTCGCCTAGGCTGGAGTTTAGTGGCATAAACACGGCTCACTGCAGCCTCCACCTCCCAGGACCAAGCGATCCTCCCACCTCAGCCTCCCCAATAGCTGGAACTACAGGCGTGCACCACCATGCCCAGCTAATTTTTTTTTTTTTTTTTTTTTTTTTTTAGAGATGGGATCTCACTTTGTTGCTCAGCTGTTCTCAATTGGTCTCAAACTCCTGGGCTCAAGCAATCCTCCCATCTCAGCCTCCCAAAGTGCTGAGATTATAGGGGTGAACCCCTGCAGCTGGCTGAATAAAGAGATTTTTTTTTTTGAGAGTCTTGCTCTGCTGCCCAGGCTGGAGTGCAGTGGTATGTCTCAGCTCACTGCAACCTCTGCCTCCCAGGTTCAAGTGATTCTCCTGCCTCAGGTGCCTGAGTAGCCAGGATTACATGCACCCGCCACTACGCCCGGCTAATTCTTGTATTTTTAGTAGACAGAGGGTTTCACCATGTTGGCCAGGCTGGTCTTGAACTCCTGACCTCAAGTGATCCGCCCACCTCAGCCTCCCAAAGTGCTGGGGTTACAGGCATGAGCCACCACATCCAGCACCCGCCTCTCTTAATTTTTAAAATTGTCTCAATATTTTTATTTATTTTTTATTGTTTTGAGACGAAGTTTTGCTCTCATCACCCAGGGTGGGGTGCAGTGGTGCAATCTCAGCTCACTGCAATTTCTGCCTCCCGGGGTCAAGCGATTTTCCTGCCTCAGCCTCCGAGTAGTTGGGATTACAGGTGCCTACCACTACGCCTGGCTAATTTTTTTATTTTTATTTTTAGTAGAGATGGGGTTTCACCATGTTGGTCAGGCTGGTCTCAAACTCTGGACCTCAAGTGATCCACCCGCCTCAGCCTCCCAGAGTGCTGGGATTACAGGTATGAGCCACTATGCCTGGTGAGGGATTCTTATTTTTATTTATTTATTTATTTATTGAGGCAGAGTTTTGCTCTTGTTGCCCAGGCTGGAGTGCAATGTTGTGATCTCAGCTCACTGCAATGCCCGTCTCCTAGGTTCAAGCGATTCTCCAGCCTCAGGCTCCCAAGTATTAGCCAGGCACGATGACGGGTGCCTATAATCCCAGCTACTTGGGAGGCTGAGACAGGAGAATTGCTTGAATCCAGGAGGCAGAGGTTGCTGTGAGCCAAGATCACACCACTGCAGTCCAGCCTGGGCAACACAGCGAAAGTCTGTCTCAAAACAAACAAACAAACGAACAAATAAACAAACAAACAAACCAATGAGCTTGGAAGTGAATTTTCCCCAGAGTCTCCAGACAAGAACTCAGCCCGCTGATGCCTTGATTTAGGCCTGTGGTACTGTGTTAGTTTCTACTGCTGTGTAACAAATAGAAACTCATACAGCCTCAGACAACCCTCATTCCATAGGGGAGCTAGCAGTCTGCAGAGGAACAGAGTGGGGCCCTCTAAGGCATGGGGTCCAGGGAAAGGGATCCCCTATTGTATGAGTCAAAGGGCAATACTTCCCTCTATTCCTGAATTTGAATTCTGCTCATACCCAGCATCCCATGTGATTCCTTGTGTGTGGTAGTGTTGCCTGGGGCATATGTTTGGAAAGCTTGGGTCTCATACTGTGTCCTAGCTGCAAGGGAACCTGGGACATTCAGTTGTGGCATGTATTAGGGAGTGGAACTCATAACACAGAGCATTCCCCAAACATGTTGTGGCCATTCAGGTCATGATCAACCACTCCGACAACCAATATTATCGGATTATGTAGGAGGATCAAATAGGCCAATACATGTCACATGCTAAGAATGGAACCCAGCACATGCTAAGACCTCTGCAGCACTCAGTAGGTGTTATATTTCAAGCAAAATAATGTCTTTAAAATGAAAATAAAACCTTTCATGTTTTCTGTATGTTTGAATATTTTCTACTAAGATGCTGGGGTTTGGGGGGACAGCTCTCCATGCTTTCTCAGTGCCCCCCAGATGCAGCTCAAGGTGCTTCACGATCTCGCCCCTGCTAGCTTTCCCAGCTCCACCTTGGCCTCGCCTTCTCGGCCACTGTACACGACAGTTGCGGGCCTGTAAAGAAGCCAGACAAATTGCTCCTTCCTCTTTTCAACACTGTGCTACCCATGCAGGAGGGCTGAGAGGCTCCAGTGCAGGGTGGGAGGCTGGGCTGGGGCGGTATCCCCAGTGGCCTGTGGGTGCAGGAGAGAAGCCTCCATCCTTGCCCCTCAAAACAAGAAAACCAGATACAAAGGCAGCTTTTCATAAGGCTATAGCCATTCATTTGAAAAAACCATGCTTATCTTTTGAGATAATGTGCTTCCAGCTATTTGGGTGTTTTGGTGTTAGACATGAACAAAGGGATGAAGATAGATGGTAGTAGGCAGGTGTTTTAATTGCTTACCTGAGATCCTTTATTTATTTATTATTATTTTATTATATATATATATGTATACATATATGTGTGTGTGTGTATATATATATACATATATTTTTTTTGAGACTGAGTCTCACTGTATCACCCAGGCTGGAGTACAGTGGTACGATCTCGGCTCGCTGCAACCTCTGCCTCCTGGATTCAAGCAATTTTTGTGCCTCAGCCTCCCGAGTAGCGGGATTACAGGCACCTGCCACCACGCCCAGCTAATTTTTGTATTTTTAGTAGAGACAGGGTTTTGCGATATTGGCCAGGCTGGTCTCGAACTCCTGACCTCAGGTGATCTGCCCGCCTTGGCCTCTCAAAGTGCGGGATTACTGGAGTGAACCACTGTGTCTACTCCTTGGTCTCTCCTCAAGTTGGTAAAAGGCTTCATCAATCCCTCAGGAATCCAGAGCCATCCTTCACCTCCTAGCAAATCCAGCAGTTCTGCCTCCAAAACACATCCCAGCTTTGTCTACATCTCTCTGGCTCCACCATCCTATTCCAGCCCAAGTCTCCATCTCCTCGCATCTGGTGATTCCAGCAACCTTCTCACTGGTCCCTCACCATCATTCTGGTCCCACCACACTCTATGCTCTGCACAGTGGCCCATGAGAGCTTCTAGAAACATGAGTCAGATGGTTTCACTTATCTGCATAATACTTTTCAGTGGCTTCCCATGGCACTGAAAATCAAATTCCAACTCTTCCCCTGTCCTGCCCCCTGCTCTGGCTCCACCCTCCTCTCTTACCAGGTTCTGGAACATGCTGTCCTTGCTGTTCCTCTTTTGTGTTTCCAGATCTTTGCATTTACTGTTCTCTTGGTCCTGTGTATGACGTGGCTGGATTCTTCTTCTCCTACAGGGTCACCTCCAGAACTGGGTCATCTCTGACCTTCTGACCTCCCCCTCAAGCTCTCACATCACCTAGGTGTCAAGGGTGGAATGTGAATGTGGCAGACCTCATGTTTCTATTTCCCTGAAGATGGTCGGGGCAGGCCAGGCGCGGTAGCTCACACTTTGGGAGGCTGAGGAAGGTGGATCACTTGAGGCCAGGAGTTCAAGACCAGCCTGGCCAACATGGCGAAGCCCTAACTCTACTAAAATTACAAAAATTAGCCTGGTGTGGTGACACATGCCTGTAGTCCCATCTACTCGGGAGGCTGAGGCAGAATCACGTGAATCCAGGAGGCGGGGGTTGCAGTGAGCCAAGATCGTGCCACTGCACTCCAGCCTAGGTGACAGAGCAAGACTCCATCTAAAAAAAAAAAAAAAAAAAAAAAGGCAGGGCACGGTGGCTCACGCCTGTAATCCCAGCACTTTGGGAGGCCAAGGCCGGTAGATCATCTGAGTTTGGGAGTTTGAGACCAGCCTGACCAACATGGAGAAACCCCATCTCTACTAAAAATCCAAAATTAGTAGGGCGTGGTGACTCCTGCCTGTAATCCCAGCTACTCAGGAGGCTGAAGCAAGAGAATTGCTT
>NW_026652287.1:22898787-22933560 GCF_009828535.3 Hylobates moloch | reverse complement strand
CCCAGCTACTCAGGAGGCTGAAGCAAGAGAATTGCTTGAACCCGGGAGGCGGAGGTTGCGGTGAGCCAAGATCGTGCCATTTCACTTCAGCCTGGGCAACAAGAGCAAAACTCTGTCTCAAAAGAAAAAAAAAAAATCGGGAGCAGAAGGGCCATGCTTGAGTTGGATTTGCTGCTCCTGGTGGCTGGTGCCTCCCCGACCTCTGTGCTGGGCTCACTTCTATTCAGCTGGAGGAGGCCCAGACTCATAGGTGTGCGGCCACCCACTGGGAAACAGGTGTCCAGCCAGGAGCTGCACTTTAATAGCAACGAACTAGTACAGCAACATCATCTCCATGGCAACAGCCAGCCTGGGACCACGAATGACAACACAGGCTCGCTGTTGGCCCCAGTGGAGGCTAACTGGGCAGAGGAGAAGCAGCAGCTGTGAGTGGAGTTTGTTCTCTTCTCCCTCTCTCAACCTTCCCTAGTCTGTGGCCATTGGAAAAGCTTCTGTGAGGACTGGTCTCCAGGGAAGAGGCAAATCTTCCCAAGAGAATGCAACCATCTTTTATTCCTTTGCTTACAATCTTCCCATGGCTTCTCAACTCACTCGGAATAAAATCTAAAGAATTCTCCTAGGTGGTACCATTGTAAGCGGCTTGGTTTAAGCAATAGCTTGGTGGTCACAGAAACCAAATAGTAGTTAAGTACCAAGGTGAGCTGGCAGCCTCCGTGGGCCAAGTCGCACATCCCAAACCAGCAGGGCTTTTGGTGGGACTGAGGAAGGAACCAATAGGAGCTCAACAATTACCTAGATAGAGTTTCCACAGCCCAGACAAGCCAGGACTAGAGAAGCAGACTTCAGAAATCCCTGGAATTTCTGGCTTTTGGGAAGACCTTGTAACAGATCACAGTATTTTGTCTGCCTACCCTCCCCACTTCCTTTTCCCATTTTGTCTGGTAACAGGATCTTCCTTCCTAAGGAAAATCCACTGGATGTGGTTCAGTAGGGCTCATGCTGCTCCCTCATCTTCTCGAACTCCAGACCTCAGGTGATCCGCCCACCTCGGCCTCTCAAAGTATTGGGATTACAGACGTGAGCCACTGCACCCGGCCAGCTCAGTCATCTTCTCCCTATTTCCTGCCACAGGAGCCAGCACATGACCCAGACTGGCCAATGGGATGACACCTTGGCCCAGGTGGTGACTGGTTCAGGGATGAATATGTAATTCACACCCAACCAATCAGAGTCTTTCCTGGGACTTTCCTAACAGGGCATCAGGAAAGACTTGTTTGCTCCTCTGAGGTTGCTAAGAAGAGAATGTAAGGATTTCTTACTACATAGAGAGCTGTTCAAGAAGGAAGCCAAAGGCTGGGTGCGGTGGCTCATGCCTGTAATTCCAGCACTTTGGGAGGCCGAGGAGGGCGGATCACCTGAGGTCGGGAGTTTGAGACAAGCCTGACCAACATGGTTAAACCCCGTCTCTACTAAAAATACAAAAAATTAGCTGGGCGTGGTGGGGCATGCCAGCTACTCAGGAGGCTGAGGCAGGAGAATCGCTTGAACCCGGGAGGCAGAGGTTGTGGCGAGCCAAGATCGCGCCATTGCACTCCAGCCTAGGCAACAAGAGGGAAACTCCATCTCAAAAAAAAAAAAAAAAAGAAGAAGAAGAAAAAGAAGAAGGAAGCCAAATAGAAGCAAATGGAACCAAGATGTAGGGAGAGAGATCCTCCCTGATGACATCGTGTGAACCCTTATCTTCATCCATGTCCAAGGACAACACCATCTCTTCAACTGCCCAGTTACATGGTTCAATAAATTCCCCTTTGAGGCTTTGTAGTTAACGTAAGTTGGGTTTCCGTCACTTACTGCCCAAACAATCCTGGCTAACGTAGACCTGCTTAGCATCCTATCTACATAAACCTGCAACACTAACTCCTCTTGCAGCTGCATCCCTGCCTCTGACTCCAGATCTGAACTTGGTTGTGAGTTTAGAAGAAGCTGGACAGCTTCTTGTTTAATTTCCCCCATAACCAGTCCCTGATTTCTATCCTAGTTTCAGTAACTGAGGCCCTGTCTCCTTATTCTGGCTCTTCATCCTTCCAGCCCCAGTAGGGACAGCTGGCCAGAACCTGTCGCTTGCTGCTGTATCCTGAACATTGCTCTAGCCTGTCTGGATTGCCACCTATGGTCCACACCAGTCCTACTTGGTGCAAACTACTTCCATCAATCCCTACGCCCCATTGGTATACCCGCTACACAGATGGCTAAGTCATGGTTACATAAATTTAAGGCTTCACACTGCAACTTAAGGCAGCATTTCCCAAGCTGTGTACTGTGAGACTGTATTTGGTGAGATGTTAATAGATAGTCCATTAACAAAGAGGAAAAAAGCAAACTGGCAATAGTTTTTTCTTCAATTTTATATTTTAAAATATAAACTGTGGAGAAACATTTTACATGGAAGTTATCTTCTAAAGACGGCACTTCAGATAAAAATCATGGCTCATCGCCAGGCACGGTGCCTCACGCCTGTAATCCCAGCATTATGGGAGGCCAAGGCAGGCAGATCACGAGGTCAGGAGATCGTGACCATCCTGGCTAACACGGTGAAATCCTGTCTCTACTAAGAATACAAAAAATTAGCCGGGCATGGTGGCGGGCACCTCTAGTCCCAGCTACTGAGGAGGCTGAGACAGGAGAATAGCGTGAACCCGGGAGGCGGAGCTTGCAGTGAGCCGAGATCACACCACCGCACTCCAGCCTGGGCTACAGAGCGAGACTCCGTCTCAAAACAAACAAACAAAAAAACCCATGGCTTATCAAAATTGCCTTTTAAACCCTTAAATTGTCCACACAGCACAGCAAACAACTCCTTCTTCCCAGTGGGTCCACTAGAGCCAATTTCTAGCTCCGGAACAAGTTGCTGTTTTTACAGTTTTGCTCTAGGTGAAGGTGAAGGAATTGGCTTATTTTGGGGGTCATGTGGCTGAAAATTATGTACCTAGATTTAAAGGCAGAGCAGCAAGATGCTCACTCTGTGAGAAGCACATGAGAACAGAGAATGATGGAGGGAACCCCAGATGCAAGTATCCTATCTCACACTTAATCCAGGGAACCCAGTTGCTGAGTAACTGTACTAGTTATATTATTCTCTCTTTCCATGTCCCCATGGAACATGTATAACTGAATTTGAGGGAGTTAAATACATGGAAGTTATGATTTCATCATGTGAAAGAAAAATATTCATCATTATAAGGTGTTCTCATAGTAATGTTTTTATATATACAATAATCTGCTTTTAAAAAATTGTAGGCTGGGCACGGTGGCTCACACTGTAATCCCAGCATTTTGGGAGGCCAAGACGGATGGATTGCTTGAGTTCAGGAGTTCAAGACCAGCCTGGACAACATGGTGAGACCCCGTCTCTACCAAAAATTCAAAAAAATTAGCTGGGTGTGGTGGTTCCAGCTACTCAGGAGGTTGAGGTGGGAGGACTGCTTGAACCTGGGAAGCAGAGCTTGCAGTGAGCAGAGATCATGCCACTGCACTTCAGCCTAGATGACAGAGTAAGACCCCATCTCAAAAAAAAAAAAAAAAAAAAAGAAAGAAAGAAAGAAAAAGAAAAGAAAAGAAATTGTAGGCCAGGAACGTTGGTTCACACCTATAATCCCAGCACTTTGGGAGGCCAAGATAGGAGGATTGCCTGAGGCTAGGAGTTTGAGAGCAGCCTGGGCAACATAAGAAAAGCCCTGTCTCTACAAAAACAATAAAAAATTAGCCAGGCATCATGGCATGTGCCTATGGTCCCAGCTACTTGGGAGGATGAGGCAGGAGGATCACATGAGCCTGAGAAGTTGAGGCTGCAGTGACCTGTGATCACGCCACTGCACTCCAGCCTAGGTGACATAGTGAGACCCTCTCTCACTTTTTAGAGAAAAAAGTAAGAAAGAAAGAAATTGTATGCTGGGCCCAGGAATGTCAGGAAGTCCCATCACCTGCTACATGGAATTATGACATGTAATCTTTGTATTAATGCAGAAGGGGGCATTTACTAATTATGCTCTTTTCCATTGGTCCTATGATAGCTGGTCTAAGTAATATGTCTTGTTTTCGATTTCAGCATGTTTTGTTTTGTTTTTGTTTTTGTTTTTGAGATGGAGTCTTGCTCTGTCATTCAGGCTGGAATGAAGTGGCATGATCTCAGCTCGCTGCAACCTCCACCTCCTGGATTCAAGCAATTCTTGTGCCTCAGTCTACCGAGTAGCTGGAATTATAGACACACACTACCACGCCCAACTAGCTTTTGTATTTTTAGTAAAGACGGAGTTCCACCATGTTGGCCAGGCTGGTCTCAAACTCCTGACCTCAGGTGATTTGCCTGCCTTGGCCTCCCAAAGTGCTGGGATTACAGGCATGAGCCATCATGCCCAGCCCAGTGTATATGTTTATCATTCAATATTTGTCGAGTAGTAAAAATAGGAATCAAATAATGATAATCCTAATGATAGCATTATTAAAAATAAGAACTAACACTTAATAAGGGCTTGCTATGTGCCATATATTTCTTGAACAACTTTGCATTTATTAGTCCATTTAATATTCCTAACAATTCTCCCCATTTTACAGATGAGGAAACCAAGGCTCAAAGAGGTGAAGGATTTTAGAATCCACATTTCCAGATCTCAAATTCTAAACTTGGACATGGTTACTTTGAGGGTCAAAGGAGAGGATGTATATAAAAATACATACCTGTATTTTGCATACATATATATATATAATACATTCAAAAAGATTATTTTAAAAAATGGATTCCAGTTATGGAGCTCTTATTTTATGTCAATCATCATGATAAGGGCTTCTCATGTCTTTTTTTTTTTGTTTAATTGTCACAACCCTATGAACAGATGCAGAAACAGAGGCTCAGAGAAGTTAATGACTTGGCCAAGAAGACACAGCCAGTATTATAAAATAAGTTGCCTTGACTCTTAGTAAACTACACTGCCACCCTCTATAGATATAGGTTGTCATCATCATCATCATCATCATCATCATCATCACAGAGAATAAGAGGCAGTCACTCTCAGGGAAATGCAAATCAGAACCACAGTGAACTACCACTGCACACCCACTAGCATGGCTATAATTAAAAAGACAGACAATAACAAGAGTTGGTGAGGATGTGGAGAAACTGGACCCCTCATACTCTGCTGGTGGGAATGTAAAAGGGTGCAGCTGCTGTGAAATTCAGCTCCACGGTTCCTCCAAGGGTGAAACATAGTTAACATATGACCCAGCAATTCCACTTTTAGGTACATATTCAAGAGAAATGAGAATATATATCCACATAAAACCTTGTACACAATGTTTATGGAAGCATTATTCATGACAGCCAAAAAAGAGAAACAACCAAAATGTCCATCAGTGGATGAATGGATACATAAAAGTGTTCCATCCAGGCAATGGAATATTACTCAGCCATAAAAAGGAATGAAGTATCAGTCAGATATGGTGGCTCACGCCTGTAATCCTAATACTTCGGGAGGCTGAGGTGGGAGGATTGCATGAGTCCTGGAGTTTGAGACCAACCTGGGCAACAAATCTAAAAAAAAAAAAAAAGTAATGAAGTATCAACACATGTTACAACAGCTACAACATGGATGAGCACTGAAAACATGCTAAGTGAAAAAAAGCCAGCCACAAAGGACCACATATTGTGTGAGTCCATTTACATGAAATGTCCAGAAGAGGCAAATCCACAGAGGCAGAAAGCAGATTCATGGGTGGGAAGGAGGGGGAACTGTGTTGGAAATGATGGCAAAGGAGTGTGGGGTTTTTTTTTTTTTTTTTGAGTTGATGAAAATATTCTCAAATTGATTGTGGGGATGGTTGCACAACTCTGAATAATCTGAAAACCATTAAATTGTACCCTTAAATGGTGAATTGTGTGGTGTACTGTTTCTTTTAGAAAAAACAAAAACTGGCCGGGCACGGTGGTTCACGCCTGTTATCCCAGCACTTTGGAAGGCTGAGGCAGGTGGATCACATGAGGTCAGGAGTTCTAGACCAGCCTGGCCAACATGGTGAAACCCCGTTTCTACTAAAAATACAAAAATTAGCTGGGCCTGGTGGCAGGCACCTGTAATCCCAGCTACTTGGCGGCGGGGAAGGATGGTGTATGGGCAGGCGGAGGCAGGCGAATCTCCTGAACCCAGGAGGCGGAGGTTGCAGTGAGCCAAGATCGCGCCGTCACACTCCAGCCTGGGGCACAAAAGCAAGACTTCATATAAAAAAAAAAAGAAAAGAAAAGAAAAGAAAAAGAAAAAACCAAAAGGCAGGAACTTCCTCATGTTGGTGACCCGAAGTTAAAATACATTTATAAACCTGGTCCTACACTTCCCAAGCACGGTGACTCAAATGCCAGCCTGATCGCCAGGAGTGCCCTGAGATCCTTGCCTCCTCCCTGGGAATCCAGGATGTTGCCCTGCGCTTTCCCACCTTCCCCAGGCACACTCTGCCCTGCTCTCCCTGGCGGGCCTGGAGTAGATCAGAAATGAATCCCTCTTGCCTTCCATGGCTTCTCTCTGCTGCAGCCTGGCACCGTTTCCTCTTGCCTGATGCTGCTTCCTCCCTCCTGCCCAGTTTGCTGTGAAAGTACGTCCAAATTTGAAAACCATGTGAGATTCAGAATGTGCACCTGAAGCTGCCCGCTGGGGCTTTCTGTGCTGTCAACCACTGCAGAGATCTGGGGTCCTCCCTGCATCCCACTTACCTAACGTAGGAAAAGACGATCACGTGGAAGAACCACTTAATGGTGCCATAATTCATGCTTTGGATCCGGGTGACTTTGTTTGTCTCATACTGGAAAACATCACTGCAGCTGCAGCAGGCTGGCATGGTGACAGGCTCCCTCCCTGCGTGGGGCTGGACCAGGGCTCAACTCTCCCAGATGGGGCCACAGCAAGCCCCCTCCCAGTAACTGCAAAATGAAACATACTGATTTTTAGCGGGAGCCTTTAACTTTAAGCTCTTCCAATGACTGTGGAGTGGGGGTGGGCCCTGGCAGTTGCCCCAGATGTGACTGCGATAAACAAGAAGGGCCATGTCCTAAGGGCCTGGTTGGCAGATGACCTCGCCCCAGCTGGCCTCCCCCAGATGCCTACACAAAGATGGTATTCAGAGGATGGGCATTTTTAGAATTCTCCCTTTTCCCCCTTTCCTTTTGCTTTTTTGGACTCATTTCTGTTGGGAAAAGGGGGCAGCCCTGCAAATGTCACAAGACCCAGAGCTTCGATTGTACCTCAGAAAAGGGCTGAGGTCTTTCCATTGCCTCAAGCCCCACTCAGAGATTGATTCATTCATTTCTACAACCCTTTATTCAGCCCCTGATATATAGGAGCTCTGGGTAAATAAAGGTTTCCCCTTCTTCTTCTACCAGCCCTTATCATATTCTGGTCTGCAGCTACCAGCCCTTATCATATTCTGGTCTGCAGCTACCAGCCCTTATCATACTCTGGTCTGCAGCTACCAGCCCTTATCATACTCTGGTCTGCAGTTGGTAGGGAAAATCAGATTTGCAAGAGTGGGGATGCTAGGGGTGGAGGGGGTTTATTTATCTGCAGGATCTTTCTTGCTTGACCCTCTGAGTTACTGTCCACCCTGCTCTGTGCCCCGGAAGTTCGACCCATGACCTAGATCAATCAGCCCAAGATCACCAGGGACCAAGTGGCAGCCCAACAAAGTTAGGTTTATTGATCTATTCCGTGAGGGACACCACCCACCAGATGAGTCTCAGGACATCACCAAACAACGGAAGACAGCGATTTATTACAGGATTCCGAGGAAAGTGGAATTTAGATAAAATCTAAATGAAGTCATGTTTTGATAGACTCAAAGCAAAGCAGGCTTGTACAAAGCAGTCAACCTCAAATCTGGATTGCAAAGGGGACCCAGGGCCCTGTTTTCTGGGAAGTAACAAAGCTAAGATAAATATCAAATGTGTCCAGAAACTCTTTATCTGAACCTCTGCTCCTAAGTTGTAAATTGAGGCTGCTTCTCTGTGTCAAGATGACTTAGATCCTGCAGGAAAAATTGGAATATTTCAGTCTTAGTCACGTAATTTCAAACAGCAAACTTTCTGATGGTCTGCGATTTTAAAGGACAATGTTTCAGCAGTCACTCAAAGACGGGGATGGGGTAATATTATAACTTTACAGCTACAAAGAAATATTGTTTCCTGTTATCTTTGCAGCTGACTTGATCCATTTCTGTTATGGCAGCCTGCTAAGTGGCCAGGTAGATTTTTACTTTTCCAGTCTGAGCTAATTTGTACATTCCCACCCACACTAACTGTATCAGGGCCTCTCCTCCCCGCCACCCCTGGCTTCCAGTTCAGGAGACTGGAGAGCAGTGAGGCCCTACCCTTCTCAGTTGCATACAGGCGGGGCTTCTGAGCACCACTCCCTCCTTTAGTCCTGGGAGTGGTCAGGGTTCCCCACCCTTGCCAGCCCCAGGCAGCTCACTATCCCTTATTGCTTTTTCTTTTCTTTTTTTTTTTTTGAGACGGAGTCTTGTTCTGTCACCCAGGCTGGAGTGCAGTGGTGTGATCTCGGCTCACTGCAAGCTCGGCCTTCTGGTTGATGCCATTCTCCCGCCTCAGCCTCCCAAGTAGCTGGGACTACAGACGCCCGCCACCATGCCTGGGTAATTTTGTTTTTATATTTTCAGTAGAGACGGGGTTTCTCCATGTTAGCCAGGATGGTCTTGACTTCCTGACCTCGTGATCCGTCTGCCTCGGCTTCCCAAAGTGCTGGGATTACAAGCATGTGCCACCGCGAACCTCCCCCCCCAACCTTATTGCTTTTTCTTAACTCTGCCCGCACCTTTGTAAATGGTCCCATCATTAGTTACCCCACTTGAGTATACCATTGCTTTCCCACCAGGAATCTGAGTGATACAGTCATCTTCATCTGTAAAAAGAGAAGACTCACAGGTAAAGCCTGATGCTTAGAACATTGGCCTGGCCGTGCAGGGTGGCTCACACCTGTAATCCCAGCACTTTGGGAGGCCAAGATAAGCAGATCACTTGAGGTCAGGAGTTCCAGACCAGCCTGGCCAACATGGCGAAACCCCATCTCTACTGAAAATACAAAAATTAGCCAGACGTGCTGTCAGGCACCTGTAATCCCAGCTACTCGGGAGGCTGAGGGAAGAGAGTTGCTTGAACCCAGGAGGCAGAGGTTGCAGTGAGCCGACATCACGCCACTGCACTCCAGCCAGGGCAACAGGAAAAATCCCTCTAAAAAAAGAAAAAAAGAAAAAAAAGAACATTGGCTGTAGAGGACTAATGGCCTGACTTCCAATCCTGGTTTCACATCTTACCAGCTCTGTGACCTTGGACAGCTCTGTTCATTTTATTCATTCACTCATTCATTCATTCATTCCCAAGAGCACCAGGAATAGTGGATGTAGCAGTGGACAGGCAGACAAGTCAAATGTCCATCCACTGACAAATGAATCCACAAAAGGGGGTCTGTCCATAAAAGGGAATATTATTCATCCTTAAAAAGGAATGAAGCACTGACCCATGCTTCAACACGGATGAGCCTTTAAAACATTACACTAAGTGAAATAAGCTAAATGCAAAAGGATACCTTTTTTTTTTTTTTTGAGATGGAGTCTTGCTCTGTCGCCAGGACGGAGTGTAGTGGCGCAATCTCAGCTCACTGCAACCTCTGCCTCCCGGGTTCAAGTGATTCTCCTCCCTCAGCCTCCTGAGTAGCTGGGACTACAGGCGTGCACCTCCACACCCAGCTAATTTCTGTATTTTTAGTAGAAACGGGGTTTCACCATGTTGGCCAGGATGGTCTCGATCTCTTGATCTCGTGATCTGCCCTACTCAGCCTCCCAAAGTGCTGGAATTACAGGGGTGAGCCACCGTGCCTGGCCAGGATACTTCTTTTATGACTCTATTTATAGAAAATGTCCAGAATAGGCAAATCACTTCAGTGTTGCTCTTGCTTCCACTCTAAGACGTCTATTTTCTTGTCTTTCTTTTGTTTGTTTGTTTGTTTATTTGTGATGGAGTCTCATTCTGTCGCCCAGGCTGGAGTGCAGTGGCATGATCTCAGCTTACTGCCATCTCTGCCTCCTGGGTTCATGAGATTCTCCTACCCCAGCCTCCCAAGCAGCTGAGATTACAGGCACACACCAGCATGCCTGGCTAATTTTTGTATTTTTAGTAGAGACAAGGTTTCACCATGTTGGCCAGGCTGATCTCAAACTCCTGACCTCAAACGATCCGCCCATTTCAGCCTACCAAAGTGCTGGGATTACAGGTGTGAGCCACTGCGCCTGGCCTGTTTGTCTTTCTGCTGAACTCTTGCACTGATCCCTCATGCTCTCCCCTCTCTACTCCTTCAGCCCTTGTCCTCTATTTCACCATTGCCACCTCCACCACTCCATGGATTCTGTTCTCAATGAGGTTACCAAAGACTTCTCAGTAGCCAGACTTCGTTGATATATTTTATTCCTTGTTTTACTTGATCTCTTGGATGCATTCAACACCACTGACCACTTTCTGCTTCTTGGAGCAGTTTTTTCCCTTGGTTTCCATGACTCTCCTGGGTCCCATGTTCTCCTGGTTTCTCATTTGTACCTCTGTAACTCTTTATCTTATCTTTCTTTTTAAAAAATAATTTAATTTATTTATTTTAGAGACTGGGTCTTGCTCTGTCACCCAGGCTGGAGTGCAGTGGCATGATCATAGCTCATTGCTGCCTCAAACTTCTGGGCTCCAGGGATCCTCCTGCCACAGCCTCCTGAATAGCTGGGACCACAGGCACATGCCACCAAGCCTCGCTATTTTTTTTTTTTTTAATTTTGTAGAGATAGGGTCTTGCTATGTTACCCAGGCTGGTCTCAAACTCCTGGCCTCAAGTGATCCTCCTGCCTCAGCCTCCCAAAGTACTGGGATTACAGGCATGAACCACTGCATCTGACCTTTGTCTTAACTTTCTCTGGCTCTCTTCTCCCTGTAAATTTCAGTTCCAACAAATTGTCTCTCAGCACTTTTTATGTTCCTATCAGGATAGGACAGGTTATGCTCAAATAAGAAAGCACTCTCAGAGTCTCACGGCTTATAACAGTGATGATTTAATTCTCACCCACATTACATGTCCATCATGGATCTCCCAGAAGGCTCTACTCTCTGTAGTCACTCAGAGATCAAGGCTAACGGAACAGCCGCTGTCTTGAACTCTTTAATGAGAACTCTGGAGAGTCTCACAGTAGCAATTAAATGTTCTGACCTCGTGATGGAAAGAATATAAAGTTACCAAAAACAAACAAACAAACAAACAAACAAAAAAAGCTCTGACCTAGAAATGCACTCACTTCTACTCATTACTCATTGGTCAAAACTAATAACTTTGTCCTACCCAACCACTAGGGAACCAGGAAATGCAATTCCCACATATATTCCCTATGTATCCAGAAACTGCAGAAGCAGAAATATTTGGTGAACAGCGCTAATGACTATTGCATCTTCTCCCTGGGAAATTTCATCCACACACATTGTTTTAAGAATAATCAAATGCTAAATGCGAAGCAAGTGGGAGGAGGGGGTATATATGTATAGTATATGTTTAATTATGTATGGAATATAACTGGAAACAGGATCTACTATATAATTCGCAAGGCCCAGTGCAAAATGAAAATGTGAAGTCCCTCATTTAAAAGTTAAACATTTCAAAATGGTGACAGCAAAGCGTTAAACAAATTCAGATTCCTTCTAAGTGTGGGTCCCTATATGACTGCACAGGTCCCATGCCCATGAAGCTAGCACATCTGGAAGGATATACAAGGTGGTCTCTGGGAAGGGAGCTGGGGCTGGGGGAATTAGTCGGTGTTTGACGATTTATTTATCACCCTGCTTGGATCTGAATTTTTTTCTACCATATGCGTTCATTACTTTTTTTTTTGAGACAGAGTTTCACTCTTGTTGCCCAGGCTGGAGTGCCATGGTGCGATCTAGGCTCACTGCAACCTCTGCCTCCCGGGTTCAAGCGATTCTCCTGCCTCAGCCTCCCGAATAGCTGGGATTACAGGCATGTGCCACCACACCCGGCTAATTTTTTGTATTTTTAGTAGAGACAGAGTTTTTCCATGTTGGTCAGGCTGGTCTGGAACTTCCGACCTCAGGTAAGCCACTGAGCCCGGCCTGCGTTCATTACTTTTTAAATCACCGAACGCTAAATCTGTATCTCCAGACCATATCTGAATTCTGTGCATAGTCTATGAACCTATGAACCTATATATCCCAGACACTTCAAGTCACATCTTCAAAATGAAACGCTTTCCCACAAAATAGTGCAAGTAAGGACTAATGAGAGGAGACAGTGGAGACAGCAGGCATGGACTATTTTTTCTGTAGGCTTGGCTAGAAGGAAAAAGAGAGGTAAGAGGCCGGGTGCGGTGGCTCACGCCTGTAATCCCAGCACTTTGGGAGGCCGAGGCGGGTGGATCACCTGAGATCAGGGGTTCAAGACCAGCCTGGCCAACATGGCAAAATCTGTCTCTACTAAAAATACAAAAACTAGCCGGGTGTGATGGCGCCCGCCTGTAACCCCAGCTACTAGGAAGGGTGAGATAGAAGAATCACTTGAACCTAGGAGGTGAAAGTTGCACTGAGCCGAGATCACACCACTGCACTCCAGCCTGGGCGACAGAGCAAGACTCCATCTAAAAAAAGAAAGAAAGAGAGGCAAGAATGGTTTTTAATGGAGTCATGGGAAAATGTGTGTGTGTTGCAAGGATGTGGAGAAGATGGTTGAGCCATTCAAAGATTATGATAGACTAAGTGGGATGTTGAGAATGGTGGTCTCTGTTTCTTTGCTGAGTAGGAAGCCACGTGTGAAGAAATGGGGATTGGGGATTAATTGAATGGTGGATTTCTTAGTCGTGTGTGTATGTGTTTACAATTTACAGAAAATCAGGTGACAGTCTTCAACAGAAAAGGGAGGTTTTTCTGAGGAAACACTTATCTCACAGAGCTCAAGTGCAGGAAATGTGGCCCAACCTCATGAGAACCTATTAATAGAATCAGAAACTAAATTGTCCTGAGCTGAAGTTGCTCTTTCAGTTTGAAGCCGCGTGGGCCTGCCTCTGTTTGTCTCTCTGTGCGCCCATTGTGAGTCTCTGTAAACACTGGATTCCTCTGTTTCTCCCAGGGCACGTGGTCCAACACTGCCTTCAAGGTTAGGTGTCCACAGTTAAGAGTGCAAGCCCAGATCCACTATCCAGTTTCGGGATTCAAGGGGAATGATTGGCTTAGTTATTTATCCCTAGTCCAATCAGCTACGGCTGTGGGCGGGGCCACAAACAAACATGGTGACAAGTGCTGACGTCCATGAGGGGAGAAGACAGGGAGGAAGGAGAAATGAGGAAGAAGAAAAGGAAGGAGTGAGAGAGAAAGAAGAGAGAGAGCTCTCAGAGAATGGAGGCTGGGGGACTGCTGATTAAATACTCCAATTCCCTCAGGTGGGACAGCACTGAGGCAGGTCTAGGCAGTCTCCAGAGGGCCCTAGTGGGACAGAGCCCAGATGCCCAGAGCCATGACCTGCCCTTCGTTTTTTAATTCCACCCCCCTCCGCCCCCACCCCCGAGACGGAGTCTCGCTCCGTCACCCAGGTTGCAGTGCAGCAGCGCCATCTCGGCTCACTGCAACCTTCCCCTCTCGGGTTCAAACGATTCTCCTGCCTCAGCCTCCCCGAGTAGGTGGGATTACAGGCGCCCTCCACCACGCCCGGCTAATTTTTGTATTTTTAGTAGAGACAGGGTTTCACTATGTTGGCCAGGCTGGTCACGAACTCCTGACCTCAAGTGATCCAACCACCTCAACCTCCCAAAGTGCTGGAATTACAGGCGTGAGCCACCACGCCTGGGCGTGACCTGCTCTTTAGTGTTTCCTGTGTCAACTGCCTTCCCTTCCCTGCCTCCCTTCCCCATGCCTCTTCCTGGGTCACCTCCCAACAAACTACATTCACCTGAACCTCGTCCAGCCGTTATGTGCTGGTGTTAAGGAGTCTGTCTGGAATTTTCCCTGAGAGCAATAAGTGGGTTTATAAACAGGGGTGTGGCATGATCTCATTTGCAACTCAGAGCACTCTGGCTGCACCCTGGAAAATGGGCAGAAGGGGCAAGAGTGGAGCCAGGGTCCTGCCCAGGGAGGGGGTACAGTGACATGGAGAGGGGCTGAAGACAGCTCCCTGAAGGACACCAACATCAAGGAGACTAAGCTGAGGCACTAGGGAGGAGAGGAAGACCAGGAGACAGTGAGAATCCAGAGGCCACTGGATGAACACTTCACAAATAAGCCGGTGACCAAGGAGATATTAAGAGCGATGGTAAAGCTGTGTAATTAAAGCCGCTCTAGTAAGGGACCTGACAGATGAATTACTGGAACAGAATGGAGTCAAGTATTAAACACGAAGATAGGTGGAGGCCGGGTGTGGTGGCTCACACCTGTAATCCTAGCACTTTGGGCAGCCAAAGCAGCAGGATTGCTTGAGCCCAGGAGTTCAAGATCAGCCTGGGCAACAGAGGGAGACCCTGTCTCTACAAGATATAAAAATAAATCAGCCAGTGGTGGTGCACGCCTGTGGTCTTAACCATTCGGGAGGCTGAGGTGGGAGGATTTCTTGAGCCCGGAAGGTCAAGGCTGCAGTGAGCCATGTTCATGCCACTGCACTCCAGCCTGGGCAACAGAGTGAGACTCTGTATGAAAAAAAAAAAAGTAGGAACTTAATGTGTGATAAAAGCATTTAAATCAGGGGAGAAATAAATTCCTCCAAATAGGATCTTTAAACAATTGGCTACTCATTTAGGGGAGGTCCGAGGGGAGAGGAAAATGTACTCAAACTTTACAGATTTGAAAAGGTGTGTAACTTTTCAAAATATAAAGTGATAGAACTGTCATGGGTAAATTGAGTCCTTTCCTTACTTTATATCAGTTGCAAAGAAAGAACACCTAAATTGGAAAAAAAAAAAAAAAAAAAAAAAGGCCAGCTGGATTTATTCTCTGGCCAGAGAAGGAGAAGGAGTGACCTCTCACTCCAGAAACACCTCCTCCTCCCCAAGCTGTGGAAAGCTGGAGAATTTTAAAGTTAGATATGGGGTGGAAAGGTTTGTAAGTCTGTGCAGGGAGGAACTTTAGATGCATAGGCACAAACCATAAGCATGTCTCTTCATACGATGCATGGTCAGAAAATAGTAATTTTCTTCTATGGGTGGGGATTTTAGTATTATAATAATATGTTAATGATCTAAAGATAACAAGGAGTCCCTGATTCTGGTTTGCTCTGGTTTCCAGCAGGCCTTACCTTCCTCTGATAATTGGCGAAACATTTTGAAGCTCCCAGGGCATCTGGAGTCCTTGTAAACTAGCATACCTAGAGGTAAAGAGAAATGAAAATAAAAGAAATGAAATAGAGCTTTTGCAGCTATCGACCACTTAAGAAAATAATGAATATTCAGCTGTTTTGCTCTCTCAGCTATTTCTCCAGGACTGCCCCAACAGGAGTCTCCAAAAGTGAGCAAAATCAGCTACACAAAATGGGACATGCAAGTTACCATTCTATTTGTATTGCACACATTTTGCATTAAAGATAGAAAATGCAAACAAAGATAACTGTACACCCTTTGAAATTACTCAACTGATGATGACACCTCACTCTCCTCTACCTGGCTGGTGTTCCATACTTCTTCCCACAGTCTCTGTGAACATGTCCGTACCAGCGGGGCTTTGCAGCCATGATACTAGGCTTTTCTTCTTTTTTTCTTTTTTTTCTTGAGATGGAGTCTCGCTCTGTCGCCCAGGCTGGAGTGCAGTGACACAGTCTCTTCTCACTACAAGCTCCGCCTCCCGGGTTCACGCCATTCTCCTGCCTCAGCCTCCTAAGTAGCTGGGACTACAGGTGCCCGCCACCGTGCCCGGCTAATTTTTTTGTATTTTTAGTAGAAACGGGGCTTCACTGTGTTAGCCAGGATGGTCTCGATCTCCTGACCTCGTGATCCGACCAAAGTGCTGGGATTACAGGCGTGAGCCACTGCGCCCAGCCAAGGCTTTTCTTCTCTGTCGGGTGTGCAATGTTCCAGCCATGGTTCACTGTGGTTTCTTTCTTGATAACTGCCATGACTAAAACAACATGTCAAAGCAATATTATTTTCCTCTATATTTCTCCAGGGCTGTTTCTCAGTGAATGTGCCTTTTTAACTCTCTCGTGCTTCCTTCTCATCACCTAATTCAGAATTCTTTTTCTTTTGAGATGGAGTTTCATTCTTGTTGCCCATGGGAGTGGAGTGCAATGTCTCAGCTCACTGCCACCCCCGCCTCCTGGGTTCAAGTGATTCTCCTGCCTCAGCCTCTCGAGTAGCAGGGATTATAGGAATGTGCCACCACGCCTGGCTAATTTTGTATTTTTAGTAGAGACGAGGTTTCTCCATGTTGGTCAGGCTGGTCTCGAACTCCCGACCTCAGGTGATCCGCCTGCCTCGGCCTCCCAAAATGCTGGGATTATAGGCATGAGCCACTGTGCCTGGCCCAGAATTCTTAAAATAAGTTGATCAAGAGTCTATTGCCTAGTGATGTCAGAGGGTTAGCAGAAACCCCCGTGCCTTGGTATCTAAAAATGTTTTTCTTTTAGTTATGCTAAACTGGTGCTGCCTAATAGGGTGGCCACTCACCCCATGTGGCTACTTCAATTTAAATTAATTAAAATGAAATAAAATTTAAAATTCACTTCTTCAGTTGTACAAGCTGTATTTCAATAGCCACATGTAGCTAATGGCTACCATATTGAACAGCAAAGACATACAGAACTTGCCTACCATTGTAGAAAGTTCAACTGGACAGTGCTACAACATCTGTGGGATAGAGGAAAAGGTGAGTTTAGTTGCAAATAAGCAAGTAAGGTAAGGGGAGCCCCAATCAGATAGATGGCATCTATTTTGTGCGAAGTCTTGTGCTCATGCCCATAGTCCCAGCTACTTGGGAGGCGGAGGTGGGAGGATCACTTGAGGCCAGGATTTTGAGACCAGCTTGGACAACATAGCAAAATAAAAATAAAAAATATTTTCTTTTTCTTTCTTTTTTTTTTTTTTTTTTGAGACACAGTTTCGCTCTTGTTGCCCAGGCTGGAGTGCAGTGGTGATCTCGGCTTACTGCAACCTCCACGTCCCGGGTTCAAGCAATTCTTCTGCCTCGGCTTCCCAAGTAGCTGGGATTATAGGCGTGTGCCAACATATTCAGCTACTTTTGCATTTTTAGTAGAGATGGGGTTTCACCATGTTGGCCAGGCTGGTCTTGAACTCCTGACCTCAAGTGATCCACCCTCCTCGGCCTCCCAAAGTGCTGGGATTACAGGCATGAGCCACGAGATGGAGTCTTGCTCTGTTGCCCAGCCTGGAGTGCAGTGGCATGATCTTGGCTCACTGCAACCTCCACCTCCTGGGTTCAAGGGATTCTCCTGCCTCAGCCTCCTTAATAGCTGGGATTACAGGCATGCACCATCACCCCCAGCTAATTTTTGTATTTTTTTTAATAGAGACAGGGTTTCACCATGTTGGCCAGACTGGTCTAGCACTCCTGAGTTCAACACAAATATTGAAATAGGAGGCAGGGTAGTCCCAGCCACTTGGGAGGCTGAGGTAGGAGGATCACCTTGAACTCAGGAGGTCAAGACTGCAGTAAGCCATGATTGTACCACTTCACCCCAGTCTGGGCAACAGAGTAAGACCCTGTCTCAAAAAAAAAAAAAAGAAAGAAAGAAGAAGTAAGGAAGGAAGGAAGGAAGGAAGGAAGGAAGGGAAAAAAGAAAAGAAAAGAAAAAGAAATAGGAGGCAGAGTTGCCTGGTGAGAATGAGAGGGAAGGGAAGAGGGTGGGAAGTGGGATGAGTGTCGAGAAGATTCAAAATAGTTGCTATGGTGAATGGGAGAAGAGCGCCAACAGGGAAAACAGGAATTCCCGGGTGGTGGTAAGAATTAGAGACCATGAATTTGTTATTGCCAGCAGTCTAGGTGACTGAGATTATGGGAGCAACCTGGGGCCTTCCCACCAACAGGAACGGCCTTCCACCTCCACACCCGGTAACCCACCAGGACTTGCCAAGTGGTTCACATAATTTTAAGATATGTCATCATTGGTGTCTACTGTTTGTTATGGTGTCAACATGTGTTACTGGGACTGTAACTAGCCAGGCCCAAGATACAGGAGCAAAAGGCTGATTCTGTTGCTCTGCCCATAGATCACCCTTTCTGGGACTTGCATCCCCTGTCAGGCCACAAAACAGGGCAGAAAGCTTTTCTTTGTCCCCTGACTCAACTCAGCCACTGGGAATGACTTGGTTCACTCAACTTAATCTGGATATACCTACCCTACCTTCTTATAAATGCTAGGTTTATTTAAACCTCAAGATCTCCCATCTATTCCTCTCTACCCAAGCTGAATACCCATGCTATCCTTGGGAAATTCAAAAAATATCTGTTTCCTAGTCAAGATAGCTGGCCATTTTACATAACAACCCAGGTCTTCTGCAACCCTAAACAAAGGCTGGAGATAGATGAGGAAAACTAAGGTTCTCCTAATGGTGGATGGTAGAGAGACGTCTGAGGTTTCTGGAGGACTGAGGACCTACTGTCTTCTCCACCAGTCTAACCAGAACAGGTATAAAAACAGGATGGAAAGAAATTTACATTGATCCAGGACTGGGCTTTTGCCACAAGTTGCAAATTATGTTATTTAGGGTGCTTTTGTCTGAAAGTAGCAGAATGCCTGACTCAAGCTGGCTTAAATATGAAATAAATGATTATTTCATGTACTAGGATATCCTGGAGGAAGATAAGCTTCTGAGTGGGTTTAGTGGCTTGACAACATAGTCAAGGATCTGGGTTCTTTCTGTCTCTCTGTACTGCCACCCTTGTTGGGTTCATCCTCAGAAAGAAAGATAATCAATTCTTTTGTCTCTTTCATGGGAAAATCTTTCCCAGAGTCCCTTTTGCCCCACCTCACTCTATCCTTCTAGTGCTAGAAGTGAGTCACATGCCTGTTCCTCTCCTGACAAAAGACAGGGAATGACCATGACCCACTTGGACCAACCATCTGGGTTGGAATGGATGTCGGGGAGTAGTTCACAACATCCATGCCTGGATATAGCAAAGATCGTGGAATCTAGGCTGGATGGGAAAGGAATTGGAGGAAAGAGGGTCCTGAGAGGGAGAAAGTGGAAGGGCCAAGGGATTCTGGAGTTCAAAGAACTGCTAAGCTGGAATGATCAAAAGAACAGAAGGTGCAAGCCTGTGATCAGAGAAATGTGAGACTTTAGAGGAAGATTTTTTCCAGGAGAAACCTGGACAACTTCATCCCCAATTCAGGAATATCATGTTAGTCCCATTCTACTTGTGGGTGACTGGTGTAGGAATGGGTATGAAAACAAGTGTATGGCTATGAAACACAAGAGGAAATTTGTTGTGGGGCTTCTAAAGAAAGATGTAGGGGCCGGGCTTACTGGCTCAAACCTGTAATCTCAGCATTTGGGAGGCTGAGATGGGAGGATTGCTTGAGCTCAGGAGTTTGAGATCAGCCTGGGCTGATATAGTGAGACCTGTCTATAAAAAATTTTTAAATTAGCCAGACGTGGTGGTGCATGCCTGTTGTCCCGGCTACTTGGGAGGCTGAGGTGGGAGGATCACTTGAGTGCAGGAGTCAAGGTTGCAATCAGCTATGAACACATCACTGCACTCCAGTCTGTGTGACAGACTGAGATCCCATCAAGGAAGGAAGGAGGGAGGGACAGAGGAAAGGAAGGAAAGAAGGCAGGAAGGCAGGAAGGAAGGAAAGAAGGAAGGAGTCATTCCCAAGAAACAGATGCGAGAAGAGATGGTCTTTCTGAAATGACAGGCTCTGGATGGCAGAGCAGAATGATGGTAAGAACTTGGTTTGAACAATTGAGTTAACTAATTCAGGAGCTACCCTACTTTGGGACTTCTTTTTTTATTTTTTATTTTTATTTTTTGAGACAGAGTCTCGCTGTCTTGCCCAGGCCAGAGTGCCGTGGCACAATCTCGGCTCACTGGGGATAATGCTGCTATAGACATGGTTCTACAAATTCCTGTTCGTGTTTCTGCTTTCGATTCTTTGGAGATATAGCCAGTAGTAGAATTGCTGGGTCTTGGGGTAATTCTATATTTCAGTTTTTGAGGAAATAAGGTTTTTGGTTTTTTTTTTGAGACAGAGTCTAGCTCTGTCGCCCAGGCTGGAGTGCAGAGGCGTGATTTTGGCTCACTGCAACCTCTGCCTCCCAGGTTCAAGCAATTCTCATGCCTCAGCCGCCTAAGTAGCTGGGATTACAGGGGTGTGCCACCACGCCTGGCTAATTTTTATATTTTTGGTAGAGATGGGGTTTTGCCATGTTGGCCAGGCTGGTCTCGAACTCCTGACCTCAAGCAATCCGCCCGCCTTGGCCTCCCAAAGTTCTGGGATTATAGGTGTGAGCCACTGTGCCTGGCCAAGTTTTGTTTTTTCTTTTTTCTTCTTTTAACACAAAGAGCATTTCTTGTGTGTTTTTATGTAATCTACCCAGATAACCACCTGTGCCTGACAGCATCTCCTTTTTAACCCAAAAGCTGAATACATCACCCTTGGAAGGAGAAATACCTTCCTCGCATCAGCAAGTCACCATCTCTCTCGCTAAAGCAGAGATAAAAATTTTTAATTTAATTCCAACAGGGCATTTTGCCACAGAGCATGGAGAGGGGAAGCAGAGTAAAGTTATGCTGAATAGTTGGATATTTAGGACATGAGACAAAAAGCAGAAGCAGAGAGACCAAGAGAAGGAAGAGAGGAACTGAATGTGGGACTT
The DNA here is from genome assembly GCF_009828535.3 of Hylobates moloch. Taxonomy (NCBI): domain Eukaryota; kingdom Metazoa; phylum Chordata; class Mammalia; order Primates; family Hylobatidae; genus Hylobates; species Hylobates moloch. Next base: position 22,912,662 of record NW_026652287.1, on the reverse strand, counting down.
CGGCATGAAGACCCACCAGCCCTGAGATTCCCTGGAGTGGTCTTCAATAGAGAGTTCCTCCCTAGTCCTGGACTCCAGGAAGCCTGACTCATTTACAACATCTCCTCTTGTTTTCTACGAGATCTCGTCTTCCGTATTTCTCTCTGAGCATCCATATACTAAGCCCTCAGTGTGTGACCGTCTATTCCTCACAATCAAACGAACACAGCTAAAACACAGTCTCATTCCCTCAGCCCCCACCAAACTGACAGCACCTTCATGTCAATGATATTGACTCACTTGGGCCCATTCTGTTGATCCAGTGACGTGGCATTCATCAGAGTAGTTGTCTCGATCCAGCTGAAGAGCTCCAAGTCAAATGGAGAAGCCAATGGAATGGGTAGGAGGTGGGATTGTCACCAGGCTGGGGCACGGAGATGGTGACATGGGATAAAGTAGGTACAGCAAACAGGACGTGAGGGCCAGAACCGATGGGCCGGTCAGGAGGATGAGCTCAGGATCTCTGGAGGCCCCAGGAAGAAGGGGTAGGGAGAGCACCTTGGCTCTGCCCACCTGCAGGAAGAGGAGAGGGGATGGTGGCAGAGTCTGTGATTGAAGATCTGTGTACTTCTCCCTGCCCATGCATAGCTCTTACCAAAACTCCCTCTTCTCACTGGCCTTTTTATCCAGTCAAACCAAATTTCCCTTGGCTCTCACTCGCTCTCTCGCTTTTTTTCATACCCACCCCCATTTCTCTTATGCCTGGAACAGTCTCCCACTTAGCATCTGCCTGCCCAGTTCTTTGCCTTCCTTTACAACTCCACCTACCACTTAGCTTCTCTGATTAAGTGAAAGTTGAATAATTATACTTCTTTCCCCAAAACACATCTCTGAAATCCCAAGCATCCCTGAGGTTGTGATCTGTGAAGAAAGGTCTCTGATTGACTAATTTTCATTAAGGGAATTCAATGAGATGACTAATTATAAGCACCACGCCTGGCACCTAATAATGTTTAGTGAACTGAAGCTATTAATTAACAATGATATGTCATTAATAATAATAATATAGTAATAGGATATAAGCTCTTAGAAGACAAGGACAGTGGCTACTCTATGCCCAGGTTCAGTAATCCAATATTCAAATATTTAATTGTAGCAGAGATTGATAGGCTTTTCTGCCATGCCCAACTTCCCCCTCTAGCTCAACCTGAAATCAACAGACCTTCATATCCATAGCTGTGGCTTATTGTACCAGGGTGAACATCTGCCCAGGAGAGCCAGACTATTAGCTGGCCAGTGGCCAATTGGGACCTCTCTATTGAGAATATGAGCCAGGCACAGTGGCTCATGCCTGTAATCCCAGCACTTTTGGGAGGCCAAGGCAGGAGGATCTCTTGAGTCCAGGAGTTCAAGACCAGCCTGGGCAGCATAGCAAGACCCCATCTCTAAAAAAATAAAATAAAAAAGATTTTAAATTAGCCAGGCATGGTAGTGTGTGCTTGTAGCCCAGCTACTTGGGAGGCTGAGGTGGGAAGATTGCTTGAGCCAGTTTATTTGCAGAGATGAGTTTATCCTATGTTGCCCAGGCTGGTCTCAAACTCCTGGGCTCAAGCAATCCTCCCACCTTGACCTCCCAGAGTGGTGGGAAAGCAAACATGAGCCACCACGCACAGCCCCAGCTCTGCCATCTATATGGTGTTACCCTCATCAGCATGGTCCTAAGTGGTTCCCACCAGAACTCAATTCTAAAGAGAAGGCTGGAAGAAAAAGGAAAGGAGAAAGAAAGGGCATGTTCCTCCCTTGAAGGGCATGTTCTATCACTGCCACTTGCTGGTCATTGGCTGGAGCTTAGTCACGCAGTCACACCTACCTGCAGTAGAAGGTGGGAAATGCAGTCCTTATTCTGTTGACCATGTTCCCCACCGAAAATCAGGACAACCAAATTGAGGACAACCAAGAATTTCTGCCACCAGTACAAATGAAACAGTCCTCTGACCTGGAGCTGAATGACTAGCCTGTCCTACATGTGGAAGGAACTCTGGGTTCCCAGGGGATCTGGGCGGCTGTGAAACGTATAACATAGCTCAGCCAGGAAAAAGCTCCCAGAAAAGAATTTATTTGTCTGGGAATGTACAGGCAAAAAATGACCATTCTGCATTTTTCCAGGGGAAAGAGGCCCAACCAACTTCATGTGGTTTGTTCTGTCCAGCTTGGCACTGACAGAGGCTGGTGGGGGCTAGGGGAGGGTCTGAAAGTTCAGGGTCTCAGGTATGAACTATTGCTCTGACCAGGTGCTAGGTTGTGCCCTGTGGGAATGTGCTGGGTCCCTAGATGACCTCAGAGGTCACTGATTTCACAAGATCACAAATAATTCAATATCCAAATATTTAACTGTAGCAGAGATGGATAGATTTTTTTTTGCCATGCCCAACCTCCCCCTCTAGCTCAACCTGAACGCAACAGACCTTCATATCTATAGCTGTGGCTTATTGGACCAGGGTGGACAGGGTGGATCAGCCTTCCCTGACCCACCAGCTGAAAAACAGTCATGCTCTCCTCTGAGGCTCCATCATACCTGGAATAGACATCTCTTGGTAGTGCCATGCTTCCTATGTTTTCAGTTGATATGGCTCAGGTCAAGCTGTCCCCATCCACAAGTCCCAGAGGCGGGTCCAGGACACAGTCCTAGACAATCAAAGCATCATTTTCTTCTGGCTACTGTGCTTTGTTCAAGAGCAGGCACATGATTCAGGTTGGTCTAATATGAGTCTTGGAATTTTGGCTAAAATCATTGAAAAAGTGGTGCTCTTTGAGCTGGAGCTGCAAAGCTGGCAGGTTATGCGCCTAAAGCTCTTGGTGGCCATCATGCCAGCAGGGAATGAAGTTGACTTGGAGGAAACCAGAGGGAAATGATGGAGGGATTTCTGACAACATCATTTGAACACCCTGATCAAGCCATACCTGCAACCTCGACTAGATTTAGGCGCCAGTAACCTCCCTTTATTGCTTAAGCCAATTGGAGCAGGCATGCCTATCACTTTTTCACTTTTGACCAAAAGTCTTGGCTAATCTAGCATCTATGTGTCCCTTCATAACATAGCTTCTCACTTTGTAGCTGATGTTGCAATTATTCCTGAGCACATTTCATGGATCCTCTTTGGCTATGAGAATTTTTTTTTTTTTTTTTGAGATGGAGTCTCACTCTGTCGCCTAGGCTGGAATGCAGTGGTGTGATCTTGGGTCACTGCAACCTCTGCCTTCCGGATTCAAGCGATTCTCCTGCCTCAGCCTCCCAAGTAGTTGGGACTACAGGTTCATGCCACCACACCTGGCTAATTGTTATATTTTTAGAAGAGACAGGGTTTCACCACGTTGGCCAGGCTGGTCTCAAACTCCTGATCTCAAGTGATCTGTCTGCCTCGGCCTCCCAAAGTGCTGGGATTACAGGCATGAGCCACCATGCCCGGCCGACTATGAGATCTTGAAACCAGAATTCCTCCGAGGTGCCAGGCACAACTCAGATGTTTGGGGAATACTTGGTGAATGAGTGGATAGATCGATGGATGGATGGATGGATTGATGGATGGAAATAATTAAGATAATACATGTTCCTCCAGAACGTCAAGCCCCCAAATTGCAGCCTATGCTTCTCCAGGCCTTTCTCAGAATCTTTGCCCCATCCTTGTGTTCATTCATCCAGGCAATACATGTTTATTGGCTCTGTGCCAGGGAATACGTGGTGCAGTGGTGCAGAGCCCATGCTCTGGAGTCATATGGACCTGGATTTGAACCCCATCTCTGCCCCTTAATCTTCATGTGACCCTGGACAACTTGCTTAACATCTCTGAACCTTGATTTCTTCATATGTAAAATAAGCGTTAGTGGTATTTTCTCTGTAGAGTTGTTGTGAGAATAATCAAGATAAAATGACCACTTACTGTGTGCCCTTTACAAATGTTAGCTGTAATTATGCTCTTGCCTTCCAATTTAACTAGCTAGATAGGTAGGCAAGTTGGGGGGGGTGGAGAGAGAGAGAGAGAGGAAACAGCAAAAATAAATGCATTTTTTTCCCTGTCTGATAATTTGTGGAAAATATACTTGTCTAGACCAGTGATTCTCAACTAGGGGTGACTGTGTGCCCCAAGGACATTTGGCAATGTCTGGAGACATTTTAGTTGTCATGACTGAGGGAGTGCTACTGGCATCTACAGCCAGAGCTGCTGCTAAAATATAGGACAACCCCTGTGACAAAGAAATGTCTGGTCCCAGTATGCACAGTGGCTGGGACAGGCATAGTGGCTCATACCTGTAATCCCAGCACTTTAGGAGGCCGAGGCAGGAGGATTGCTTGAGCCCAGGAATTCAAAACCAGCTTAGGCAATATGGGGAGACCCTGTCTCTACAAAAAATACAAAAATTTAGCCGGGCATGGTGGTGTGTGCCTGTAGTCACAACTACTTGAGAGGCTGAGGCGAGAAGATAGCTTCAGCCCAGGAGGTTGAGGCTGCAGTGAGCCATGATTGTGCACTGCACTCCAGCCTGGGCCATAGAGTGAAACCCTGTCTCAGAAACAACAAAAACAAACAAAAAACCAGAACAAAACAAAAGTCCACAGTGCCTAGGCTGAGAAATCCTGGTCTATAATGTGTTGACATCTTTGAAATCAAGTACCACAGTCCAAGGTACATAGTAGGTGCTCAGTGAATGTTTGACAACCACATGAATGAATGAATGAATGAATCAATCACAGAATGAATGAATCACCTAATGAATGAATGATTATATAGTTCATTTGTCATTTGGCTGAGTGCCTGGGACAGGGCTGCATCTGAGCAGCTGTTCAGTAAATGGTTATTGACAAGTTCCTGTAAACACCTCTCTCCGAAGCAGTTGGGGAGCAAGATCCTGGCAGGTGAACACCCAGCCTCACAGCTATGGTTCCAGGTCATGATAAATTGCTGTGGGAAGCCACAGAGCAGACAGCTCATCACACATTGTGATGGGTTCATTGTCTTCTCTTGTGGTCCCCTTTATCTCAAACACTCAGCAGAGAAGGATTTAAAGGGGCTGAGCTGAGCGAGAGCCTGTAGATGCTGCTCTTCAGGAAAAGGAGGGGAAAATCAGCCCAGACTGGGGATCATCATTAACAGGAGCCCGTTAGAATTAGAGATGGGGGTGCGGATGGCGGTAGGACTCTCTTCATCCCCACACCCTATCTAATTCATTTATTCAACAAATATTTATTGAGTACCAGAGACTCTTTGGGGATACGTGAGTTAACAAAACAGACAAAATCCCTACCCTGTTGGAATTTATATTTTAAAGAAGCAGGATGAACAATGGACACATAAGTCGGACATGCTGTATATGAGGAGCCCTATACACTAGGAGAAAAATCAGGCAGGGAGAGAAGATAAGGCATGTTTGGGGTTGAGCTTTTCCATTGAGGTGAAATTCACATAACATGAAATTAACCATTTAAAAGTGAACAATTCGCTGGTGCAGGGGCTCAGGCCTATAATCCCAGTACTTTGGGAGGCTGAGACGGGAGGATTGCTTGATCCCAGGAGTTGGAGACCAACTGGGCAACATGACAAGACACCATCTCTATTTTTGTTATTGCTTGTCTGTTTGTTTTGAGACCGAGTCTCACTCTGTTACCCAGGCTGGAGTACAGGTGTGATCTCGGCTCACTGCAACCTCTACCTCCTGGATTCAAGTGATTCTCGTGCCTCAGCCTCCAGAGTAGCTGGGACTACAGGCATGAGCCACCGCACTCAGCTAATTTTTGTATTTTTTTAGTAGAGACAGAGTTTCACGAGGGTTCGAGCCCAGGCTGGTCTTGAACTCCTGAGCTCAGGTGATCCACCTGCCTCAGCCTCCCAAAGTGCTGGGATTACAGATGTGAGCCACCGTGCCCGGCCTCTATTTTTTTTTTAAGTGAACAATTTAGTGGCATTTAGTTCATTCACAATGTTGTGCAACCACTATCTCTGTTTAGTTCCAGAACATTCTCATCTTCCCAGAAGGAAACCCCATACCCATTAAGGAGTCCCTCTCCATTCCCGCTTCCTGCAGCCCCTGGTAACCACCAGTTTTCTTTCTCTATATGGATTTGTCTGTTTTTGGATATTTCACATAAATGGCATACACTATGTGGCCTTCTGTCACTAGCTCCTTTCACCAGAAGCTCACCTTGTTTTCAAGTTTCATTCATGTTGTAGCATGTGCCTTTCATTCCTTTTTATGGCTGAACAAAATTGAATTGCATGGATAGACCACATTTTGTTAATCCATTCATCTGTTTAGGGACATCTGAGTTGTTTCCATCTTTGGCTATTGTGAAGAGTGCTGCTATGAACATTCAGGTTACAAGTATCTGTTTGAGGCTGGGCGCAGTGGCTCATGCCTATAGTCCCAGCACTTTGGGAGGCCAAAGTGGATGGATCACTTGAGGTCAGGAGTTCGAGACTAGCCTGGCCAACACAGTGAAACTCCATCTCTACTAAAAATTAAAAAATAAAAATAAAAAGCTTCTGTTTGAATCCCCCTTTCCAATTCTTTTGGGTAAAAACCTAAGAGTGGAACTGCTGGGTATATGGTAATTCTATGTTTAACTTTTTGAGGGATGGCCAAACTGTTTTCTACAGCAGCAGCGTCATTTCACATTCCTATCAGTGATATACAAAGGTTCCAACGTCTTTATCTTCTCACCAATACTTGTTATTTTTGAGAGAGAGTCTCGCTCTGTCACCCAGGCTGAAGTGCAGTGGTGCGATCTCAGCTCACTGCAACCTCCACCTCCCGGGTTCAAGTGATTTTCGTGCCTCCTGAGTAGCTGGGATTACAGGGACCTGCCACCATGCCCAGCTACTTTTTGTATTTTTAGTAGAGACCAGGTTTCGCCATGTTGGCCAGGCTGTCTTGAACTCCTGACCTCAGGTGATCTGCCCACCTCGGTCTCCCAAAGTGCTGGGATTACAGGTGTGAGCCACTGCGTCTGGCCTCCATTTTAAAAATAATAATCGACCTAGTGAAATGAAGTCGTATGTCATGTGTTTTTGATTGGTGTTTCCCTAATACAAATTATTACGTGGTAAGCATCTTTTTTTTTTTTTTTTTTCCCAGGCTGGAGTGCAGTGGCACAATCTCGGCTCACTGCAAGCTCCGCCTCCCGGGTTCACGCCATTCTCCTGCCTCAGCCTCTCCGAGTAGCTGGGACTACAGGCGCCCGCCACCACGCCCGGCTAATTTTTTGTATTTTTAATAGAGACGGGGTTTCACCGTGGTCTCGATCTCCTGACCTCGTGATCCGCCCGCCTCGGCCTCCCAAAGTGCTGGGATTACAAGCGTGAGCCACCGCGCCCGGCCAGTAAGCATCTTTTCATGTGGTCATTGGCCATGTGTATATCTTCTTAGATAAATGTCTATTCAAGTCCTTTGCTCACGTGTGACTTGGGTTGTCTTTTTGTCATTGAGTTAGAAGCATAGAGTTTTATTTGTTTATTTATTTATTTATATTTTTGAAACAGAGTCTCAGTCTTGTCGCCCAGGCTGGAGTGCAGTGGCGTGATCTTGGCTAACTGCAACCGCCACCTCCCGGCTTCAAGTGATTCTCCTGCCTCAGCCTCCTGAGTAGCTGGGATTACAGGCACCTGCCACCACACCTGGCTAATTTTTGTACTTTTAGTAGAGACAGGGTTTCACCATGTTGGCCAGGCTGGTCTCAAACTCCTGACTTCAGGTGATCCACCCACCTTGGCCTCCCAAAGTGCTCCCAAATTACGGGCTTGAGCCACCGTGCCTGGCCTTATTTATTTACTTTTTGAGACAAGGTCTCACTCTGTAACCCAGGCTGGAGTGCAGTGGCACAATCATGGCTCACTGCAGCCTCAACCTCCTTGGCTCAAGCAATCCTCCCACCTCAGTCTCTTGTGTAACTGGGACCACAAGCATGTACCACCACACCAGGCTAATTTTTGTATTTTCTATAGAGCCCAGGTTTTATCATGTTGCCCAGGCTGGTCTCAAACTCCTGGTCTCAAGTGTCCTTCCTGCCTCAGCCTCCCAAAGCGCTAGGATTAATAGTTGTGAGCCATGATGCCCAGCCTAAACTTTTAAATAGGGTGATCAGAAAAGATCTCCCTAAGATGATGACTTTTAAGTGAAGACCTTAAGAAGGTGAGAGGGTGAGCCAAGGAGATAACTGGGAAGAGCATTCCAGGCAGAGAGGACAGCAAATACAAAGATCCTGAGGCAAATCCTTTCATTTGTCTGTAACTCTGTTTTCCTGTCTGCAAATGGGGAGGAATAAGACCATGAAGCATCCCATCAAATGTTGGCAAATATCAACACCTGGGCTCGCCCACTGCTCTTGCTCTTAAGCGAGATACTTAATGAATGTCTCAGAGCTTCAGTTTGCTCACCTGTAAAACGGTGATAATAACTGTACCAACCTCACAGTGTTGTCAGGAGAATTAAAAGAAATATGCTTTGCCAGGGCCTGGCACACAGTAGCGTTCAGAAATGTAGGGTTTGAACCCAGACTAGGAGGACTTCCAGTCCTGAGGGGTGATCATAGCTCACTGCAGCCTCGACTCCCCAGGCTCAGTGATCCTCCCACCTCAGCCTCTCAAGTAGCTGGGACTACAGGGCATCTGCCACCATGCCCAGTTAATTTTTGTATTTTTTGTAGAGACAAGTTTCACCATGTTGCCTAGGCTGGTCTCAAACTCTTAGGGTCAAGTGATATGCCTGCCTTGGCCTCCCAAAGTGCTAGGATTACAGGCATCAGCCACCATGCCTGGCCCCTCTTTTCTTTTCTTCAGATGGAGTTTCGCTCTTGTTGCCCAGACTGGAGTGCAATGGTGCGATCTCGGCTCACCGCTACCTCCCACCTCCCGGGTTCAAGCAATTCTGCTGCCTCAACCTCCCGAGTAGCTGAGATTACAGGCATGTGCCACGATGCCTGGCTAATTTTGTATTTTTAGTAGAGACTGGGTTTCTCCATGTTGGTCAGGCTGGTCTCGAACTCCCGGCCTCAGGTGATATGCCCGCCTCAGCCTCCCAAAGTGCTGGGATTACAGGCCTGAGCCACTGCGCCCGGATTCGCTTTGCTTCTCCCCCCCCCCCCCCCCCTCCCTCTCCCCTCTTCTCCGGTCCCCTTCCCTCTCCTCCCCTCCCTCTCCTCTTTCTTTTCTTTTTTTTTTTGAGTTAGAGTCTCACTCTGTTGCCCAGGCTGGAATGCAGTGGCACAATCATGGCTCACTGTAGCCTTGAACTCATGGGCTCAAGTGATCCTTCTGCCTCAGCCTCCCAAGTTGGGATTACAGGCATGAGCCACTGCACTTGGCTCAGTTCCCCTCATTTCTGTGAGAGAGTCTGAAGGGTTTCATGGTGGAGAAGCCTGTGGTCCATCCTGACTGCCTCCCTATGTTTTCCCCTATCTATGTTTTTAAAAGCATAATTTAACCAGTCTGGCCAAACATGGTGAAACCCCATCTCTACTAAAAATGCAAAAAATTAGCTGGGTGTAGTGGCGGCACCTGTAATCCCAGCTACTCAGGAGGCTGAGACAGAAGATGTTGCAGTGAGCTGAGATTGTGCCACTGCACTCCAGCCTGGGCAACAAGAGAGAAACTCTATCTCAAAAAAAAAAAAAAAAAAAAAAAGCATAATTACTTAGATTCTAACATCAAGCAGGGAGATTACAGTCTGAATCCCAGCTTTCACTGAATGACCTTGGGCAAATGTCTTAACCTCTTTGAACTCATTTCTTCATCTGTGCCTCAATACTGTGGACAGGATTCAAGATCATATTGTGTCAATAGGAGAATTAACAGAGATAACGCAAGTGAGTATCACCAGCACGTGACAGGTGCTCAAAAAAAAAAGGCTTCCTGGCGAGACACGGTGGCTCACGACTGTAATCCCAGCACTTTGGGAGGCCGAGGTGGGCGGATCATCTGAGGTCAGAAGTTCAAGACCAGCCTGACCAAAACAGAGAAACCCCGTCTCTACTAAAAATACAAAATTAGCCAGGGTGGTGGCGCATGCCTGTAATCCAGCTATTCGGGGAGGCTGAGGCAGAAGAATCGCTTGAACCCGGGAGGCGGAGGTTGCCATGAGCCGAGATCATGCCATTGCACTCCAGCCTGGGCAACAAGAGTGAAACTCCATCTCAAAAAAAAAAAAAGTCTTCCCTCCACTATGGCTTCATCGTGTGTCTGCCCAGCAAATACAATTTGGGGCAATCAAAAAACACAAGATTACTTTAAATAGATCATCTTCAACACAAATTACCATGGTGTTTTGCTTTGTTTTGTTTTTTGGTGGCAAATAGATTGTGGGCCTTGGGGGGGTCTCAAGTGAGTGCTCAGATCCCAGCTTCTGTGCTTTATTGGCTGTTGGACCTCGGCGAGTGTCTTAACCTGTCTGAGCTTTAGTTTCCTGGCCTAACTTACAAAGTAGTTGTAAGAATCCAAGATAATTTTTGTAAAGCACCTAGCACCCAAGAGGACTTTGGGCCTTATGGGGCCACAGGTAGTTATCCAGCTATGAAAAAAAGGACAAAAGGCCAGGCGCAGTGGCTCATGCCAGTAATCCCAGCACTTTGGGAGGCCGAGGCGGGTGGATCACTTGAGGTCAGGAGTTCGAGACCAGCCTGGCCAACATGGCAAAAGCCCGTCTCTACTAAAAATACAAAAATTAACCAGGCGTGGTGGCACATGCCTGTAATCCCAGCTACTCTGGAGGCTGAGGCAGGAGAATAACTTGAACCCAGGAGGCAGAGGTTGCAGTGAGCTGATATCATGCCACTGCACTCCAGCCTGGGCGACACAGTGAGACTCCGTCTCAAAAAAAAAAAAAAAAAAGGACAAGAAACCCGAGCAGTTTGGGTGGCAAAGGAAGACCAGGAGAGAGAAATTCCAATCCGGCTATTTAGAAACGCCATGCAGAGCTGGGCACGGTGGCTCACACTTGTAATCCCAACACTTTGGGAGGCTGAGGCGGGCAAATCACAAGGTCAGGAGTTCGATTCCAGCCTGGCCAATATGGTGAAACCCCATCTCTACTAAAAATACAAAAATTAGCCAGGCATGTTGGTGGGCGCCTGTAGTCCCAGCTACTCGGGAGGCTGAGGCAGGAGAATTGCTTGAACCTGGGAGGCAGAGGTTGCAGTGAGCCGAGATCATGCCACTGCACTCCAGTCTGGGCAACAGAGCGAGACTCTGTCTCAAAAAAAAAAAAAAAAAAGAAAAGAAAAGAAAGAAAGAAACGCTGTGCAGAGCCTAGTGAGAGTGAAATCAAAATCAGTGAGTTTCCAGCCTTATTTTTCTCTCTCTAGAAAGAGCTAGGGATCAAGAATCTCAAATTTGGACTTCACTTTGTCCAAAGCTAACTCTGTGCCCTTAAGCAAATCTCTTCCCCTCTCTGTGCCTCAGTTTTCCAGGAATCCCTTTGTAAAGACCCTTTCCTCTCTGAAACCATGGTGGTACTGCTACTGACCAGCAGAGAGCAGTAATGCACCAACATTCTCTGTGGATCTGCGTTGCTTTTGTCTGGCCTTGGACAAGAACATTGAAATAATTAGTTAGTGGTCTGTGTCACTCTTTTTCAAAGAGCCTTATTTTATCCTCAGCGCATAGTCAGAACAAGGTCTTGCCACAGTGCACAGATGAGGAAGTAGAGCCTCAGAAGCATAAGAAACTTAATAACTGGTAATTTTGGTCACACCATATCCTAAATTTCGACTATCAGAATGGTATGAACACATTGTTGTATGTCTGGGCTGCATGGCATCGATAATCCATTACCTGCTTTATGGTTCATGAAGCACTTTCTGATCCTCAATATCAGAATTCTCATCTTATTCTCCTCCAGTTTACAGGTGAGCAAACAGTGGCCTCTAGGGGTTATGTCATTTGGCTTAGCATTTTCTTGTTTTTTTTTTCTCCAGGTGTTTTTTGTGTTTGTTTGATTGTTTGTTTGTTTTGAGACAGAGTCTTGCTCTGACACCCAGGCTGGAGTGCAGTGGCACAATCTCGGCTCAGTGCAACCTCCACCTCCTGGGTTCAAACGATTCTTATGCCTCAGCCTCCTGAGTAGGTGGGACTACAGGCATAAGCCACCACGCCTGGCTAATTTTTGTATTTTTAGTAGAGACAAGGTTTCACCATGTTGGCCAGGCTGGTCTCAAACTCCTGACATCAGGTGATACACCTGCCTCAGCCTCCCAAAGTGCTGGGATTACAGGCGTGAGCCACCAAGCCCCGCCTCTCCAGGTTTTATTTATTTATTTTAGCAACAGGGTCTCACTATGTTGCCCAGGCTGGCCTCGAACTCCTGGCTTCAAGTGATCCTCCCACCTTGGCCTCCCAAGTAGCTGGGATTTACAGCAGTGAGCCACTGCACCTGGCACTAGCATATTCACAATCAGCTCCATCTTAGAGACTGGTCGACTCCAAGAAATACTAGCTTAACAATGACAAAACCTGGCTTTCTGCAGTTTTTATGTGATGAAATGTAGTGAGTGATTTCTCATCCAAATATTGCTCCTTGTTTTGCAAAAGGAATTAAGCCCCTTTCCCTGTCTCAGCAGCCACACCATTATTAGCAATCCCATAGGAAACTGGAATAGCTTTACATAGACAGTGGTTCTCAAAAAGGACTATCAAATGACACACCTGTCCCCAACTCCAGATTCTGATATCCACACCCCAAACATCCAATCACTGGTTTTGATGGTCTTTTGATGTTGTTGTTTGTTTGTTGTTATAGTTTTTGTTTTTGTTTTGAGATGGAGTCTTGCTCTGTCGCCCAGGCTGGCGTGCAGTGGCACGATCTCGGCTCACTGAAACCTCCGCCTCCCGGGTTCAAGTGATTCTTCTGCCTCAGCCTCCCGAGTAGCTGGACTACAGGCGTGCACTACCATAAATTTTTTTTTTTTTTTTTAGACAGAATTTTGCTCTTGTCACCCAGGCTAGAGTGCAGTGGCATGATCTCAGCTCACTACAACCTCCGCCTCCCAGGTTCAAGCGATTCTCCTGCCTCAGCCTCCCAAGTAGCTGGGATTACAGGCGCCTGCCACCATGCCTGGCTAATTTTTGTATTTTTAGTAGAGACGGAGTTTCACTATGTTGGCCAGGCTGGTCTGGAACTCCTGACCTCAGGTGATCTTCCCACCGAGGCCTCCCAAAGTGCTGGGATTACAGATGTGAGCCACCGCGCTCGGCCTTGTTTGTTGTTTTGATCTGTTTGTGTGTGCTATGTCATCAACAGACTTCTGGGTTGGATAAAATGCTGTAACAGAAAAGTGCAACTCAAATTAGCTTAAACACGTAAACATTAGGAAAATTTCACCTTACCTAACAAGTAAACTGCAAGGTAGCAAAGGTAGCCACTAAACATTAGCAGTTTCTCTCCATTTATTCACCTTCATCACGATGGGCAAAAGTGCCCTTGAGTGTGAGCCCCCTCATGGATACAAGATGGCAACTGCATTCCCAAGCATGGCAGCCAAGGGGGGCAACACCCAAAGGAAGATAAAAGGCCTCTTCCTTGTGTCTCTTTATAAAAGGAACTACCCACCCCAGCTGATTTGCTCTCACATCTCATTGGCCAGAAATGGATCACATGGCCCTGCCTAAACCAATCACTAGCCAGGGAATGAGATTGACATGAAGGCTTAGGCCTCTGGATCTCAACAGGGGTGATTTTATCGTGGAGGGGACATTTGGTACTACCTGCTCACATTTTTGATTGCCACAACTGAGGGCAGGATACTACTAGCACCTACTGAGTAGAGGCTAGGGATGCTGCTAAAATCCTACGATGCAGGACAGCCCCACAGCAAAGAATTTTCTGGCCTTAAAAAAATATATATATATATAATTT
>NW_026652287.1:22675462-22898387 GCF_009828535.3 Hylobates moloch | reverse complement strand
GGACACCACACAAAATTGAGGTTCAGAGAATTTGAAAGAAGAACTTGGCGGGGACTGGCTTTTGGGAAGGGGACCAACAGTCTCTGTTCTAAGCCCTGATGCTGTGAATTTAGCTCCCAGCAGGCTCTAAGGAGCTCTGACACCGTGTGCCCTGCTGCCGGGAATTAGGAATAGCACAGAATCAACACTTGGCCCTTGCCCTCACATTGCTTATAGGCCAGCTGTTTAAACCAGACTGGCATTACTTCCTTTTTGCTATTATCGTTTATAGTGTTTCTTCATGGTAGAAAATACAGAAAGAAATACGGAAACAGGGCCAGAATCGCTGATACTCCTACCACTCAGAGACAGCCACACTAACATTTTGTTTGTTTCCTTCCAAACTTGGTACTGTTTTCTAATTATCGCAATTCACACAAATTATCTCCTCATTCTTTCATTCAGTCCACAGCTATAGAGCTGAGTGCTTGTGTGTGCGGTTCAGATTCTCACTGCACTGAGAGTACCCAGAAGAACAAGTTCACTGGAGTTCAGAGCAGTTGGATGTGGCAGACTTGACTTGGGCAACCTGAATGGAGAAAGAGGGAATAAGGATGGCTTCCACAGAGCAGAAGGGCGTGCACCAGGAAGATTCCAGGTATTGTAGATATCTGGTTCTTTGGCTTATTCAGCGTTCATTCCCCACTTCTTTTTTTTCCTTTTTCTTTTTCTTTTTTTTTAAGACGGAGTCTCGCTCTGTCACCCAGGCTTGAGTGCAGTGGTGAGATCTCGTCTCACTGCAACCTCCACCTCCGGGGTTCGAGTGATTCTCGTGTCTCAGCCTCCCGAGTAGCTGGGAAGGCGCGCGCCACCACGCCCGGCTAATTTTTGAATTTTTAGTAGAGACGGGGTTTCACCATATTGGCCAGGCTGGTTTTGAACTCCTGACCTCAGGTGACCCGCCCACTTCGGCCTCCGAAAGTGCTGGGATCGAAGGCGTGAGCTACCGTTCCGGCCATATTCCCCATTTCTGAGAAGAGCACCTGGCTTTCCTTTGGAGGAGACATTCCTTCCCCACCATCAGCCCTCAGCTCCTGCTTGGGTGCAGCTAACCCTACCCGCCCCCCCCGGTTCCAAGTGGTAACATGACCCAACGCTGGTCAATCCCTCCCACCAGTGATTGGCTCACAGCTGGGCACATGACTAGATCAGGCCAATCACGACCAAGGAGACTCTTCCATCTGTGAGGCCTGTCTAGAAAGGGAACCTCCCTCTCCATTGGATTTGGAGCTATTAGGATGAAGCCTGGAGTTGCTGGTGGCTGCTTTGCTATCAGGAGCAGAGAGAGGATACTGGGAAATAAAGCCAACACGGTAAAGGGAAGAGCTGAGAGATGGAGGAAGTGTGACCACCCTGAGGGAAACCTTGGAGCTTCTCCAGCCAGTTGTATTGAAGTCCATGGCTTCTACGGATTTCCAGTTACGTAATCGAATCGATTGCCTTTTTTGGCTTAAGCCAGTTTCAGTTAACTTTCTGTCTTTTGCAACTGAAAGTTCAGACATACTTTGTTTCCTAAAGTAATGGAAAAAATGGACTCAGAGTCAAGAAGGACTTTGCTCTGCCATTAACGAGCTGTGTCCTTGGGTAAATCACTTCATCTTCCAGATTCAATTCTCTAGAATGAAGGAAATAATACGTTTCTCTTGGGTGGCTGGAAGAATTGAATGACCTCCTGTGGCTGGCAGTGCTTTGTGAACGTGAAGGGAAATATAAATGCAAGGAGTTCTTATAAATGGCAGGGATAATTTTAGGAAAGAGGTTTCAGATGAGCTTAAAAGGATGGCGGGCTCCAAGGTAAACTCAGATGCTGTAGCAACCAGGTGGTGATGGAAGCCTGTGAAGTGGTGGCAGGTATAAGGAAGATCAGGGGCCTTTCTGGTCTACTCTTTCCTTTTCTCTTTGATACATTTGTGAGACAAAGGAATATTACTGTAAGAAAAATGGCAGCACAAACGTGATGATCGCCATCAACTGACATTGGCTTTAGGATCAGAGACAATAGGGAGTGGTGGGGACTGTGGCAGACTCGACAGTGCATGTGCCGTTGTAAGCAAGCAGGCTTCCTCAGCTCCAGCCAATCTATGCCACACAGTATGACCAGATTTTCTAATTTTTCTTTTTTTTCTTTTCTTTCTTTTTTTTTAATAGGAAAGTGGGAAATATCTTTTAATGTTTGAGTATTTTCTTAAAATTTTCCTTTTTTTTTTTTTTTTCTTTTTGAGACAGAGTCTTCCTCTGTTGCCCAGGCTGGAGTGCAGTGCCATGATCTCACCTCACTGCAACCTCTGCCTCCTGGGTTCAAGCGATTCTCCTGCCTCAGCCTCCCAAGTAGCTGGGACCACAGGCACATGCCACCACACCTGGCTAATTTTTTTGTGTTTTTAGTAGAGACGGGGTTTCACCATATTGGCCAGGCTGGGCTCGAACTCCTGACCTCAAGTGATCCGCCCACCTTGGCCTCCCAAAGTGCTAGGATTACAGGTGTGAGCCACCACACCTGGCCAGATTTAACATTTTTTTGACTTAATAATATAATAAAGGAATATGGCTCCCTTATTAACATAAATATAGTTTTAAAATATTCTTTTCATGAAGTTAACTGTGTTTATTTAGCCATTTTCTTAGCTTTTGCCAACATGGTTCTTGGAGAATTTTTTTTGTAATTGCTGCAGTGAGCTTGGAGATCACAGATGTATATAATTTAAATATTACTTCCTCAGGTTTATTCTTAGAAGTAGTATTACCAAATCAAAAGTTCTCAACATTTCTCAGGGTACTGCAATTTTTACATTGCATATCAAAACTGTTGTTACTGAAATCTGCATTCCTTTCATCAGTTCACAGAAATATGCAATCACAGACATCTTTAGATCTATGTCCAGCTGCGTTCATTTCACAAATTCAGAAATGAAGCCTAAAGATCTGAACTCAGAAGCCAGACCTCCAGACTGCCAGTCAGTTTCCTCCTCCATCCACTCTGATTTATTAAGCAGTTAGGCTGGCCCTTCCCGACCCTTCCTACACAGTGGCAGAGCTTTTGCTCCTCTACCCACTGGAATCTATGCTGGTCTCAGCACCTCATCCAACTCCCATGGGACACCAAGCAATACGGAGTTTGGAGTTTGAGAAGCACAGAAATCTCCTGAAACCCACCACGAGTCCACACTAGGCTACGAGTCCACCACAGGGTCTCAAACCAGAAACTGGAAGAAGTAATTTTTCAAGGCAGCCTGGAAATCCAGATTTTTATGTAAAATGCCTCAATTTTATTTATTTTATTTTATTATTATTTTTTGAGACAGAGTCTCTCTCTGTTGCCCAGGCTAGAGTGCAATGGCACAATCTCAGCTCACTGCAACCTCCATCTCCCAGGTTCAAGTGATTCTCCTGCCTCAGCCTCCCAAGTAGCTGGGACTACAGGCACATACCACCATGCCCTGCTAATTTTTGTAATTTTAGAAGAGATGAAGTTTCACCATATTGTTCAGGCTGGTCTCGAACTCCTGACCTCAGGTGATCCACCCACCCCAGCCTCCCAAAGTGCTGGGATTACAGGCGTGAGCCACTGTGCCTGGCCAGAGACAGGGTTTCACCATGTTGGCCAGGCTGACCTCGAACTCCTGACCTCAGGTGCTCTGCCTGCCTTGGCCTCCCAAAAATGCCTCAATTCTAAATGTTGGTTCTTTTTAAAAAATACTCTATGAGCCAAGTACAGCTTATCTATCTAATTTAGCTAGTTTGTGGTCCCCTGTGTGCTGAGATGGATCTTGGGAGAATGAGAGCATGGCTGGCAGGGAGATGTCCTTACAAAAAACAAGAAACAAGGCAGAGGGTTCACATCCTCTTCTGAAAACAAATGTGTAGCAATTCCATAAACTTTCCTATACATTAAATCCTCACATCAGTTAGGAGTTAGGGCAGGTTAACTCCATCATCCAAATGGGGAAACCAAGGCTGAGACACCAGCTAACCAGTAGCCCTTCAAGGCTGTGCTCTTTACTTCCTCACTGATGGAACTCAAGTCAGAGCTGACTTTGAAGATCACTAAGAATCTCAAGACGATGCAAGGAAAATGAACGCTTTTACTTAAAGAAGGCCAATCTGGCTTTGTTCCCCACTGCACCACTTTTTAGTCTCCTTGCCTTAAGGTGAATGTAACCAATGGACACCACTTTGATGATGTAGCAGCCATGTCGTGCACTGCTCATATCTCCCTCTAGAGAGTCTGCATGGCCGGGCGCAGTGGCTCATGCCTATAATCCCAGCACTTTGGGAGGCTGAAATCACTTGAGGATCACTTAAGGTCACGAGTTCGAGACCAGCCTGGCCAACATGATGAAACCCTGGCTCTACTAAAAAATAAAAAAATTAGCCAGGCGTGGTGGCATGCGTCTGTGGTCCCAGCTACTCAGAAGGCTGAGGCATGAGAGTCACTTGAACACAGGAGGTTGAGGCTGCAGTGAATTGTGATCATGTCACTGCATTCCAGCCTGAGTGACAGAGTGAGACCTTGTCTTAAAAAAAAAAAAAAAGAAGAGAGAGAGAGAGAGTCTGCACGGAGAGCACGGTTGACTCCAGTCCTCATTCCCACTCCTCTGGATCCACCAAGTTCACGCCAAGGCCATATTTCCTCAGGTGGCTCCTAGCCAATGACAGCACAGCGGGGGTGGTAGCACAGCCCCACTGCTGCAGACCTGAGATTCATCCTACCAGTGACTTTGTTCAGGAAGCCCTCATCAGTCCAGCCAAAACTTTCTGAGACCCGCATTGCAGCTCCTCCTAGTCACTCCTTCCTTCCCCGTCTCTTTCCCCAGCTGTTAGCCCAGCATCCCAGTCTGAAGACGTCCACCCTTTATCTTTCACAGGCATTCCCTTGATAAATCCCCTGCAAGTCTGAGTCTGTCCTGGCATCTGCTTCCCAGAGGATCCAAATTAACACAGATAACTTCCATTTTGTAGGATGAGATAATGAAGTCTATAACCATCCAAACTCACAATCATCTGTTGTCAAGGAAATACAGTTTCACATTGCAATGGTAAGGACCATGGGCTTTGGGTAGACCAGGGTGTGAGTCCTACCCACCAGTAGTATGACCTTTAGGAAATGTCTTAGCCCACCCTGACCCTCTATTTCTGCATCCGTGGAATCAGTTATTCTTAACTGGGAACAATTTTGTTTCCTCCGGGACAGTTTGCAATGTCTGGAGACATTTTTTGGTTGTCACAACTAGGGGGAGGGGAATGGTTGCAGCTGGCACGTAGTTGGGTAGAACGCCAGGGACACTGCTAAATATCCTACAGTGCACAGAGCAGCCCCTCCATGACAAAGATTATCCAGCCCAAAATGTCCATAGTGAAGAGGTTGGAAAATTCTGTGTTAAATGGGGATGATAATAGTAAGCTAACTCAAAGAACTATTGTGAGGACTCAATGGGATCATGTGTTCAATATCCCTTGCCTTCCTTGTAAATTCCACAAGGGCAGGAACCAGATGATGTAGATCAATGTTCCGTATCATCAATGACTGGATCATAGAAGGCGCAAAGTAAATTATTAATTGTTGAAATATTTATCAAATGAGTGCAAATCAACAAATGCTAATTGTCATCATCATCGTCACCATTGCCATCTTTCCAGCCCCTGGCTCAGTGCCTGAGGCGTAGCAGGTCCTCAATCTTTGTTGAATGAATGCATGAGAAATGAAGGATTATTTACTCATTAACTACTAATCTGTGTGCTTTGGAGAGATATTGGAAACTCTTGAGAAATAGGCCTGGCCTTTTCCTTTTTATTTGCAACAAGGAATTTTGTTCGTCAAATAAACGACTTTAAAGGATTGAGACCGCTGCCAAGCCACAGAGTCGGAGTCGAGAGGCCTGACTCAGAGTCATGGAGAGGTTAGGACACACATATTGCAGGGCTTAGGCAGAAAAGGAAAATGGGCCAGGCTTTGTGCGAACTTGCTGTGAAACAAGAGCTGTTTTCAGGGCCCAGGAACACGCTCTGTCCCATGTTTAATTTCTTCCATCTGTCTGGTATCTGACCTCTGCTGCCCTTTAAGCCATTGCCACATATTGTCTGCGCACGTTCCCATATAAGGTGATCTCTCTCTCTCTCTCTCTTTCTCTTCCCTCTCCTCTCCTCTCTCTCGCCCCCTCTCTCTCTCTCCCTCTCTTTTCCTCTCCCTCTCTCCGGGTAGCAACACTGACTTCCTCCACCCTGTTCGCCCTCTCTCTGCCTTCCCTGGCAGACTCTGCTGCGAGGATGGATGGCTGGAGAGCAGGAAGGGGCAGGGGGCTGCCAAGGAATGTAACAGGTTTATTTTTGTTCAGGCTGCATTCTTTGCCCAGCCTGCAGGCCCCAGCCACTTGGGAATGTCACATGCCGATAAGACAGTGGGGGTGACTGGGATCTGTGGCTCAAATCTGCAACACCCCAGGTGTGAGCCATCGTCACAGAGTCGGGGAACTAAGAGTGGGAGGGGCAGGGACTCTGAGGTCATGGGACTCACCTGTTCCCACTGCCCTGTGTCTGACTCCTAGAAAGACAAGTTTGGTCCTTCAGGGAAACAATTGCAGAAATTGAGATCCATAACCACCTAAGCCCATCTCTGGGTAAAATCCAACATCTACAGGAGAGTGGAGAAGAGCCAGGTGTCCAGGTGAAATTAAAAGCTGTGTGACCTTGGGCAAGTTGCCTGACCTCTCTGACTCTCCGTTTCCTTCTTTGTCAAAATAGTATCAGTGAATCTGTTCTCTACTATATGGTGAAAATACACTCCCTGAGGGCAGGTATTATTGTCTATTTTGTTTCCTGTTGTTTCACCATCACCTCAAATAGTGCCTGGCACACAGTAGGTGCTCAAATACATGTTGAGTAAATTAAATGAGATAATGCTTTTAAGTGCTCAGCACCCAAGAAATGAGAGCTGATTCAACAACACCCTACTCAATGACCACAGATATTTATTAAGCACCTCTTAACAGCCAGACCCTATTAGGTGCTGAGGACATAGCAGCAAATAGGACAGACAAGGCTCCTGCCCTCAGGGAGCTTACATTTGAATGGCAGAGATCTATAATAAAATAAGCTGAGGTCAGAGAGTACTAAGGGCTATGAAAGAAATTTTTTTTTTTTTTGAGACGGAGTTTCACTCTTGTTGCCCAGGCTGGAGTGTAATAGCGCGATCTCTGGCTCACCTCAACCTCCGCCTCCTGGGTTCAAGCAATTCTCCTGCCTCAGCCTCCCAAGCAGCTGGGATTACAGGCATGTGCCACCACACCTGTCTAATTTTGTATTTTTAGTAGAGACAGGGTTTCTCCATGTTGGTCAGGGTGGTCTCGAACTCCCAACCTCAGGCGATCCGCCCGCCTTGGCCTCCCAAAATGCTGGGATTACAGGCGTGAGCCACTGCGCCCGGCTGAAATAAATTTTTTAAAGGATATAGAAGTGTGTTTTTCCAGCCTTTTGACTATGACTCACAGCAAGAAATATGTTTATCATGTGAACCAATGCACACACATGCATGTTTATTAAAAGGGAAAAAACAACTGTGGTGGACTGTCTGTACCAACATCTGCCAACAGCTTCTCCCATTCATAGAATGCACATGTTGCTCCCCCATCAAGAGGTGGAGTCAAGGCTGGACGTGGTGGCTAATGCCTGTAATCCCAGCACTTTGGGAGGCTGAGGAGGGTGGATTACTTGAGGTTAGGAGTTTGAGACCAGCCTGGCCAACATGGTGAAAGCCCTGTCTCTACTAAAAATATAAAAATTAGTCAGGTGTGGTGGCACATGCTTGTAATCCCAGCTACCTGGGAGGCCGAGGCAGGAGAATCTCTTGAACCTGGGAGGTAGAAGTTGCAGTGAGCTGACATCGCACTACTGTACTCCAGCCTAGCTGACAGAGCAAGACTCCATCTCAAAAAGAAAAAGAAAAAGAAGTGGAGTCAAGACCCAGTGCAGAGGCTCACGCCTATAAACTGAGCGGGAGGCCGAGGCTGGAGGATTGCTTGAGGCCAGGAGTTTGATACCCACCTGGGTAACATAGTGAACCTCCATCTCTACCAAAAAAAAAAAAGAGGTGGAGCCAGCTTCCCCTTCCCTGTTTTTGTTTATTTGTTTGTTTCAGAGACAGAGTCTCACTTAGTCACTCAGGCTGGAGTGCAATGGTATGATCAAACTCGTTGAAGCCTTGAACTCCTAGGCTCAAGTGATCCTCCTGAAACTGGCCCAACACTCCCATAGACTGTTCTTTTGGATAAACATAGACATTGACCCTTCTGCTATTAAAGCTGTATTTGTTTTATCTGAGGACCTTCAGGCCTCTCAAAAACAAGTACTGAAGCACTGAAACTCACCAGATCAGGGCATCAGATGCCTTCTTGCCCTTCCCTAGTTCTTGTTTTCCCACATGTTGTTACATTTCTTCCCCGCTATATAAACTCCTAATTTTAGTAGGCCAGGGAGTTGGATTTGAGACTGAGCTCCCATCACTTCAGCTGCAGCACCCAATTAAAGCCTTCTTCCTTGGCAATACTTGTCCTGTCAGCGATTGGTTTTCTGTGTGGCAAGCAGCAGGACCTAGTCTGAACCCCTGGTGTTTCGGTAACACTCCTGCCTCAGCCTCCTGAGTAGGTAGGACTACCGGCATGCAGCACCACACCAGCTGATTTTTTCATTTTTTGTAGAATTGGGGTCTCACTATGTTGCCCAGACTGGTCTCGAACTCCTGGGCTCAAGCTGTCCTCCTGCCTCAGCTTCCCAAGGTACTGGGACTATAGGCATGAGCCACCACACCCAGCCTCTCCCTTCCCTTAAATCTAGGTGGCTCTTGTTATTTGCTTTGGGCAATACAATGCAGTGGAAACAACTCTGTGCCTGTTCTGGGCTTCAGCCTTAAGGAGACTGGCAGCTTCCACTTTTGTGCTCTTGGCACCCAGAACCATGAAAGGAAGTTCAGGTCAGACAACTGAATGATGAGAGGCCACAGGAGAAGGAGATCTTCCATGTGAAGAAGTGGCCACCAACACTAACATCCAGATCCAAGAGGGATGCCACCTTGGATGTTCTAGCCCCACATGGACCTCCAGCTGGATTCAGCCATATGAGTGATCCCAGCAGATACCGCATGGAGCAGAACTGCCCAGCGGAGCCCAGCTAACCCATAGACTTGTGGGAAAAAATGGTTGCATATCAATAAATTTGGAGTGGTTTATTAAGAAGCAAAAAATAGGCTGGGCATGGTGGCTCATGCCTGTAATCCCAGCACTTTAGGAGGCCGAGGCAGGCAGATCACTTGAGGTCAGGAGTTCGAGACCAGCCTGGACAACATGGCGAAACCCCCATCTCTACTAAAAATACAAAAAAGTTAGCTGGGCATGGTGGCTCGTGCCTGTAATCCCAGCTACTTGGGAGGTTGAGGCAGGAGACTTGCTGAACCAGGGAGGTGGAGGCCGCAGTGACCTGAGATTGCACCACTGCACTCCAGCCTGGGCCACAGAGGGAAACTCCGTCTCAAAAAAAAAAAAAAAGTAAAAAAATTTCTGACACAGTAATATTTACCCTTATCCTTGTGTGATATTTTCTGTTTTATTTCATTTCATTTTTAAAAATGTTAATTGAGATCCACTAAATTGATTTCCATTCCCTCTAATAGGCCATGACCAACAGTCTGAAGAGCACAGTGATGGAGGGTGACTGGTGGGTTGGTTACTTTAAGTAAGAGGAACAGAAAAGACCTTGCTGGCTTGGCATGGTGTCCCATGCCTATAATCCCAGAGCTTTGGGAGGCCAAGGCAGGAGGATCATTTGAGCCCAAGAGTTTGAGACTAGCCTGGGCAACATAGCGGGACCATGTTTCTACAGAAAATTAAAAATTAGCTGGGCATGGTGGTGGGTGTAGTCTTAGCTACCCAGGAGGTTGAGGAGGATCACTTGAGTCCAGGAGGTTGAGGCTGCAGTGAGCTGTGATCATGCCACTGCACTCCAGCTTGGACAAGACCCTGTCTCAAAAAAAAAAAAAAAAAAAAAAAGAAGGAAAAAAAGGGGAGGAAAGAGAGAGAGGAAGGAAGGAAGGGAAGGACAGGAAGGAAGGGAATTTTTTTCTTCAAAAAAATATGTAATTGAGATGAGAGTCACATAACATAAAACCAACCATTTTAAAAGGAACAATTCCACGGTAATTAGTACATTAACATATATCGTACAACCACCTCTATCTATTTCCAGAACATTTTCATCACCTCAAAAGGAAATGCCTTTTTTATTTTGGAGACAGAGTGTTGCTCTGTCACCCAGGTTGCAGTGCAGTAGTGCAATCTGGGTTCACTGTAACCTCCACCTCCTGGGTTCAAGCGATTCTTCTGCCTCAGCCTCCCAAGTAGCTGGGATTATGGGCCTGCACCACCGCACCTGGCTAATTTTTGTATTTTTAGTAGAGACAGGTTTTTGCCATGTTGGCCAGGTTGGTCTTGAACTCCTGACCTCAAGTGATCTGCCCACCTTGGCCTCCCAAAGTGCTGGGATTACAGGCTTGAGCCACTGTGCCCGTCCTCAAAAGGAAATTCTGTACCGATTAAGCACTTGCTTTGCATTCTCCCCTCTGCCTGGCCCCTGGCAATCACCAGTCCACATTCTCTAGGGATTTGCCTATTCTGAGTATTTCATATAACAGGAGTTATACAATGGGTGGCCTTTTGCATTTGGCTTGTTTTGCTCAGCACCATGTTTCTGAGGTTCATATATGCTGTAGCACAGACCAGTACTTCATTTCTTTTTGTGACTGAATAATATTCTACTGTATGTATATACCACAATTTGTTTATTCATTCACCCATTTGCCCATAATTTTGAGTCAATCATTTCATCTGTAGCACTCTCATAGACCTCGATTTGACGTCATCAGCCCCAGGAGGATGAGAAGGTCTTGGCAACATGAAAGACAAAGCCAGTTTGTGCCCTGCTGCTCTTGTCCCCTCCCACCAACCTTCTCCTGCATGATTCTCAGCTTCCTGATAGCCCAAAATGCAGCTCCACTGCCGGTTACCCTTAAATACTCCCCCTGAATTCTATAAATACACCAAACATTCAGCTGGGAAAAAAGGAACTTGAAAGGCATCTGTAATGAAAATACACTTTTTTCCCCAGCATTGGCCAAGTGTTTTCTCTCCATCTTTCCCCTCTTTGATTTTGGGATAAGCACTTGGATTTCAAACCATTAGCTATACCTGGGTGTGAGAAGAGCTTCCTTGGCAAAGCCCTTGTAGCCAGAGAAGTCCAGGCACTGTGTTGATGTGGTCCCTCCCACACAGAAAATCCCTGTGCCTCCCACCTCAGCAGCCTGATTTATGGTTCTTTCAGTCTCTCCTGGGCCAGTTTGGAGCCAGTTTAGGAGGTTGATGAAAATGGCTTTGGAATCAGGCAGACCTATGTTTGAATCTTGGCTCAGCCAGCTACCAGCTCTGCGACCTTGGGCCTCTGTTAACTCTCTAGGTCTCAATTTCCTTAATCATAAAATGGAAAAAAATAATACTGTGGCTGGGTGCGGTGGCTCGCGCCCGTAATCCCAGCCTCTTGGGAGGCCAAGGCGGGAGAATTGCTTGAGCCCAGGAGTTCAAGACCAGCTTGGGCAACATAGTGAGACCCTGTCTCTAAAGAAAAATGCAAAAATTAGCCAGGCATGGTGGTGCTCACTTGTAGTCCCAGCTACTCAGGAGGCTGAGGCAGGAGGATCTCTTGAGCCCAGGAGGTTGAGGCTGCAGTGAGCCACGATCACACCACTGCACTCCAGCCTGGGTGACAAAGTGAGACTGTCTAAAAAAAGAAAAACAAAAAACTGTCCTTGCAGACTTGCTGTGAAGATTAAATGAGATTATGTAGGTGCAGGCAGTGTGCCGAAATGAAATTAGGCCTAACTCACATAATGCCTGGAACTTCAGCTACAAGAGAGAAGGGCAGCTTGGAAGACATGGGGCTGGATTTGCTGACCCCACAAGGCCTGACTGCCCATCATTTGTGTAATTTTATCTGTAAAGTCAGTCTGCCCCTCCAGATCCACACGCTGTCACTTTTTTAAAAATTAAATTAAATATTTTTTTTGAGACAGAGTCTCACTCTGTCACCCAGGCTGGAGTATAGTGGTGCAATCTTGGCTCATTGCAACCTCCATCTCCTGGGCTCAAGCGATTTTCATGCCTCAGCCTCCCAAGTAGCTGGAATTACAGGCACGTGCCACCACACCCAGCTAATTTTTGTATTTTTAGTAGAAACAGCGTTTCACCACATTGACCAGGCTGGTCTTGAACTCCTTACCTCAAGTGATCTGCCCACCTCAGCATCCCAAAGTTCTGGGATTACAGATGTGAGCCACCGTGCCTGGCCCCACTGTTGCCATCTTCCTCCCCGTCTTTGTCCAGGGAGGCGCATCTGCATGGACGACCTCAGGGGAGCTCCCTTTCCCTTTGGCTCTCTGTTGGGTTTAGCTAGTGAGGAGCCAGGCAAGAAGAGATCAGAGGATAGGAGAATGGGATTGGGACTGGCTGCGTCAGAGGCTCTTGTTAGGCAACTATCTCTGTAGGGCTGATCTGTCAGGCTTTTTGTGTTTGTCCTCTTCTCTTCCTGCTTCAGGCTTAGGGGCAGCAATGGCTGCCTTTGGTGCTGGTCTCTTGGTTGCCCTAAATGCTGTCCACACCTTTATAAATAGCACTTTATTAAGCTATCCTCAATTGCACAGAGTGTGCCATCTTTATCCTGCCGGGATGCTAACTAATACAGAAGTTATCAGTTTTAGTCCACGACTCAGATTTGCAGGAGGAAGGACATTGTTTTACAACCAACTGAAATCCAATTCTGAGCCCCCATTCTGCTAGGTTGGAGAGAAATGTAATCTCGTTTTGAGCATCCCCCCTCCCCCAACTTGGGATACCAAGTCCCTGGGCTCTTTTGCAGTGATGTAGCTTTGGGCAACACCTGCAGTCTTCTGTCAGTGGCCCACCCTAGTGACTGCTTGGTCACCCATCCTCCCAGGCTCCAGGTCCTTTCAGGTCCAATAGCATTGATCCTTCCATGTCAGGCCTGGGACAAAGAAAGCTTTGGTCAGACTGGAAGGCACTGGACTTATGGTGTGGCCTCCTTAGGGTATTTCTCCCTTCCCAGAAGCTGCTCTGGACTTATCAACTTGTGACCCTTCCCACTCTCCATAACATCTGTCTTTTCTCTTCTTACTCTTGTTTTGTCTCATTTTGTTTTGTTCTGTTTTGTGTTGTTTTGAGACAGGGTCTCCCTCTGTTGCCCAGGCTGAAGTGCAGTGGCACAATCCTGGCTCACTGCAGCCACAACTTCCTAGGCTCAAGACATCCTCCAGCCTCAGCTCCCCCAGTAGCTGAGACTATAGGTGCACACCACCATGCCTGGCCAACTTTTTATTTTTTATAGAGATAAGGGTCTCACTATGTTGCCCAGGCTGGTCTCGAACCCTTGGACTCAAGTGATCCTCCCACCTTGGTCTCCCAAAGTGCTGAAATTACAGACCTCAACCTCCACACCTGGCCCCATCTTACGCTTGAAGGAACCCCCTCTCCACTCCCCGCCTGAGGACAACCAGTACAATTTCCCCTAAAGACTTCAGTTCTTCACACGCCTACAGGGTCTGTAGGAAGTACAGATGTACTGGGCGAAGTACAGCTGGATTTTCAACCTGCAGAAGTCAAGACAACAAAAATTGTTTCAAGACGACAGGAAACAGAAGGAGTACATACATAAATTAAAATTTGAATAAATTCTGACACATATTTGAAGTATTTAGCAAAGTTCCTGACATATAGTAAGCACTCAATAAGTGATGATATAATGATAATTTCAGCCCACTAAGAATGTTAGGTGCATCCCGGCTAGGCACGGTGGCTCACACCTGTAATCTCAGCACTTTAGGAGGCCAAGGTGGGTGGCTCACTTGAGGTCAGGAGTTTGAGACCAGCCTGGGCAACATAGTGAGACCTCATCTCTAAAAAAAAAAAAAAAAAAAAAAAATTAGCTGGATATGGTGGCGCCACCTGTAGTCCCAACTTTTCGGGAGGCTGAGGCCGGGAGGTACAGGCTGCAGTGAGTTATGATCACGCCACTGCACTCCAGCCTGGGTGACAGAGTGACACCCTGTCACTGGAAAAAAAAAAAAGTTAGATGCATCCTGTATTTCAATCCATACTGATAACTAAGGAGTTAATATGAATTGCATATTATTTTGGCTATTCTACATTGCCCATTAATCGCATCAGCAATTTCCAGGCTTTGTGAACCATAGCACATTTATAAATACAAAACCCATTTTATAAAAGCCATCTGAAAAAAATATAATACCAGGCACACACTTAAGAAGACCTCTGGAATCTCATCCATTTAAGCTGAGTGTTTCACATATTATTTATCTTTTTACCTTTTAAGAAAGTACATTCTGCTACTAAACATACCCACAAGATTAAATTGTCAGAACAGAGACAATTTAAGATATCTGCAAAATGCAATTCAGGTTTCCGTTCAAATTTAATTTCTTTCCTCTGCAAGTAACCTGGATGGCAAAGGCATTAAATGACAATTAATGGATAACAGAATAACCCACTTCTGAATTCGTTCCTGCGTCTGGGTCATTTTTCCCAGTTTTAAAAGAATGAGATAAAGTGGGCAGCCTGCAGAATAGCCCCAGATGGGATAGCATCTTGAATCCTGGCACTCGCTGAATACTCGTGCAGAATCCAGAAATATCTCATGGTCAGGATGAAAGGTCTAAATTTAATACCGAAAACAGAAAATTGGCTTGGCTTCCCTGTACTCTGCACAGGAAAGTTCTTGTTTGGAAGTTCTGAAATGAGAAGGGATTGGAGACATATTCATGGCCATCCTCAGATGTTTGTGGGGGATCTGGAGGGGCCTGCTGTTATCCCAAGACCTCGTTTGGCCCACAGTAGAAGACCACATTGAAGAAAGATAATTCGTGGAAGGAAATCAGGGAGAAGGTTCTCATTGATACAGATGCTCTCTGCCATGAGTGCAGTCTCATTCCTTCCTCTTCTGGTTTTTCTTATGCAGCTTTCCAGATTTACCAGCCTTCCCTGCCCTGGTCTACTGGTCTTGTTTGCATAGCATCTCTATCTCCAGCACTTCCTTTGGGTCTAACACACTTCAGACCAATGAGAGTGGGCCCTGGAAATTTGCTGGAATTATTGGATTAAAAGTTCTACTTCTTTTCTTTTTCTTTTTTTTTTTTTTTTTTTCGAGACGGAGTCTCGCTCTGTCGCCCAGGCTGGAGTGCAGTGGCGCAATCTCGGCTCACTGCAAGCTCTGCCTCCCCGGTTCACGCCATTCTCCTGCCTCAGCCTCTCTGAGTAGCTGGGACTACAGGCACCTGCCACCACGCCCGGCTAATTTTTTTGTATTTTTAGTAGAGATGGGGTTTCAATCTCCTGACCTCGTGATCCGCCCGCCTCGGCCTCCCAAAGTGCTGGGATTACAAGTGTGAGCCACGGCGCCCGGCCTTCTTTTTTTTTTTCATTTGAGACAGGATCTCACTCTGTCACCCAGGCTGGAATGCAGCAGTACAATCTCGGCTCACTGCAACCTCCGCCTCCTGGGTTCAGGCGATTCTCCTGCCTCAGCCTCCCAAGTAGCTGGGATTACAGGCACCTGCCACCATGCCCAGCTAATTTTTGTATTTTTTTGTACAGACAGGGTTTTACCATGTTGGCCAGGCTGGTCTCGAACTCCTGACCTCAAGTGATCCTCCTGCCTTGGCCTCTTAAAGTGCTGGGATTACAGGCATGAGCCATTGTTCCCAGCCTAAATGTCTCTTTCTAAGAAGCTGGATTTGTCAGCCTCTTTTTTTCACTTCTCAGCTTCCTCAGACCTTGGGGGTGGGTTTGCATAGGCCTGCTCGCCTCAGAACAACTTCGCAATTACATGAGATAAAACCTCTTCTCTTTATTTTTTATCTTATAACTAAACTGAGGCTTGAAAAATACACTTTACCAGGAGTAACTTTCCCCCCTCTGAATAATCGGACCACAGGTTCGAAACTGTGGATACCCCTTATTATCTACACAGTTAAATAAGGAGATAAGAAGGGGCAGCTTCAAGTCTTTCTCACCTCCTCCTCATCTCGCCTCACCCTCTCCTCAACTGGAAGATGGCGAACATTTGAAGCCCATCCACGTAAGCAGCATCTTCTTATCAGATGGCTTCTGGTGAGAAACAGATTGGGAACTCTAGTGCTTTGGTAGCAAGGGATGAGTAGGTTTCAGTAACAGGTCAATTATATTATAACCAAAAACTACTAAAGGCTCCACATCTTGGGGTCCTGTAATCTACAACCATGGGTACCCAACAGGCCAAAAATTAACAAAAATTGAAAGGAAGAGATACTATAAGAATGAATCCTCTCTCCCGTCCTGCTGATGTATATACCCTGTCACCTGACCTAGGCAATGGAATCCTTATTCATAAGGGGGCGAAAGTGTGTATACAAATGTTCATAGCAGCATTATTCATAGTAGCAAAAAAGTGGAACCAACTCAAATGTCCAGGAATAGAAAATGCATAAAGAAAATGTGGTCTATCCATAGAATGGAATTATTTGGCAATAAAAGGGAATGATGGGCTGGGCGTGGTGGCTCACACATGTAATCCCAGCACTTTGGGAGGCTGAGGTGGGTGGATCACTTGAAGCTAGGGGTTCAAGACCAGCCTGGTCAACATGGCAAAACCCTGTATCTACTAAAAATACAAAAAATTATCCAGGCATGGTGGCACACATCTGTAGTCCCAGCTGCTCAGGAGGCTGAGGCAGGAGAATCGCTTGAACTCGGGAGGTTTGAACCCAGGAGGCAGTGGTTGCAGTAAGCCAAGATTGTGCCACTGCACTCCAGCCTGGGAGACAGAGGGAGACTCCACCTTAAAAAACAACAACAACAGCAACAACAACAACAACAAAAAAAACGGGAATGATGTATTGATCCCTGTTACTACATGGATGAACCTTAACAGGGGATATACTAAGCAAAAGAAGCCAGACACAAAAGTTCACATTTTGTATGATTTCATTTATATGAAATGTCCAGAAAAGGCCAATCCATAGAGATGGAAAGTAAATTAGTGGTTGCCTAGGGCTGTGAAGTGGGGAGCTTTTCATTGACAGGGTGATGGCTGAAGGGTACAGGGTTTCTTTTTAGTGTAATAAAAATGTCCTGGGATTAGATAGTGGTGATGATTGCAAAACTTTGTGAATATGCTAAAAGCCATTGAATTGTACATTTTTTTTTTTTTGAGACGGAGTCTCGCTCTGTTTCCCAGGCTTGAGTGCAGTGATGTGATCTCGGCTCACTGCAACCTCTGCCTCCTGGGCTCAAGTGATTCTCATGTCTCAGCTTCTTGAGTATCTGGGATTACAGGTGCCCACCACCATGTCTGGCTTTTTTTTTTTTTTTTTTTTTTTGTATTTTTAGTAGAGACGGGATTTCTCCATATTGGCCTGGGTGGTCTCGAACTCCTGGCCTCATGTGATCCGCCCGCCTCAGCCTCCCAAAGTGCTGGGATTACAGGCGTGAGCCACCATGCCTGGCCTGAATTGTACACTTTAAATGGGTGAATTGTATGTATGTGAATTATATCTTAATAGAGCTGTTTCAAAAAGAGAGTAAGGAAGGAGTGGGAAGCTTTCAGAAAGGCTGTCACATATGGCTAGAACTTCCCTCCCTCTATTAAAAATGTCAAATATAGTTCAGCCAAAAGGCATTGTTGGGAGCTTACAGGGAAGGCTCAACATAGCATCTAAGGAGGAAAAAAAAAAGGCTTCACGGGTAGCTCAGCTGGGAGGAGATCAGCAATGCCTCTGTTGTTGTGTAATTGTTGCTGAGAATTCCCTCTTAGACCCTTCAATGAAACCACCCAAGGTTTTATGTTAAATGAATCGGGCGGCTGGGCGCGGTGGCTCACACCTGTAATCCCAGCACTTTGGGAGGCTGAGACAGGAGAATTACTTGAGCCCAGGAGGCGGAGGCTGCAGTGAGCCGAGATCGTGCCATTGCATTCCAGCCTGGGTGACAGAGTGAGACTCCATTTCCAAACACAAACACACACACACACATGTGCACACACGCGCACACACAAACACACACACACACAGAATCAGAGGGTGGTAGCTAATCTTCCTTTGGCCTAGGGGACCCAACAGATGCTGTAAGTCAGAACATAAATTTTTCAATATACAAATTCCAGGAAGCATGCTGACTGGCTTCAAGTTCTTCCCTGTGTTCCAGAGCAACCATATTAAGCATAAAATCTATTCAAGTTTGAGTCCAAAGAGTGGATCCTCTTGCTTATTTGAATTTATACAGGATTGCAGTCTCATAACTGAAAGGTATAGTGTTTGTAGACCAGTGGCAGCAGAGGGGAGGAACTAAAAGCTATTAGATAAACCACTCCTATCTAGGATTTCTATAGCCTGTACCCATAAACCCTATAGAAAGTGCAAATCTAACCATCTTTTTTTTTCTTTTTTCTTCTCTTTACTTTTTCCTTTTTCTTTCTTTCTTTTTTTTTTTTTGTTTGTTTGTTTTTTGAGACAGAGTCTCACTCTGTTGCCCAGGCTGGAGTGCAATGGCATGATCTTGGCTCACTGCAACCTCTGCCTCCCAAGTTCAAGTGATTCTCCTGCCTCAGCCTCCCGAGTAGCTGGGATTACAGGCATGTGCCACCACGCCCAGCTAATTTTTGTATTTTTAATAGAGATGAGGTTTCACCTTGTTGGCCAGGCTGGTCTTGAACTCCTGACCTCAAGTGATCGGCCCATCTCAGCCTCCCAAAGTGCTGGGATTACAGGCGTGAGCCATCGTGTC
The DNA here is from genome assembly GCF_009828535.3 of Hylobates moloch. Classification (NCBI taxonomy): domain Eukaryota; kingdom Metazoa; phylum Chordata; class Mammalia; order Primates; family Hylobatidae; genus Hylobates; species Hylobates moloch. The sequence goes on along the minus strand of NW_026652287.1, from coordinate 22,879,467 downwards.
TGGCAAACCATCTTATTTTAAAAGTTTTATTTAAAAAAATTTTTTACTCCTTTTTTTTTCTTTTTTCTTTTCTTTTTTTAAAGATGGGGTCTCACTATGTTGCTCAGGCTGGACTTGAACTCCTGGGCTCAGGCTATCCTCCCACCTCAGCCTCCCAAAGTGCTGAGATTACAGGCATGAGCCACCATGTACATGCCTCATTTTTTTTTTTTTTTTTTTTTTTTTTTGAGACGGAGTCTCGCTCTGTCGCCCAGGCTGGAGTGCAGTGGCGCGATCTCGGCTCACTGCAAGCTCCGCCTCCCGGGTTCACGCCATTCTCCTGCCTCAGCCTCTCCGAGTAGCTGGGACTACAGGCACCCGCCACCACGCCCGGCTAATTTTTTGTATTTTTAGTAGAGACGGGGTTTCACCGTGGTCTCGATCTCCTGACCTCGTGATCCGCCCGCCTCGGCCTCCCAAAGTGCTGGGATTACAAGCGTGAGCCACCGCGCCCGGCCTGCCTCATTTTTTTAAAAAGAAAAAACATAAATGTCTTCAGTGCTTCCCAATGTTGGGCACTGTTGTAATCACTTTACCTGTATCAACTCCCTTAATCCTCTTGTCAACCCTATTGAGGAAGGTTTTATTATAGCCACGTTTTACAGATGAGGAAAGTTTAGCAAGATAAAGAGAGGGTACACAATGGCAGATGCAGAATTCAAACCCAGGTAGCCCAGGATGTCTCCTAACACACTCAACAGGATCAATGAATTATATAATCTCTTCTACAAATCTTGTATTGTTTCTCTCAGTATTATGTAAGTTATTTAATTTTTTGAGGTTTTGAGTGTTGCCTCCCCTAATTGGTTGTGGAGTGGGGCCAGTTTTAGTTTCTCTCCAAGAGCCCTGCAGGGTACCTACGCTTGATATTTCAACAGTCAGAGGGCAGCCAACAAAGGTCTTGGAATGTTGTTTGTGTTGCCTCTGCCCAAAACACTCTCCCTTTTCCTGTTTGGCTAATTTTTACTGATCCTTTTTAAGAGATGGGGGTCTCATTCTGTTGCCCAGCCTGGAGTGCAGTGGTGCCACCCCTGGCCAATTTTTGCTTTTAATTTTTTATAGAGAAAGGGTCTTGCTCTGTTACCCAGGCTGATCCTGAACTCCTGGGCTCAAAGTAATCTTGTTGCCTTGGCCTCTCAAAGTGCTGAGATTACAGGCATGAGCCACGGTGCCAAGCCTAATTTTTACTGATCCTTAAACATCACTCCATTTGACAGAAACTTTCCTAATGGTATGGCCCCTTTGGCACCACCCTCCCCAAATAAACTTGAGGCCCTTAATCTGGGCTCCTAATCATTGGCTTCTCTTGTTACAGCATTTATCTCAATCGTATTGGTGTTGCCCCTTTAATAATCTCTGCTGGCACTAGACTGTCAGCTCCATGAGGGCAGGGGCCAGGTAAGTCCTGCCCTTCTGCATTCCCAGCAGCCCGTATAGTACAGGGCATATAGGAAATGCCTAATACGTATCTGTTATTTTTTGTTGTGGTAAGTCTGATGCTAAAGCTATAGTTGGTTTCTCCTATGCTGTTTGAGCAGGCAACTAAGTTTTCAAGGTATCAATAATTTGATTTTTTTCCTTCTCTTTCTTTCATTGCCAGCTGATATCACTAAGTATCGTGGTCTCTAGTCTAATAAGTGTTGGTTCAAAATACCATTTGCCAACTAAGGTCTCCCACAAACCAGCTAGTGCAAATTCCAGTAGACTTTTAAACCTCATCAGTGACTGGGCACAAAGATCTCCCTGCTTCCTGCATGGGATGTGAACTCCATGAAGACCACAAGGAGGATTTAATTTATTTCTGCAGGCACCTAAAGAGAGCCCACTGAGAAGCCAAAGGAACGTTAGGACACTTAGTTCTCCCACACTCCCTTTCAGGCTCTAAGCATACTCAAAACGTATTGGGTTTAAAAAAATTTAATTCCCAGTACAGGCAATGTGGCCCAGTAATATGACACAGAAGCTGAAATCTCTATGATGAATGTGTCTTCTTTTAATCCTGCCAGAGCCTCACTACAGTTGTTCCTATGCATAACCTAATTTGGAGATACTTATGTCAAAAACCTAAATTTGAAGCACAGGCCAAATGCTTGCTCATCCCAACCCCCCTACCACCCAGCCCTGCCTCAAAAACAAAAATCATCACCCACGTTTGGCGCATGAATGCATGCATGAATGAATGAATGAATGAATGAAACATCACACGCATTTAACATAGGTTAATCATGCAGACAGTGTTTTATAAACTGTGAAGTGCAGGACTTTCGGGAAGGTTATTATAGCGCGTCTAGGTCGGAGTAACAGTCCCAAACGCCCTCGGCTCTCTGCAGTGGCTCAGCACGTGGGCCCGCTTTGCAAGTGAGCCTGGTGCCCGTCCGCCCCGCCCCGTCCCGTCCGCCCCGCCCCGTCCGCCCCGCCCCGCCCCCAGGCCCCGCCCGCCCCCCAGGCCCCGCCCCCAACTCCCCGGAAGTGACGTACTCCACGGCCTAGCAACCGTTGCCAAGGAGCTCGACTCTAGGAGCGGTCTAGAGCCCGGGCGCCTCCTGGGGGGTGGGGAAACGGTTTCGTGAGAAGAATTTGAGTAACCTCGCCAACTCGCCGTCGGAAGCGCCTCTGAACCCCGAAATAGGAGAGAGCTCCCGTCCTCTCTGTCCTGATGCAGCACCTCGCAAGTGGAAGGGGCCGTCGCGGTTAAGCCCCCGGATAGGGGATCGGGCCCCTGCTGGGATTCGCGCGTTTCCAGGCCGCTCCCTGGCGGGATGAACTGTCTAGGGGCCCAGGGCAGCCCTCTCTAGAGGCCTGGTCGGGTGTGGGGTCCCCTGTTCCCCGTCCCGAGCCCGGGGAGGGGGACACTATTTCTGGTACTCCCAGGAGGCTGCGGGTCGACGCTCGTGCCACCCTGGGACCCAGGCAGCACGGTTTCTGTCCCAAATTGTGCCAGAGAACACGCACGACCTGGTTTTCATTGTACCCCGCCCCCTGCGACTCGTTTGTGGGTGAGTGCTTGGGAATTAGCGCGGCGACTTCGCGCTAGAAGAGGGACAGTAATTGCTTTTGCTAATTTTAGAGTGCAGAGCCCGCTGGGCACAGACAGCCTGCCTGTTCAGTACATCTTTGTCCTTATCGAGTGACCATTTTTGCAGGCTGGTGGGCGACTTGGGGGGAACCCAACTAGTTTATTTTGCCTTCCTGGAAACGTTGTACTAGTTTATGCAGATTTTTTTTTTAAGGGAAAAAAGAATAGACCTATAGATAATTTCTAAATCATTTAAAATGAAATATATATTTCTGCACACAAAGGTTATGACGTGGACTTTTACTTAAAATACTTTAAACAATGGAAAACTTGCACTTCCAATATGGATTAAAAAAAAAAACTTATGTAAAGGTTTTCCTTTTATAGCTTAAAGGAAACCTCAGATTTATTATAAGCCATGGAGGTTATCCTTCCTATCCTCTTTTGACTTATTTCTTAGCAATAATAATTATTTGTGCATACTTTTTCATCATTGTGGAGAAATGATCTTTTTTTTTTTTTTTTTTTTCTGTTGAAACGGAGTCTCTCTCTGTCCCCCAGGCTGGAGTGCAGTGGCGCAATCTCGGCTCACTGCAACCTCCACCTCCCGGGTTCAAGCAATTCTCCTGCCTCAGCCTCCCGAGTAGCTGGGACTACCGGCGCCCGCCACCACACCCGGCTAATTTTTGTATTTTTGGTAGAGAGTGGGTTTCACCATGTTGGCCAGGCTGGCCTCGAACTCCTGACCTCAAGTGATCTGCCTGCCTCGGCCTCCCAAAGTACTGGGATTACAGGAGTGAACGACAGCTCCCGGCAGCAATTCATTTTTTAATTCATTTTTAATCGTTAAAGCATTTACCTAGGTAAAGCTGTTTCAGCAGTTAAGAAATCAGATATTCAATTTTTAAAAAAGTTATGATCTTTCTCACTGCCAGCCTGATTTCCTTTAGATTTAGGCTTATGTTGTACTTGGGCCTGTGAACAAGTTCATTCAATCTAGTGGAAGAAATCACTGTTTTAGACACAATGGATGTTCAGAAATGGAATTGGACACAGATACGGAATTTACAGTTTAGCAGGGAAGAGAAGATGCGTACCTAAAGAACTAGCACAAGATCGGCCAGGTGCAGTGGCTCACGCCTGTAATCCCAGCACTTTGGGAGGCCAAGGCAGGTGGATCACAAGGTCAGGAGATCGAGACCATCCTGGCTAACACGGTGAAGCCCCGTCTCTACTAAAAATACAAAAAATTAGCCGGGCGTGGTGGCGGGCGCCTGTAGTCCCAGCTACTTGGGAAGCTGAGGCAGGAGAATGGTGTGAAACCGGGAGGAGGAGCTTGCAGTGAGCCAAGATGGTGCCACTGCACTCCAGCCTGGGCGACAGAGCAAGACTCCGTCTCAAAAAAAAAATAATAAAAAAAATAAAGCACAAGATCAAAAGTAGTGCTAGGAGAGAAGCACAGATAAAGTGTGGTCAGCTATGAAGGACAGGTGTTGGCACTGCTGCAGAACCTGGAGGATAGCTTGAGAAAGGTTTCCTGGGGGAACTGGCATTTGGTGGGCATGGCTTGAGAGATGGTTGGGGGGTTTGCACCTCTTGAGATGAAGCAGGGGTGAGCAGTTATTTTAGGCAGAGAAAGCAACATTAACTAAAGGCAGAGTGATAGAAAAACTAAGGCGCAGTGACTGTTTCAATAGGCTGAAGTTTGAAGGGGTAGAAAGGTGACAATTTGGAAATAAAGTTGGAAAGGGATAAGTTGCGCCAGATCATAAAGAGTCTGGAAATCCAAGAAGTTTGAGCTGTATTTTGTGCGCAATAAGGAGCCTACGGATGACTTGGAATGGGGAGAGGTGGAGACCAGAGAACAGGAGGCTGTGGCCTCATTGAAGGCCAAAGGAAATGAAGGCCTGAATTACTGTAGGGCGGCAGAGTGGATGCCTACCGGCCACACCAATAACAGAAATGGAAGAAGGGTACTTGAAGTGTGCAGCCTCTACTCAGCTGCAGTTGGTTGTGGGCATGAACAAATGTGGGCCTGCGGTTGCCAGATCTGATTTTCAAGAGAAACTGGAAATATAGATTTTAAAGTAAAAATCTCTCAATGTTTTTTGGGAGAAACATCTGTTAGGCTTGCAAACAGGCTCCTAAAAATTAGGAGCATATTTAATTCCTGGGTAGAAATTATGCACCAGCATGGGAGAGATGTTAATGTAGGGAGGATTTATTATTCATTTGTCCACATTAACTCAGATGATTACTGTTACACCAGATGCATATACAAAGCATTTGATGTTAAAATTAACAGTATATACTGCAGTTTTCATAATAAAGCCATTATACTTGGATTTCTTTCAACAAAATAACCCTTTTCACAGCATTTTGTAAGCCATGTAGAATTATACTTTTCATGCCTACGTTGTATGAACTTAATTCTGGTTTTTACCCAGGACTTTTGTTACCAGTATTGAGGATTTTTTTTTTCTATTTTTACTCTTTAGTTAAAATTATAAGACCTAATTATGAGTGATCAAATTAAATTCATTGTGGACAGTCTCAATAAGGAGCCCTTTAGGAAGAACTATAATTTAATCACGTTTGATTCCTTGGAGCCAGTGCAACTATTACAAGTTCTCAGTGATGTTCTGGCTGAGATTGACCCAAAGGTAAGAGTTTTCTCTTTCTTTTTGATGGGTAGCAGAAAGCCAGTTTCTGCCTCTAAATAGCTGTGAGTCTTGGGCAAATTATTTAACCTCTCTGAGCCTTATTTTCCATGTCTGTGAAGTAATAGTAAATGATGCATAACATTTCTCTGCTAGCTCAAAAATAAATAATCTATTAGTACCTTATTTAGAAATTATTTCTCCACTTCCGGACATAAATAGGTTTGGTTAGGGAATGAAAATTCTTTTACAAAGGTTTTATTGTATTGCAAGTTAGTTCATGTCTCTCATACACTGGTCCATTCCACTGGATGCTTTTTTTGAAGCTTAGCATTCTTAATATGAATCTTGATCTGACTTGGGTGTACCCTCACTTGGAATCTGGGGGCTTCCATCCTTAATCTATTTTATGAAGAGACCATTGTGCTGTTAAGCTCTAGCAGAACAATTTTGTCAGTGAGTTTAAATATTGTCCTTTGTTACATATACAACAATAACATGTTTTTTTCAATTTCTTTGTTAGCAACTTGTGGATATCAGAGAGGAGATGCCAGAGCAGACAGCCAAACGAATGTTGAGCCTTCTTGGTATTCTTAAGTACAAACCTTCAGGAAATGCCACAGATATGTAAGAATCTGATCACGTATTGAGTTTTTAATATTATGCTTTAATATCCAAACCTTTATATACTGCAATCAATCTTTTTAGGTAATACCTGGTTTCCCTCATTTGATGGCCTGAGAACATCACTGAGTTTCAAAATAATCTTAAACCTTCTATAAACAAACTCAGAAGTCTTAAGTGGGTCAGTTCTTTGCCTTAATCAAACAGTCTGGTAAATCCACTATACCATTTTATCCTTTATCTGACATCCTACATAAAAACAGCTTAAACACAACTTCCTTGGATATGCCAAAGATATATTGAGGGCCTAATTTTTCTAATTTTCTAACTGATGTACAGACTGACTTTAGAATAGCCTTGGGGCCAGGCATGGTAGCTCACGCCTGTAATCCTAGCACTTTGAGAAGCCAAGGTGAGAGGATTGCTTGAGCTCAGGAGTTCGAGACCAGCCAGGGCAACATGGCGAAACGCTGCCTCTACAAAAAATACAACAACAAAAAATCAGCTGGGCATGGTGGTCGGTGCCTCTAGTCCCAGCTACTTGGGAGGCTAAGGTGGGAGGATCATCTGAGCCAGGAGGTTAAGGCTTTAGTGAGCTGTGTTGTGCTCAAGCCTGGGCAATAAAGTGAGACCCTGTCTCAAAAAAAAAAAAAAAAATGATTCCTTGGGTTTATCTTTTTAAAAAAGTTATAGAAAGCAATTTGGACATTGTAAATCAGGTTTTGAGAAAATGCTGTCTCTCTTCAAAGTTTACCATTAAGCGTGTGTGTGTTTGTGTGTGTGTTTCTCTCTTAGGAGTACTTTTCGTCAGGGTTTGGTGATTGGAAGTAAACCTGTAATTTACCCAGTGCTCCACTGGCTTCTTCAGAGGACTAATGAACTGAAGAAAAGGGCATATTTAGCTCGTTTTTTAATAAAACTTGAGGTACCAAGTGAGTTTCTTCAGGATGAAACTGTGGCTGACACCAATAAACAGGTAAACAATACATAAATGGTACATTGAAACTGTAATGGATTTCAAGGTGTATATATTCAAATACATGTTACTCTTTTTTTATTTGCTGTCTTTGTAGTTCCAAGTGGCACAAGAAGATAAAACTGTATCAGCTAATGTTCAACTATGGCCACATCTCAAGATAATGGCTTTTGCACACAAGTACTGTTTTAGTGATAGGAGTATGTGAACAGAAAAAAAAAAAGAACCTGATACTAAGATTTTAGAATAATTTATTACTTAGCAATTGTGGGTAAATAGAATCCTGGGTTAAGTCTGCACAGCACTTTGTTCATCAGTAAGGTGACTACATAGTCTTTTATCCAAATTTGAGAGAAATTGACTATCATAACATTTAAACACCAAGACAAATGGTTTAAATTGACACTATCCCAGGCAAATTGGGACATGTGAGGTCCTGGAAAGAAGCAGGCAAAGAACCTAGGCTTGCAGTCTCAAAGGACTTCCCAATCAGACAAAGGGTAGAGATAGATTCCGGAGTTTGAAATCTCAGTGCACCTTTCTCGCCAGGGTTTTGGAGTAACATTGGGCTCTGGCATAAGGTCTTAAAGCTCTTGAGTACTAAGGATTCTGGCTGGTCTGGCCTCTGATCCTGAGATCCCTAAGCACATTGCTGGCCAAAGACTGTGGAGAGAAAGAAACTAGGCTCAGATTTAAAAGGACTTTGATTTTTTTTTTTTTAAAGTGCTTCTGTTTAGTGTTTCACACTTTTATTCCATAGCACTTACATAGACTGATTTGTGCCAAATTGTTGTGAATAGTTTGTCAATTTGTCTTTTCCAATAAATTCTGAGGCCCATAGAGACAGGTGTCATGTCTTATCCATCTTTTTTTTCTTCCAGATTTTGTATAGTCACTTCTAATGTTAGCTCAATATTTGGATTGAATCGCAGTAACCAACTGAATATTTTTATTTTTATCCATATATTTTGCTATTTGGGGTAGACGTGGCAGTAACTCAAAATAGAGTCAATATTGATCTCTTTTTTTTTTTTTTTTTAGAAGGAGTCTCACTCTTTCACCCAGGCCGGAGTGCAGTGGCGCGATCTCTGCTCACTGCAGGCTCCACCCCCCGGGGTTCACGCCATTCTCCTGCCTCAGCCTCCCGCGTAGCTGGGACTACAGGCGACTGCCACCTCTCCCGGCTAATTTTTTTGTATTTTTTTAGTAGAGACGGGGTTTCACCGTGTTAGCCAGGATGGTCTCGATCTCCTGACCTTGTGATCCACCCGCCTCGGCCTCCCAAAGTGCTGGGATTACAGGCGTGAGCCACTGCGCCTGGCCTGATCTCTTAAGACAGTATATTTACGCAAATAATTATGTCAGATGTCACAGTAGATGCCATGGGAGAAGCACAGCAGAATGAGACCACCTGTCCTTACCTTTGAATATTTTACACAATGTGGGAAATAGAGAAGTATAAATGTGTACTTTCTCCTTCCTAGGCTCCCACCATCAATAAATCTGATAAAAATTAATTTATCTAGAGGAAGTTGATTAAGTCTTTTTTTTTTTCTGAGACAGAGTCTTGCTCTGTTGCCCAGGCTGGATGGAGTGCAGTGGTGCAATCTCGGCTCACTGCAACCTCCGCCTCCTGGGTTCAAGTGATTCTCCTGCCTCAGCCTCCCGAGTAGCTGGGATTACAGGTGCCCGCCACCACACCCAGCTAATTTTTATATTTTTAGCAGAGATGGGGTTTCATGATGTTGGCCAGGCTGGTCTCAAACTCCTGACCTCGTGATCTGCCCACCTCGGGTCCCAAAGTACTGGGATTACAGGCGTGAGCCACAGTGCCCGACCTGATTAAGTCTTTGCTAAATATGCTCAGCTAGTTAATGAAAGAATTAATGGTAATAAAGACATACTTGTTCTTGAAGCATATCTGACAGGTATCCCTCTCTCTCTCTCTCTCTGTGTGTGTGTATATATATATATATATATATACACGTACATATCTCTGTATATATATATATACACACATATCTCTGTATATATATATACATATACATATATATATATAAAATGAGAAAGAGATATAGACACACACACAATGATTTACAATATAGAATGATTTACACATTTAGCCGGTCATTTCAGGAATCCTAATAAAAATACATGTTATCTTTCGGAATGAAGAGTCTTATAATTAATAATTTATAGATTTAAGATATGATCAATCAAGAAAAATATTATTCTGTCATTCCCCATCAAAATAACTTTTTGGCCAGGCACACTGTCTCATGCCTTTAATCCTAGCACTTTGGGAGGCCAAGACGGGCAGATTGCTTGAGCTCAGGAGTTCGAGACCAGCCTGGGCAACATGGTGAAACCTATCTCTACAAAAAATAAAAAAATTAGCCCAACATGGTGACGTAAGCTTGTAGTCCCAATTTCTTGGGAAGCTGAGGTGGGAGGATCACCTAAGCCCAGGGAGGTCGAGGCTGCAATGAGTTGTGATCGCACCACTGCACTCCAGCCAGGGTGACAGAGTGACACCCTGTCTCAAAAACAACAACACAAAACGATTTTTAAAAATTTTTATGTAGCAGGATTTTTTTCATTCATTCAATTACTTTTTTTTGTTTGAGGCAGAGTCTTGCTTTGTCACCCAGGCTGGAGTGCAGTGGTGCGATCTCGGCTCACTGCAACCTCCACTTCCCAGGTTCAAGCAATTCTCCTGCCTCAGCCTCCTGAGTAGCTGGGATTACAGGTGTGCGTCACTATGCCTAGCTAATTTTTTATATTTTTAGTAGAGATGGGGTTTCACCATGTTGGCCAGGCTGGTCTCGAAACTCAAGTGATCCATCTGCCTCAGCATCCCAAAGTGCTAGGATTACAGGTGTGAGCCACCGTACCTGGCCCATTCATCTACTTTATATTAAACACCTCCATGGGTTATGCACTGTGCTAGGCCCTAAGGATACAAGGATGTACACAATGAATATGATTATTTTCCTCTTGGCTCTCACTATATGATGGAGGGATACAGACAGGAAATTATAATAGTCAGTTATAATTGTACATGATATCTACTCTGATAGGATAGATAAAGGGCCAGAGAAGACATCTCTGAGAATAGTAGAATCTATGTGAAGACTTGAAGGATGAATAGGAGTTGCTTAAGTTATGGGTGAGGGAGTCATAGATGTATAAGCTGGATGCAAGAGCATGGAATGTTCAGGAACTCAGACATCAACATAGCTAGAGTGTAGAGTGTGAAGTAGGAAAGTAACCAGAAATGAAGATAGAGAAGTATTTAGTGTTAAGATGGTAGAGATGTACTTTTTTGTACCCTATATAAATGTATAAGGATGTGTTTTTGTGTTTTTAATGCTGTTCTTGCAATGACTTAAGTAATCGCTGTAAGTTAATAGATACCCTGATTAAGAAAACTCTATGGCTAGGCGCGGTGGCTCACTCCTGTAATCCCAGCACTTTGGGAGGCCAAAGCGGATGGATCATGAGGTCAGGAGTTCGAGACCAGCCTCTACTAAAAATACAAAAATTAGCCGGGCATGGTGGCGCACGCATGTAATCCCAGGTACTCAGGAGGCTGAGGCAGGAGAATCGCTTGAACCCGGGAGGCGGAAGTTGTAGTGAGCCAAGATCATGCCACTGCACTCCAGGCTGGGCGACAGAGCAAGAGCCTGTCTCAAAAAAAAAAAAAAAAGAAAGAAAAAGAAAAAAAAGAAAGAAAACTCTACTGGATCTAGTTATTAAGTTATAATTTATTAACTTATTCTTCTAGTATGAAGAGTTAATGGAAGCCTTTAAAACTTTGCATAAAGAATATGAGCAGCTCAAGACATCTGGATTTTCTACAGCAGAAATAAGAAAGGTAAAGGAAAGAAAACATAGTAACAATTTTTTTGGGATTCAAATAATATTGGATTTAGCATTTTTGTTTTTAATTAATTCAGTATGAGTCTTAAGATTATATGGAGACTAGTGATAGCAAATGGCACATTTTACTTTGTGGGACCTTTGGTAGTTCCTTACTGATGAAATTGATGAGACTGGGGTAAATTCACAATGAGTAGTTACTTACAGTACAGAAGAAGAGTGATATATGTCCATCTACTATTCCTCCATTATGTCCTGTAAGTAAACCAGAATAATGACAAGAACCTAGTGTCTATATTTTAGTTTCATTCATTATTACTAAAACTTTCTCTCTTTTTTTTTCTTTTCAGACAGGGTCTCACTCTGTCATCCAGACTGGAGTACAGTGGTGTGATCACAGCTCACTGCAGCCTCGACATCCCAGGTTCAAATGATCCACATGCCTGAGCCTCCTGAGTAGCTGGGACTACAGGCATGCACCACCATGCCCAGCTAATTTTTGTATTTTTTTGTAGAGACGGGATTTTGCTATGTTGCCTGGGTTGGTCTTGACCTCCTGGGCTCTCAAAGTGCTAGGATTATAGGCATGAGCCACTGCTGCACCTAGCCTCTATTTCTTGTTTAATCATATTTTCTAAATTTTCTACAAAGCTTATGTTCAAGAATACTTTAGTAGGCCAGGCATAGTAGGTCACGCCTGTAATCCAAACACTTTGGTGGCTGAGACTGGAGGATCATTTGAGCCCAAGAGTTTGAGACCAGCCTGGGCAAGATGGCAAGATTCTGTCACCAGAAAAAAAAAAAACAAATTAGCCAGGCATGGTGGTGCACGCCTGTAGTCCCAGCTACTCAGGAAGCTGAGGCAGGTGGATCACTTGAGCCTGGGAGTTCAAGTCTGCAGTGAGCTGTGATCATACCACTGCACTCTAGCTGGGTGACATAGTGAGAACTTGTCTCAAAAAAAAAAAAAGAAAAAATAATTCACTCATAATCTCGTTCTCTAGAGACAACTATGGTTGACATTTTGATAAATATATTTAAATCTTTTTCTTGTAATCTGCCTCTTTCAAGTAATGTCATATCATGACTTTTTCTCATGTCATTAAACATTATTCTGCATAATTTTTAATGACTTTCATTGTATTATGTGGTGATTTATTTAATAATCCTCATACATTTTGGTCATTTCCAAATTGTAGATGTAACTTGCATTAATGAGAATCTTTATAAAGGATGTCTTTTCATGAATGTTTCATTTGGATAAATCATCAGATATAAAATTACTGGGCTAGAAGGGATGAACATTTATTTTAAGACTTTTTTTTTGAGAGGGAGTCTCACTCTGTCACCCAGGGTGGTGTGCAATGGCGCAATCTTGGCTCACTGCAACCTCCACCTCCTGGGTTCAAGTGATTCTCCTGCCTCAGCCTCCCAAGTAGCTGGGATTACACTTGCCACCACGCCTGGCTAGTTTTGTATTTTTGGTAGAGACAAAATTTCAACATGTTGGCCAGGCCGTATTTTAAGACTTTTGATATTGTTCTTCAGTACAGTGCTATCAGTAATGAGTAAGAGTGCCCATTTTTCCAAATTCTATCAATACTGACTACCATGTATATTTTACCTTTACTGTTACTGTGGTAGTTAAGCTATCAGTTTTTTAGATTTAGGAAGGAGTTTTTTTATTTGTTTGTTTTTATAACAAAATACTATGAAGCTGGTTAACAGGAAGGAAGTTTATTTTTGAAGTCTTTATTTTCAGAGAGGGAATTGGTTCATTGGAAAAACCAGGCACAAACTTATGTCATGAAAATACCATAGCCTTAAAAATAATTTCGATAGAAAATTGGCAAAATATATGGTTTGGTATTTAACAGAACAGATGGGATGTCAGCAGCTGTTGTTCATGTATTTAGACCTGCACACTTTCCATTATAGAAAATTTTTCAAAAATCATGTGCCCATATTTGGAATCAGAACACAAATGTGCTGGTTGGCAGCTTTACCTTGCTGCATTATAACCGGTTTTTGTTGCATTTCTGGATGAACACCAGGCTGCCAAAAAAATTACCCTGCATAAAAAGCCCTGGGGGAAAAATAGAAATGACCTTCATCCAAAAGAAGATCTTGGTTGTTAATGCTCTGGTTATAAATGATGAAAATGTTAGATGCATAATCAAAATAAAACCTTATCTGTATCCTACAGACTGAGAATACTTTTTCTTATAAGGTCTTCTTTGCCACTTTTTAGGATATCAGTGCAATGGAAGAAGAAAACGATCAGCTCATTAAGAGAGTTGAACATTTGAAGAAAAGGGTAAGGCAGAATTAGTACTGTAAGACTTTGGCCCCAAGTCCCAAGGACTTACAAAGATTTAGGAATGCAAATAAAGATTCAGCCAAGCATGAGTGTATATCTGAGGATGGACTCAAATAACATTGATGAAAAGGGAATCTCTCTAGGCAGTAGCCCAGCACTTTCAAGGACCTGGAGCCTAGAGCTTTACTGTCATCTCTAGGGAGTACTGTTTACCCAAAGGAAATGATAAGTGGATGTCTGAGTCACATGACATGCTAATTTTTTTCTTCAAACCTGACAGTAACATGTACTACTTATTCCCTTACGGTAGGTGGAGACAGCTCAGAATCATCAATGGATGCTTAAAATAGCAAGGCAACTTCGAGTTGAAAAAGAGACAGAAGAATATCTTGCACAACAGAAACAGGAACAAAAGAATCAGGTATCCACATAAAAGTTTATATTGTCAGTATGAAGGAAATAGTTCCTTCTCATAATCCAAATGTAAAGAAAAGAGTTTTAAAATTGTAGACGCGGCCGGGCACGGTGGCTCATGCCTGTAATCCCAGCACTTTGGGAGGCCAAGTTGGGTGGATCACGAGGTCAGGAGATCGAGACCATCCTGGCGAACACAGTGAAACCCCGTCTCTGCTAAAAATACAAAAAAATTAGCCGGGCGTGGTGGCGGGCGCCTGTAGTCCCAGCTACTCGGGAGGCTGAGGCAGGAGAATGGCATGAACCCGGGGGGTGGAGCTTGCAGTGAGCGGAGATCGCGCCACGGCACTCCAGCCTGGGCGACAGAGCTACACTCCGTCTCAAAAAAATAAAAAATAAAAATAAAATAAAATAAAATAAAATTGTAGACGCTCACGTTCCTTTTGCTGACATAATGGAATACTCTCTTTTAATTAAGATAAATATTTCAGGCCGGGTGCAGTGGCTAACACCTGTAATCCCAGCACTTTGGGAGGCTGAGGCGGGCGGATCATGAGGTCGGGGTTCAAGACCAGCTTGGCCAGCACAGTGAAACCCTGTCTATACTAAAAATACAAAAATTAGCTGGGCATGGTGGCACATGCCTGTAGTCCCACCTACTCGGGAGGCTGAGGCAGGAGAATCACTTGAACCCAGGAGGCGGAGGTTGAGGTGAGCCAAGATCACACCACTGCACTCCAGCTTAGGCAACAGAGCGAGACTTTGTCTGAAAAAAAAAAAAAAGAAAGATAAATATTTTGTGGCAACAACAATACCACTTTTTGGGTTTTATACTCTGAATTGTATCTATACACTGTCTTTTGGCCTATGCTTACCTCATGTTGTTCCAACATTACAGAAGAGTCATTGTAATGTTAACAGTAAGATTAACTGCTAATAAAACTTCTAGAATCTCTAAAGGATGCCTTTAGATTCCAGGGCTATGAGACCATTCTTTTTATTCCACTGATCACAGTACCCTCTGCAGTTTACTACAATGGCAAATAAGTCATGAAAAGGCTCAAAATCACCTACACTGCATGTTTTTAAACTTTGCCTTAAAGAAAAAATAACTTGCTCAGAAATTATTACTTTTACTTATTAAAAATCTATTTTAAAATCTGAGTAGACTTATACATTAAAATATACTTCACATAAGCTTCATTTACTACTAAATCAGCAGTTTAAATGTTTGATTCTGCTGGCACTTGACTTGGCATTGAAGCAGTTTCACTGCAGCAGTAAGCTGCATCGCCTAAGCCCTGAATGGTTACTTGGCGTTGGTTTGTGATTCTGAAACATCACTATGTCAGTGTTAACATCACTTAGCCTTAAGAAAACCATGTATAACAGGAAAAATCTGGTGTGTGTGTTTCTTTGGTAAGTATTTTTCCTTAAACTGCAAATCCAGTAAATAACTAAAAAATTTCTGAAAACTTCCTTAAAAAATGTATGTGAAAAGGAATTGAGAGAACCAGTTACATTTTGGGTTTAATATGGGAATTTTCTGAATTCTTATTATTTGTTCCTTTTATATCATAAGAATTATATGGAACTTGTATTTTCCATTGCTTGCCTAAGTGAGAGGTAAGCTTCAGTAGACTAAGCAAGTAATCTATTTAATTGTATTTTAAAGCTATTTCATGCAGTGCAAAGATTGCAAAGAGTACAAAACCAGCTGAAAAGCATGTGCCAAGCTGCAGCAGATGCAAAGCCTGAAAGTAAGTGGAAATTATTATATGGTATAGGTGATTAGAAAATATTAATTTAAATCAAGATCTTCCTAAAAAATCAATTTGTGAGAATTAGTTATCATCAAGTGATGTCTCAGCATTTTGGAACATCATTTCCTAGCTGGAGAAGGAGAGCCCTGATGAAGACATCCCTGGGTTTTCACCAGATGTTTTTAAAAATTCCTAACCAGATGGCCAGGTGCAGTGGCTCATGCCTATAATCCCAGCACTTTGGGAGCCCAAGGTGGCGAGAGGTCAGGAGTTCGAGAACAGCCTAGCCAACATGGCAAAACACCATCTCTACTAAACATACAAAAATTAGCAGAGCATGGTGGCGGGCGCCTGTAATCCCAGCTACTTGGGAGGCTGAGGCAGGAGAATCGCTTGAATTCGGGAGGTAGAGGTTGCAGTGAGCTGAGACCGCCCCACTGCAGCCCAGCCTGGGCGACAGAGCGAGACTCCATCTTAACAACAATGACAAACAATTCCTAACCAGTTTTTCACGTCAGAGAGTGAAGATAATGAAAACAATTGTGGAGGGAGGCTGTCTGGTTTGTGCTTGTATAAAGGACTTAGCATGGCTGGGCATGGTAGCTCACACTTATAATCCCAGCACTTTAGGAGGCTGAGGCAGGTGGATCACTTGAGGTCAGGAGTTCGAGACCAACCTGGCCAACATTGTGAAACCCTGTTTCTACTAAAAGTACAAAAAAATTAGCTGGGCATGATGGCATGTGCCTGTAATCTCAGCTACTCGGGATGCTGCGGCAGGAGAACTGCTTGAACCTGGAAGGCAGAGGTTGCAGTGAGCCGATATCGCGCCATTGCACTCCAGCCTGGGCAACAGACCGAGACTCTGTCTCAAGAAAAATAAATAAATAAATAAATAAATAAATAAATAAATAAATAAATAAAGGACTTAGCATGGATGTTGTGAAAATGATGGTTGGAAAAATTATGAATCATTGTTTTAAAGCCAGGGCTATAAAGAAAAATAATAGAATGCTGGATCCTTAAAACCGACTGTTTTTCACATTTTGGTTTGTAGAATAACAGTGCTAATGACGTAGGTATCTCTGGCTCTGTTCTTACAGTAGCTTAACACAGAGGATAAACTGTCCTAACAGCCCAGATTACACCACCAGATCCATCCTAGGCATTTTACAAAGCATTTTTGCTTGTCAGAAGAAAGACCACGCAAACCGAAAGGGCAGCGGAAAGCTCTCATTTGTACTGGAGAACTATCCCAATGTAAATAGCTGATAGAGGGTTAATTCATCTTTCTGTAGTAAACTATGAAATTCTACAAGAGCAGGGAGCAGAAGGTTAAGGAGTTCCTACTTTGTTGACATCTTTCTGGGAAGTGGAAAGTGATCTGTTCACAGCCTAGGAAAAGGGTAGATTAAACATATTTAATTGATCCAGGTATTTAGTTTAATAAGCTCTAACTTTTCAGTAACAAAAAAGGCTTACAAAAGCTAATGTTTACTTGAATAACAAAAAAGTACTTTTAGTATGACAGTGTAATTTGTCTTTTTGCAGAGTAACAGCTATATTATAAAACATTCACTGAAGTTAATCTTTTTTTTTTTTTTGAGATGGAGTTCCACTCAGGAGAATGGCATGAACTCGGGAGGCAGAGCTTGCAGTGAGCTGCGACTGCGCCACTGCACTCCAGCCTGGGCGACAGAGCGAGACTCCATCTCAAAATAAATAAATACATACATACATACATACATACATACATAAAATAAAATAAAATAAAATAAAATAAAATAAAATAAAATAAAATAAAATAAAAAATAAAAAATTAGCTGGGCATGGTGGTACATGCCTATAGTCCTAGCTATCCAGGAGCCCGAGGCAGGAGGATCACTTGAGCCCAAGAGTTTGAGGTTAAAGTGAGCTATGATTGTGCCACTGCACTCCAGCCTAGGTGACAGAGTAAGACTTTGTCTCAATAAATAAATAGCTTATATTTAAAATGTGTTTAAAAAAATTTTTTTTTAATTTTACTTTAAGTTTTGGGTTACATGTGCTGAATGTGCAGGTTTGCTACATAAGTATACATGTGCCATGGTGGTTTGCTGCACCTATCAACCTGTCATCTAGGTTTTAAGCTCTGCACGCTTTAAGTATTTGTCTGAATGCTCTTCTTCCCCTTTCCTCCCATGCCCTAAAGTGTATTCTTGATTACTTTTGACATACGCATACACTGGTGAAACCATCAGCTTTTAATCAAGATCACAAACCTATCCATCACCCCCAAACATTTCCATTGACTCTTTTTAATGTCTCACTCTTGCCCCCTTCTGCCTTTCTGTCCGTCCCCAGGCAACCATGGATTTGCTTTCTGTCACTATAAATCAGTTTGTATTTTCTAGAATTAGAAACTTTTTTTTAAATAGAGAAAATATTATTTGAGAATTTTAAATCTTAAAAACATTTTAGTCTTTGATTCCATGCATCTCTAATTACATGGGGTACGCTTAAGAACCTGAGGATGGAAAAGCTGGTCATCTAACAGACAAAGAAGCCAGGATGTAGATTTAATTGAAAACCACATAGGAATGACTGACTAATTACAGTGTGATTTATTTATTTTTATTATTTATTTACTTATTTATTTATTTTTTGAGATGGAGTTTCGCTCCTGTTGCCCAGGCTGATGTGCAATGGCGTGATCTTGGCACACTGCAACCTCCACCTCCCAGGTTCAAGCAATTCTCCTGCCTCAGCCTCCCAAGTAGCTGGGATTACAGGCATATGCCACCACACCCGGCTAATTTTGTATTTTTTTTTAGTAGAGATGGGGTTTCTCCATGTTGGTCAAGCTGGTCTCAAACTCCCGACCTCAGGTGATCTGCCCACCTCAGCCTCCCAAAGTGCTGGGATTACAGGCGTGAGCCACCATGCCTGGCCTATTTTTTATTTTTTGAGATGGAGTTTCACTCTTGTTGCCCAGGCTAGAGTGCAATGGCATGATCTCGGCTCACCGCAACCTCTACCTCCCGGGTTCAAGCGATTCTCCTGCCTCAAGCGTCTCTACAGCCTCCGGGGTAGCTGGGATTACAGGCATAAGTCACCATGCCCGGCTAATTTTTTGTATATTTGGTAGAGATGGGGTTTCTCCATGTTGGTCAGGCTGGTCTCAAACTCCCAACCTCAGGTGATTCACCTGCCTTGGCCTCTCAAAGTGCTGGGATTACAGGCGTGAGGCACCACGCCCAGCTTACAGTGTGATTTATTAAACACTTTCTCTTCTCTTCCTTTTTCTAATCCTGAAAAAAGAAGGAATAGTGAAGTAATGAATGGAAAACTTAGAATTTGCAGTTAATAAAATTTTACATGTTAATATATGGTTAGCACAATGGAACTAAAAATAGTTTTAAGGCTTTGGGCCAGATGTATTATGCAATCTATGTACACAGATTACTTAAACCAGAAACGCCATGTGTTAAAAACTCGAGCCACTCCAGACGCAGTGGCTCACACATGTAATCCCAGCACTTTGGGAGGCCCAGGCAGGCGGATAACTTGAGGTCAGGAGTTGCAGACCAGCCTGGCCTTAACATGATGAAACCCTGTCTCTACCAAAAAGTACATGATGAAACCCTGTCTCTACCAAAAATACAAAAAATTAGCCGAGCTGGTAGTGTGCAACTAATTCCAGCTACTCAGGAGGCTGAGGCAGGAGAATCGCTTGAACCCAGGGGACAGACAGAGGATGCAGTGAACCCAGAATGTACCACTGCACTCCAACCTGAGTGACAGAGCAAGATTTCATCTAAAACAGAAACCAAAAAACATTCAAGTCAGAATTTGTAAATGTGTGAATGGAAAGATCTGAAATAAACCTTGTAAATCTCTCTAGGCTGGGAATTTAAAACAAGACCGTTATTCACTGAAAATCTGTGTGTATAGTTGTCCATCTGCAAAAATAAGAAAACTAAAATATTAAAAATATAAATTGCCACCTAACTGTAAACTAATAATACTCTACAAAATAAAAAATACCAAAACATGGAAAACTTAAAACATTTATGTGTAGGTAGATACTTTGTTTCTTTTTTCTTTTCTTTTTTTGAGACAGAGTCTCCCTCTGTCCCCCAGGCTGGAATGCAGTGACGGTGACACGATCTTGGCTCACTGCATCCTCTTCCTCCCAGGTTCAAGCGATCCTTGTTCCTCAGCCTCCCAAGTAGCTGGGACTACAGGCATGCGCCACCATGCCCGGCTAATTTTTATATTTTTAGTAGAGACAGGGTTTTGCCATGTTGCCCAGGCTGCTCTCGAACTCTTGACCTAGGTAATCCACCCACCTCGGCCTCCCAAAGTGCTGAAATTACAGGCGTGAGCCACTGCACCTGGCCTGTTACTCTTTTTTAGATTTTAACTTGTCGTGCTTTTAGTAATGTCTTCATTGGCTTGAAGCTGGCAAATGATAATGAATTACCATTTATGAACTGTTATAATAGAAATATAAATTGTTCTGGGTACAGTGGCTCACACCTGTAATCCCAGCACTTTGAGAGGCTGAGGCGGGTAACTGCTCAAGCCCAGGAGTTAGAGACCAGCCTGGGCAACATGGCAAAACCTCATCTCTACAAAAAAAATACAAAAATTACCTAGGCGTGGTGATGTACACCTGTGGTGCCAGCTACTTCCAGCTACTCAGGAGGCTAAGGTGGGAGGATCACTTGAGCTGTGAAGGTTTAGGATGCAGTGAGCTGAGATAGTGCCACTGCACTCTAGCCTGGGTGACAGAGCAAGACCCTGTCTCAAAAAAATAAAAATACATATATATATATATATATATATATATATATATATCATCAAAAGTATTCCAAAAGAAAAAAAATACATGATCATCTGTATAAAAGAGCACCTGGGTTAGATTTTATTTGTGTTATCATTTGGTTCATGGGTCTCTTAAATACTTAGAAGGTAAAATATGACCCAACAATATATCTGGCTCTGCACATGTTATTTTTGCATATTGTGGGATATAAAAGAATTAGGTTATAATTTGAAAAGGTCATAATAACACTTTTTCTATAATTATTTAAATATTCTTCCATGTAAATTATGTTTCTTCATTTTCATTGTAATTAACAATAAAATATTTCAATGGCCAATCTTTTATTGTACTATGCTAGATATTATACAGATTGTTTTCAACAGATATGCCCTATCCAGGTCTTATATTTAAAATAGTATACAGAATATCACTGTTACCTACTCTTTTGGGCTGAATATTTATTTATTTTATTTTTAAAGGTTTAATGAAGAGGCTAGAGGAGGAGATAAAATTTAATTTATATATGGTAACTGAAAAATTTCCTAAAGAATTAGAAAATAAGAAAAAGGAATTACATTTTTTACAAAAAGTAGTTTCAGAGCCAGCTATGGGCCATTCTGATCTTCTTGAACTTGAATCTAAAGTAAGTGAGAATCATCTTTTTATAGCTCTCAATTTTATCTGATCCCCAGTCCTATAAAATTATGTGAACTGCTTTCTGTAGTATCCCACTATTGACTCTTAAATTAACCTATGCTAAGAGTTGACAACTCTTATGAGGAATTGTCCTTTATGAGGAATTATAGAATGTTATGCTATTACTTAATGCACATGATGTTATGAAAACATAGCCAATTGATTGGCAAATGAAGTAACTTAAATATGTAAATTAATGCATATGAATTAACCAGTGGCTTTATGTCTTCTTAATATAAGCATTTAGATGGGAAATTTAAAAATATTTTAATTGTCATTAATTTTTATTTCCAAGCAAAATATTATAGCAAATTTTATATTTAAAGCTAATATTTTTATTAACCTTGTACACCTGCCTTGGAATTACTAAATGTTGTAATGCTTATTGAAAGCTGGTATCAGGTTATACCAGGTTTTTTTTTTGAGATAGTACTTGCTCTGTTGCCCAGGCTAGAGTACAGTGGCCCAATCTCAGCTAACTGCAACCTCTGCCTCCTGGGTTCAAGTGATTCTCCAGCCTCAGCCTCCCAACTAGCTGGGATTACAGGCACAAGCCACCATGCCTGGCTAATTTTTTGGTTTTTGTTTGTTTGTTTTTTGTTTTTTTGTTTTTTGTTTTTTTTGAGACGGAGTCTTGTTCTGTTGCCCAGGCTGGAGTGCAGTGGCGTGATCTTGGCTCACTGCAACCTCCGTTTCCCGAGTTCAAGCGATTCTCCTGCCTCAGCCTCCTGAGTAGCTGGGATTACAGGCACGCGCCACCACGCCTGGCTAATTTTTGTATTTGTAGTAGAGACAGGGTTTCACCATGTTGGTCATGCTGGTCTCGAACTCCTGACCTTGTGATCCACCCATCTCTGCCTCCTGAAGTGCTGGGATTACAGGCGTGAGCCACCACACCAGGCCTTGTTTTGTTTTTTGAGACGGAGTCTTGCTCTGTTGCCTAGGCTGGAGTGCAGTGGTGAGATCTCAGTTCCCTGCAACCTCTGCCTCCCAGGTTCAAGCCATTCTCCTGCCTCAGCCTCCCAAGTAGCCTCCCAAGTAGCTGGGACTACAGATATGTGCCACCATGCCTGGCCAATTTTTTTATTTTTAATAGAGATGGGGGTTTTGCCATTTGTCCAGGCTGGTCTCGAACTCCTGACCTCCGGTGATCTGCCCACCTCAGCCTCCCAAAGTGCTGGGATTACAGGTGTGAGCCACTGTGCTTGGCCTGATTATACCATTTTTGTTCCCTAGAATTAAAACGCTAGGTCAGGTGCAGTGCCTTTTTTTTTTTTTTTGATGAAACTTGCTCTGTTGCCCAGGCTGGAGTGCAGTGGCACAATCTCGGCTCACTGCAACCTTCACCTCCTGGGTTCAAGCGATTCTTCTGCCTCAGTCTCTTGACTAGCTGGGATTACAGGCACACGCCACTATGCCTGTCTAATTTTTTTTTTTTTTTTTGACATGGAGTCTCACACTGTCACCTAGGCTGGAGTTCAGTGACATGATCACAGCTCACTGCAGCCTCCATCTCCCAGGCTCAAGTGATCCTCCCACCTCAGCTTCCCAAGCAGCTGGGACTACAAGGTGCATGCCACCAGTTCTGGCCAACTTTTGAATTTTTTGTACAGACAGGGTCTGGCCATGTTGCCCAGCATGGTCTTGACCTCCCAGATTCAAGAGATCTGCCTGCCTCCGTCCGTCTGAGTCTCCCAAAGTGCAGGGATTACAGGTGTGGGCCATTGCACTCAGCCTAATTGAAATGTTTTGACTTGCTAATTCTTTAGTGTGCTTACTATGTGGTTAATAGCCACTACAATTAAATACATAATTCTGACTGTTTTTTTTGTTTTTTTGGTTTTTTTTTGAGATGGAGTGTAGCTCTGTTGCCCAGGCTGGAGTACAGTGGTGCGATCCGGGCTCACTGCAACCTCCACCTCCTGGATTCGAGTGAATTCTGCCTCAGCCTCCCGAGTAGCTGGAATTACAGGCACCCACCACCACGCCCAGCTAATTTTTGTATTTTTAGTAGAGACGGGGTTTCACTGTGTTGGCCAGGCTAGTCTCTAACTCCTGACCTTGTGATCCACCCACCTCAGCCTCCCAAAGTGCTGGGATTACAGGCGTGAGCCACCGCGCCCAGGCCTGACTGTTTTATTCTTTTAATTTACTTAGAAAAATTAAATGTCCAAGTCAGATCTGGCTAAAATTTTGTTTTGTTTTGTTTTGTTTTTGAGATGGAGTCTCACTCTGTCACCCAGGCTGGAGTCCAGTGGTGCGATCTCGGCTCACTGCAACCTCCACCTGCTGGGTTCAAGTGATTCTCCTGCCTCAGCCCCCGGAGTAGCCAGGACTACAGGTGCATGCCACCAAGCCCAGCTAATTTTTTGTATTTTTAGTAGAGACGGGGTTTCACCATGTTGGCCAGGCTGGTCTTGACCTCCTGACCTCAGATGATCCACCCGCCTCAGCCTCCCAAAGTGTTTCAATTACAGGCATGAGCCACCGTGCCCAGCCTAATCTGACTAAAATTTAATGTCACAGAATTAGGGTTAGGGTTAGAGAGAACTCTAATCTTTCAAAGGATGGATACACTGAAAACCATGGTTTTTGTTTTGATTTGTTGAGGAACTATATGCTTCTGTCAGATTTATTCAGTTTTATTACATTTTGGAAAGATTTAGATTAATGATTAGGATAAATGACAGCTATCAAAGAATCACAGATTACTAGCACAGGAAGGGTGTTATCTCTGTCAACTCTCAGCTGGGTTCATGAATCCTTGTAATAAATCCCTAGTGCACGTTTGTTCACATTTGCTTTATCACTTGCAGTGACTTGAAGTCACAACCTAGGTGAGGGGATAACTTCAGATTTTTAGAAAGCATCTTGGTGGTAATGTATAAATATTTCATGTAAAATACTTTAGGATAATTTAGACATAGATGATTAAATCTATGTAAGTAATCAAACTGTGTAACTATATATCATGAAATGTAAATTGTTTCTAAAAGTAATCATAACAAGCTCCCCATAACATTAATGGAACTGTTTTGCCCATCAGAGACTTAATGTTAAGAACTGTAAATTCCGGATGGGTGCCGTGGCTCACCTCTGTAATCCCAGCACTTTGGGAGGCCAAGGTGGGAGGATCACTTGAGCCCAGGAATTCAAAATCAGTCTGGGCAACATAGCAAGACCCCATCTCTTAAAAAAAAAATTAGGTGAAACTGAGACCTTGTCTCTAAAAAAAAAAAAAAAAAAAAAAAAAAAAAAAAACCTTGTCTCTAAAAAAAAAAAAAAAAAAAAAAAAAAAAAAAAAAAAGAACCATAAATTCAAAGCTGGTTTGGCCAGCCGTCACTTAGTTTGTGTACTTATAGGAAAAGTTTTAACTTTTTTTTTTTGCTTTCATGCTATTTTAGATAAATGAAATAAACACAGAAATTAACCAGTTGGTTGAAAAGAAAATGATGAGAAATGAGCCCATTGAAGGCAAACTCTTACTGTATAGGCAACAGGTAAGAACATTCTTTTGGCTCACATATTTAGATCTGTAAGCATATTTGTAAACCACTGGCTGTGTTATCGATAGTCTTAAAGTGAGAAGGAAGTAGAGAATAAATGTTGTTCTGTCACTGCTAATCTCCAGAGTATATCAAAGAATTAGTGGAAAAGCCACAAAAGATGCTTATTCAAGTTTGAAATTATGATACCCCTAATAATGCTTAGTTTCCTTAGCATGTACAAACTGTGGTAATAGAGCTATTTGTGTTTGTATCTGTGACTGTGGAATTTATTTTTAAAATGAAAACTTACCTTAGGTGGTATAAATAAAAATATTTATAATTTTTAGTGAGTTAATAACAGTATGCTTTTTCAAGTTTAAAGTTAGTTTGCAAGTGTAGAATAAATTAAATTTTAGTGCTAAAGCATTTATTATTTTATCCACAACTAAATTGTCACTTAGTTTTTGAGGGTACTTATCTTGTTTATATTTCTATAAAAGATTCAAATAAAGGCCATGGCTTATCTGAAAAGAACCCAGGCAGGAAAATTTTAGTGTGAAGAGCATTCTAAAACCTCAGAAAATACGAAGCTACATAACAAAGCATTATTTAAGGACATTAGAATTTTTTTAAACCTTTATAACGGAAAATTTCAATCAATTACAAAGGTAGAGGCAAATTGTTCAATAAACCCTCATGTGTCCCTGAGCTACAGGGCTCATGGCCATTCTTGTTTCCTTTATACTACCAACCCCAACTGTATTATTTTGAAGCATATCTTAGACTTCATCATATCATTTCATCTATAAATGTTTCAGAACATATATCTAAAAGATAAAGGCTTTTTAACTTAACCACAACGTACTACATCTGAAAATTTTAATAATTCCTTAATATCAGAAAATATTCAGTCAGCCAGGAAATCAGTGACATTTCCTCGTCTCTCTTTTTTTCAATTAAGATCCATATGGGATTCATATCAGCATTTGGCTGATAAGTTTTTTTTCTGGTTTTTTTTTTTTTTTTGCTGTCACCTATCTGTCCCAGAAAGTTTGTCTCTTTTAATCCATATGTTCTCATCGATTTATCTATTTAGTGATTTTTGGCAATATATGTGTTGACAAAACTGGTTCATTTTTCCCATGATATTTCCAACAGTTTGTATTTTACTGATTGCAACCCTATGGTGTTGTTTTACCATGTTCATTTGTTTCCTGTATTTCCTATAAATTAGAACTAAGAGCTTGAACAGATTCTGGTTTGATTTTTTTTGGCAAGAAAACTTCCTAGGTGGTATTACATACTTTTATTTGGAAGTGATAATGCTTGGCTGTCTCTTATTGTGACATGAGCAGCCACTTACTATCATTGCTCATTGCTTATCCATTAATTTTATTATAAATTATAAAATGTTCATATTTTGATTCCTTCTTCATTTATTAGCTGGACTACCTTTTTTTTTTTGAGATGGAGTCTCGCTGTCACCCAGGCTGGAGTGCAGTGGTCTCGGCTCACTGCAACCTCCGCCTCCCAGGTTCAAGCAATTCCCTGCCTCATCCTCCTGAGTAGCTGGGATTACAGGTGCCCGCCACCATGACTGGCTAATTTTTGTATATTTAGTAGAGACAGGGTTTCACCATCTTGGCCAGGCTGGTCTTGAACTCCTGACCTCATGATCCACCCGCCTTGGCCTCCCAAAGTGCTGGGATTACAGGTGTGAGCCACCGTGCCCGGCCCTGGACTACTTTTATAAAGAGAAAACCTCTCATCAACTATTTGGTTATCCTGAGTTATAGTTCATATAGGATAGGCAGAGTATATGCTTGGTTTTTATCATTATTTACCAGTTTTCATAATGAATTTGTTTCCTCTAACTCATTTGTATCCTCCAACAGTGAAGTGATCAGTTAGGGCTATTTTTTGTTGTTTTTTATTTAATCTCATTATGAATCCTAGATATTATCATATAAGTTTTAAACAGTATCCTTAATGATGCTCAAATTGTCCCAGTTTTGGCTAATGGGAGGCTTTTCAAGTTAACTTTTGACTTCTTTTCAGATTCTAGTGGTCTTTGATAATTTCCTTGCTTTCTGCATTATTTAAGACATTTCTAGGCTCATCATTTACATTTCCTACTCTAGACCTGGAATTAGACTTTCTTCTATGAACCTGATTTGTTTTAGCAGGAAATGGTATTTAGAAACTGAAACGGGGAAAGTTCGCTTGTCCCCATTGCAGGGCATGTGACGGGGGAGTGGCTCGCTTCTTCAGTGCCCCACTGCTCAAACCTCTAGAGGAGCGTATAGACAGGTAGGTTGTGGGGCTCTGTCCCCACAGCAGTGTCTAGGGGTGAATGTTTACAGCTGAAGCCCCAGTGGGCATGTGTTACAGTGTGCTCTTTTAGTTTAGCCATCCCTAGGTGGCTTGTGTTAGTCAGCTCAATTAGACCCCTACCTTATCACAAGGACAGAGGGCTTTCTGTATCCTGGGGTTCTTGTCTTGGTGTACCAGAAGAATCAGATCACATGTGGGCTTGGAGAATGGGTGTGTAAGGTTTTATCGAGTGGAAGTAGCTTTCAGCAGATAGGGGAGCCTGAAGGGAGATGGTTTTCCCTTGGAGTCAGGCCGCTGAGTGGCCTGACTCTTCTTCGACCACCCTGACTCTTCTCCCACTGCCCCATCCTGACTCCGCGTCGTTCTGCCAGTCAATGGCCTAGGTCAGTCAGTGGCCTGCTGGTGCCTGTCGGTGTCTCTAGGTGTCAAGCCACTTGTGTCTTCTTCAGCCGATCTGCTCCTCTTGATGTCCAGCCACTTGTGTGTCTGCCTCCTAGGGTCTCGGGGGTTTTTATAGGCACAGGATGGGGGCATGGCAGACCAGGGTGGTCTCGGGAAATGCAACATTTGGGCATGAAGGCAGGAGTGCCTGTCCTCACCTAGGTCCATGGGGACAGACCTGGGGGTGGAGCCCTCACCGGGGACCATGCCCTCCTCTACCTTCCCTGCCCCACTTCTGTATCAAAACCACAGTCTGGGTGTTAGGAGTTCTCGTTGATTTTTTGTTTGTTTGTTTTCTTCACTTTTCTTTTTACTTTGAGACAGAGTCTAGCTTTGTCACCCAGCCTGGAGTGCAATGGCGCGATCTTGGCTCACTACAACCTCTGCCTCCTGGGTTCAAGCGATTCTCCTGCCTCAGCTTCCCAAGTAGCTGGGATTACAGGCACATGCCACCACGTCCGGCTCATTTTGTATTTTTAGTAGAGACAGGGTTTCACCATGTTGGTCAGGCTGGTCTTGAACTCCTGACCT
The DNA here is from genome assembly GCF_009828535.3 of Hylobates moloch. NCBI lineage: Eukaryota > Metazoa > Chordata > Mammalia > Primates > Hylobatidae > Hylobates > Hylobates moloch. The sequence goes on along the minus strand of NW_026652287.1, from coordinate 22,851,472 downwards.
CAAGTGATACACCTGCCTCGGCCTCCCAAAGTGCTGGAATTACAGGTGTGAGCCACTGCACCCAGCCATGTTTTTAGGTAGCCATTGTTTTTAGGTCTTTTCAGTGGACCAGGCTAGGAGGTATTTCTTTCTCTTTCTTTTTCATAAAGTGCACCATCAGTGCATACTAATCCTTCCAGTTCAGATTCAGGACTACTTGGTTTTACTTAGTCTCATCAATCTCACATCTTTTTCCTTATCCCACGTTGAAAATCTTGGTTCTTAGTAACATCAACATAATTTAATTCATGATTTGCTTTTGTCCAGCGGAACCAACATAAATTTATCTTTTGTATAATAATCCACATTTTACACAGAACAGTCTCAGAATAAAAGTACCAGTAATACTATCAAGAATATGATTACTACTGAAAATTGGTTTTTAGTTCATTTTGTCTTTGGGGCATATAGTCAAATAAGTTTCTAGCATCTATCCCTGTTCTTCCACCCTATTCTTTCCTTCCCACATAGGTATTTTTTAAATTTCACACTTTATTATTCCATTAGAAATATTATAGAGACGTATATACTCATATCTCACTTCTTAGGGAAAGAAGAACATATTAAACACACTCTTCTTCTTGCATTTTTTCTTCTTAACAATATATGCTGGCGATCATTCCATAGTAGAAAAAATTTTGTTCCTTTTTAAAAATACCTTGATTGAGATATAATTCACATACCATATAATTCACCCATTTAAAGTGTACACTTCAGTGGTATTTTAGTGTATTTATAGAGTTTGTGCAACCATCACCACAATCAATTTTAGAACAATTTTATCACCCCTAAAAGAAATCCCAAACCCATTAGTACCCACTTTCCGTTTCTCCCCTAAACCCCCAATTTCAACTGATTTGAGACAAAATCAGTCTCTATAGATTTGCCTGTCATGCACATTTCATATAAATGGAATATTTTAATATGTTATTCCTTGTCATTGGCTTCTTTCACTTAGCGTAACATTTTTAAAGTCCATCCATGTTGTAGTATATATATCAGTACATCATTCCTTTTTAATTGCTGACTAATACTCCATTGTATAGCTACATCATGTTTTGTTTATCCATTCATTGGTTGATGGACATTTAGGTTGTTTTCACTTTTTGGCTATTATGAGTAATGCTACTATGAACATTCTTATACAAGTTTTTGTGTGGATATGTGGGATTTTAAGATTATTTTCTAAATTGGCAAATACAAATTGTTTATATTTATGGTATACAACATGATGTTTTGAAATATGTATACATCATGGAATGGCTAAATCAAACTAATAAACATATGCATTACCTCACATACTTTTTTTTTGTGGTAAGAACACTTAACATCTATCCTCTTAACAATTTTCAAGTGTTAAGAGAGATTAACTATAATTATGATATTATACAAAGATCTCTTGAATTTATTCCTCCAACTGAAATTTTACATCCTTTGACCAGTATCTTTTCAATCTATATACCTCCCTAATCCCCTGATAACCACCATTCTACTCTTCTGCTTCCATGAGTTCAGATTTTTAAGATTCCACATACGAGTGAGATCGTGCACTATTTGTCTTTCTGTGCCTGGCTTATTTCATTTAACATAGTGTCCTTTGGGCTCATCCATGTTGTTGTAAATGACAGGATTTCCTTCTTTTTTAAGGCTGAATAGTATTCCATTATGCGTATACACATTTTCTTTATCTATTCATTCACTGATGGACACGTGGGTTGATTCCGTATGTTGACTGTTGAAATTAATGCTGCAATGACCACATAAATGCAGATATCTCTTCAATATACTGATTTTTATTTCCCTTGGACACATACACACTAATGGGATTGCTGGATTATATGCTAGTTCTATTTTTAATTTTTGAGGAACCTCCATACTGTTTTCTATAATGGCTATACTAATTTACATTCCCATCCACAAGGTACCAGAGTTCCCTTTTCTTCACATCTTCACCACCACTTGTTATCTTGTGTCATTTTGATAATAGCCATTCTAACAGTTGTGAGGTGATAGCTCATTTTTAAATTTACATTTCCTTGATGATTAGGGATGCTGAGCATTTTTTCACATACCCATTGGCCATTTGTATGTCTTTAACAAATGTCTCTTTAGGTTCTTTGCCCATTGTTTAATCAGGTTATCTGGTTTTTTTGATATTGAGTTGAGTTCCTTATATATTTTGGATATTAACCCCATTTTTGAATTAGGTTGTTTGGATTTTTGTTGTTGGGTTTTAGGAGTTCTCTGTATATTCTGGATTTTTTTTTCTTAGAGATAGGGTCTCACTCTGTTGCCCAGGCTGGAGTGTGTCATCATAGCTCACTGCAGCCTTGAACTCCTGGGCCCAAGTGATTCTCCCTCCTCAGCCTCCCAAGTAGCTGAGACTACAGGCACCTGCCACTGCACCTGGCTAATTTTTTGTAGAGATGGGATCTTCCTACAGTGCCCAGTCTGGTCTGCAATCCCTTCAAGAGATCCTCCCACCTGGACTTCCCAAAGTACTGGGATTACAAGCATCATCCACCATGCCTGGCTTATTCGGGATGTTAATCCCTTATCAGATACATGATTTGCAAATACTTTCTCCCATTCTGTGTGTTGCCTTTTTACTCTGTTGACAGTGTCTTTTGATGCACAAAAATTTTAAATTCTCATGAAGTCCAGTTTGTCTAATTTTTTCTTTTGTTGCCTGTGCTTTCGGTGTCATATCCAATAAATCATCGCTAAATCCAGTGTTGTGAAACATTTGCCCTATGTTTCCTTCTAACAGTCTTATGCTGTTCCCTAACAGTAATACTGGCCTCAGAGAATGAGTTAGGAAGTTATGCTACTCTTCAACTTATTGTAAAAGTTTGAGAAGGATTTGGTGTTTGTTATTTTTTACTTTTTTATTTTTGAGATGAAGTTTCGCTCTTGTTGCCCAGGCTGGAGTGCAATGGCGCGATCTTGGCTCACCGCAACCTCCACCTCCTGAGTTCAAGTGATTCTCCTGCCTCAGCCTCCCGAGTAGCTGGGATTACAGGCATGCACCACCATGCCAGCTAATTTTTTATTTTTAGTAGACACATTGTTTCTCCATGTCTCTACTAAAGGTCAGGGTGGTCTTGAACTCCCGACCTCAGGTGATCCACCTGCCTCGGCCTCCCAAAGTGCTGGGATTACAGGCATGAGCCACCACGCCCAGCCTGATATTCGTTAATTTAAGTGTTGGGTGGAATTCACCAGTGAGGCCATCAGATCCAGGGCTTTTCTTTGTTGGGAGATTTTTTTTTTTTTTTTAGACAAAGTCTCACTCTGTCACCTAGGCTGGAGTGCAGTGGCGTGATATCAGCTCACTGCAACCTCTGCCTCCTGGGATCAAGCAGTTCTCTGCCTCAGCCTCCCAAGTAGCTGAGATTACAGGTGCCTGCCACCACCCTTAGCTAATTTTTCTGTATTTTTAGTAGAGATGGTGTTTCACCATCTTGGCCAGTCTGGTCTTGAACTCCTGACCTCATGATACAGCCGCCTTGGCCTCCCAAAGTGCTAGGATTACAGAGCTTGCAATGAGCCGAGATCATGCCATTGCACTCCAGCCCAGGCAACAGTGTGAGACACTATCTCAAAAAAAAAAAAAAAAAAAAAAAAATTTTTGGCCGGGTGTGATGACCCATGCCTGTAATCCCAACACTTTGGGAGGCTGAGGCAGGCAGATCACATGAGGCCAGGAGTTCAAGACCAGCCTGGCCAACATGGTGAAACCCTGTCTCTGTTAAAAGCACAAAAATTAGCCGGGCATGATGGTGCATGTCTGTAATCCCAGCTACTCGGGAGGCTGAGATGGAAAAATCGAACCTGGGAGGTAGAGGTTGCAGTGAGCCAAGATCGTGCCTCTGCATTACAGCCTGGGTGACAGAGCAAGGCTCTGTCTCACAAAAAAAAAAAAAAAGAAAAAGAAAGAAAGAAAAAAATGTATTTTTATTTTCCACTAATTTGTGAATTTACCAGTTTTATTTCTGTTAATGATTTCTAACTTCATCCTGTTGTAGTCAAGTAAGATACTCTGTATGATATCTATCGTTTAAAATCTATTGAAACTTTTTTTTTTTGGACAGTCTCACTCCGTCACCCAGGCTGCAGTGCAGTGGCAAGATCTCAGCCTCTATATGTCTCAGTTTTCTATATGTCTGCTAAATCTAGTTGGTTTATTCTGTTGTATAAGTCCTGTATTTTCTTTTTTTTTTTGAGACGGAGTCTCGCTCTGTCGTCCAGGCTGGAGTGCAGTGGCGTGATCTCGGCTCACTGCAAGCTCCACCTCCCGGGTTCACGCCATTCTCCTGCCTCAGCCTCTCCGAGTAGCTGGGACTACAGGCGCCCGCCACTACGCCCGGCTAATTTTTTTTGTATTTTTAGTAGAGACGGGGTTTCACCGTGGTCTCGATCTCCTGACCTCGTGATCCGCCCGCCTCGGCCTCCCAAAGTGCTGGGATTACAAGCGTGAGCCACTGCGCCCGGCCTAAGTCCTGTATTTTCTAACTTATATTCTGTTTGTTCTATCTATTATTGAGACTGAATGTTGAAGTCTCAAACTATTATTATACAATTGTCTTTTTCTGTGTTCAATTCTGTCAGTTTTTGCTTCATATATTTTGGTGGTCTGTCATTAGATGTGAAAATGTTTGTAATTGCTTATAATCTTGCTGTATTGAACCTTTTATTAATAATGTCCTTCTTTGTCTCTTGTACTCTTTGAAAATTTAAAGTTATTTCATCTGTTATTAATATAGTCACCCTGTTGTCTTTTGTTTACTATTTGAATGGTACATCTTTTTTCATCCTTTCACTTCCAGTTTAATTATGTCTTTGGATCTAAAATGAGTCTCCTGTAGACAGCATTACTTGGATCATGTGGTTTCTTGGAGGGTTTTTTTGAGATGGAGTTTCGCTCCTGTTGCCCAGGCTGGAGTACAATGGCGCGATCTCAGTTCACTGCAACCTCCACCTCCCTAGTTCAAGCGATTCTCCTGCCTCAGCCTCCCGAGTAGCTGGGATTGCAGGCACTTGCCACCACGCCCTGCTAATTTTTTGTATTTTCAGTAGAAACGGGGTTTCACCATATTGACCAGGCTGGTCTTGAACTCCTGACCTCAGGTGATCTGCCGACTTCAGCCTCCCAAAGTTCTGGGATTACAGGCGTGAGCCACCGCGCCCAGCCTGGATCACATGTTTTTTATCCATTCTGCCAATCACTGTCTTTTAATTAGATAGTCAATCTATTTATATTTAAAGTAATTACTGATAAACAGCAACTTCTGTCATTTTGCTATTTGCTTTCTATATGCATTATAGCTTGTTTGCTCCTCATTTCCTGCTTTACTGTCTTTTGTGTTTAGTTGATTTTTTTATGGTGAAATGTTTAAATTCCTTTCTCATTTCCTTTGTGTATATTCTATAGCTATTTCCTTTGTGGTTACCATGGGGATTACATCCTAAAGTTATATCACTGTAATTTGAATTTATATAAGTTTAACTTTAATAACATATAAAAACTCTGCTCCATTACAGCTCCATCCCCACCCCTTTCAGTTGTTCGTGTCACAAAATGACATCTTTACACATTGTGTGCCCCAAAACATAAACTACCAATTCTTTTAGATGCATTATTCTCTTAAATTATATCTTTTACACATTGTATGCCTAAAACATAAACTAATAACTCTTTTAAATGTGTTAATCTCTTAAGTTATATACAAAACAAAATGTGGAGATATAAACCAAAATTACAGTAATACTAGCCATTCAGCTATTAATAATAATTGTGTTGTTTTAAATGTATAGTCTCTTAAATTATGTAGAGAACAAAAAGTGAATTTACAGACCATTGTTACACTAATACTAGCTTTCGTAATTGCTCATGTATTTGCCTTTATTGAGATTTTTCTTTCTTATACAGCTTTGAGTTACTTCCTAGTATCTTTTCATTTCACCTTGCAGGACTTATTTGAGCATTTCTTCCAAGGCAGGTCTAGTTGTAACAAACTCCTTTAGCTTTTGCTTATCTGGGAATGTAGCTTTTGTTTATCTGGGAATGTCTTAATTTATTCTTTACTTTTTTTTTTTTTTTTTTTGGAGATGGAGTCTCACTTCATCACCCAGGATGGAATGCAGTGGCATAATCTCCACTCACTGCAATCTCTACCTCCTGGGTTCAAGCAGTTCTCCTGCCTCAGCCTACCAAGTAGCTGGGACTACAGGTGTGCACCACCATGCCCAGCTAATTTTTGTATTTTTAGTAGAGATGGGGTTTTGCCATGTTGGCCAGGCTGGTCTAGAACTCCTGACTTCAAGTGATCTGCCTGCCCCAGCCTCCCAAAGTACTGAGATTATAGGTGTGAGCCACCACAGCCAGCCTCTCCCTTACTTTTGAAGGACAATTTTGCCAGATATATGCTTCTTGGTTGACAGTTCTTTCTCTTAGCATCTTGATATATTATCCCACTGCTTTCTGGCCTCCAAAGTTTCTGATTAGAAATTTGCTGATGATCTCATTGAGGATCTCTTGTATGTGACTAGTTAGTCTCTTGATGCCTTCAGAATGTTCTCTTTGCCTTTGGCTTTTGACAGTTTGATTTTTTTTTTTTTTTTTTCAGAGCAGGAGTAGAAGTTTATTTTAAAAGGCCTTAGAGGCCAGGCGCGGTGGCTCACGCCTGTAATCCCAGCACTTTGGGAGGCCGAGGCAGGCAGATCATGTGATCAGGAGTTTGAGACCAGCCTGGCCAATATGGTGAAACTCCATCTCTACCAAAAAATACAAAAATTAGCCAGGAGTGGTGGCGTGTGCCTGTAGTTCTAGCTACTCGGGAGGCTGAGGCAGGAGAATTGCTTGAACCTGGGAGGCGAAGGTTGCCATGAGCCAAGATCATGCCATTGCACTTCAGCCTGGGCAACAGAATGAGACCCTGTCTCAAAAAAAAAAAAACTAAACAAATAATCATAATAATAAAAAGCCTTAGAAAAGAAAGGAAGTGCACTTGGAAGAAACCCAAGCAGGCACATGAAGTTTAAAGAGAGAAGATCAAGTGCCAACAGTTTGATTTTAATGTGTCTCAGTGTATGTCTCTTTCAGTTCATCTTTCTTGGAGTTTATTCTGCTTCTTAGATGTTTATATTTGTATTTAATCAAATTGATGAAGTTTTCATACATTATTTCTTCATATATTCTATCTGTCCCTTTCTCTTTGTCTTTTCCTTCTGGAACTCCCACAGTGCATATACTGGCCTACTTAATGGTATCCTACATGTCCCTTAGGCTCTGTTCACTTTTCTTCAATATCTTTCTCTTTCTGTTTCTCGGACTTGGTAATTTCCATTGTCTTGTCTTCAAGTTCATGGATTCTTTTGTCTGCCTTCCCAAATCTGCTTTTGAATCCCTCTAGTGAATTTTTAATTTCAATATTGCACTTTTTAGCTCCAGGATTTCTTTTTGCTTTCTTTTTAGGTTTTCTCTGTATTGTCATTTCCATTTTGTTAATACATTGTTTTCTTGATGTTCTCCACATCTTCGTGAGTTCTTTGAGCATCTTTAAGACAGTAGTTTTAAAGTCTTTATCTAGTTGATCTGCCATCAGGTCTCTTTCAGAGAATTTCTATTCATACATTTTTTTCTTTTGTTTTTATTTTTATTTTATTTTATTTTTGAGACAGTCTCACTCCATTGTCCAGGTAGAGTGCAGTGGCACAATCTCAACTCACTGCAACCTCCACCTCCTGGGTTCATGCAATTCTCCTGCCTCAGCCTTCTGAGTAGCTGGGATTACAGGCTAATACAAAAATTAGCCATCACACCTGGCTAATTTTTGTATTTTTAGTAGAGACAGGTTTCACCATGTTGGCCAGACTGGTCTTAGAACTCCTGACCTCAAGTGATCCACCTGCTTTGGCCTCCCAAAGTGGTAGGATGACAGGCATGAGCCACCATGCCTGGCCTGTTTTCAAATTTTTTAAACAATTTTATTCTAAAAAATAGAAACAGGATCTCATTATGCTGCTTAAACTGGTTTCAAACTCCTGGCCTTAAGGGATCCTTCTGCCTTAGCTTCCCAAAGTGTTGGGATTATAGATGTAAGCCACTGTGCCTGGCCTCATATTTTTCCTTTAGATGTGTCATATTTTATTGTTTCTTTGTATGCTTTGTGATTTTTTTTTCTTTTTGAGATGGAGTCTTGCTGTTTTTCCCAGGCCAGACTGCAGTGGCACTATCTTGGCTCACTGCAAGCTCCGCCTCCCAGGTTCACGCCATTCTCCTGCCTCAGCCTCCCGAGTAGCTGGGACTACAGGTGCCTGCCACCATGCCTGGCTAATTTTTTGTATTCTAATTATAGGCAGGGTTTCACCTGTTAGCCAGGATGGTCTTGATCTCCTGATCTCGTGATCTGCCTGCCTCAGCCTCCCAAAGTGCTGGGATTACAGGCGTGAGCCACCGCGCCCAGCCAATTTTTTGTATTTTTAGTAGAGATGGGGTTTCACCGTGTTAGCCAGGATGGTCTCGATCTCCTGACCTCGTGATCTGCCTGCCTCGGCCTCCCAAAGTGCTGGGATTACAGGTGTGAGCCACCGTGCCTGGCTGTGATTTTTTTTATTGAAAAGTGGGCATTGGAATCTCATAATGTAGTAACTCTGGAAATTAGGTTCTCTCTCTTTCCCAGGGGTTTACTGTTTTTTGTTACTGTTTTTGGTTTTTTGATTGGCGTAGACTGTGCCAAAGAATAGGCTAAAATGTAAAGTTAAGATAGGCTGGGCACAGTGGCTTATGCCTATAATCTCAGCACTTTAGGAGGCCAAGATGAGTGGTCGAGCTCAGGAGTTTGAGACTAACCTGGGCAACATGGTAAGACTGTCTCTACTAAAAATACAGAAATATACCTGGGCGTGGTGGTGTGTACCTGAGGTCTCAGCTACTCAGGAGGCTGAGGTGGGCAGATTGCCTGAGGCTGGTAGGTGGAGGTTGCAGTCAGCCAAGATTGGGCCACTGCACGCCAGCCTGAGTGACGGAGCCAGACCCTGTCTCAAAAAAATCTCAGGTCTTTTCTGAGCCAGTGCATTTCCCTGGACATGTGTGATCACTTTCTAAATTTTCCCATATATGCAGTTGCTTTTTAGTGTCTTAGTCTTAAATGTCTGGCTTCCAAAAGGGGAGAATGAGAAAAATTAAAGGGACAGAAAAAAGGATCCCGACCATAATTCCTCTAGAAGTCACTTCAGTCAGAGGGGGAGGGACTTGCAATAATGGTGGAAGATGCAACAATGGCCTCCCTCTCTTTGTGTGCACCTCTGTGATCAGAAGCAACACTCAGGGCACAGATCCCCAGTATTGGAGGACTAGGTCTTTTCTGTTCACCCTTGCTCCAGCAAGCTGTGTGCATGGTGCACCAGGAACATGTGTTTGGGGCTGGAGGTGGGGAATGGGACCTGCTATTGTGCTAAGGGCTGAAATTGATTGAAATTAGCCTCACTTTACTGTCCAAGCTTTCCACTGGATGTTGCAAGCACTCAGTATTCCAACAATTACACTGGTAGAATCCGTGTGATGTAATTATTTTGGAACACCAGAGAAATTGTTCACTAGGTGAGGAGACAGATTTCGGGTGCTTCCTACTCCACCTTCTCAGAATCTCGCCTCCTCAAATGGTTTCGAAACTCTTTCTATAAAATTTATGCCTACCTATTGTATTAGTCAGGGTTATCCTAATCAACCATATATCCTATTGGTTAGTCAGAACTAATAGGATATAGGTATATATAAAAGGGAATTTATTACGGAGAATTGGCTCACACAATTACAAGGCAAAGTCTCATGATAGGCCATCTGCAAGCTGGAGAAAGAAAATCCAATAATGGCTCAGTCCAAGGCCGAAAGCCTCAAAACCAGGGAAGACGACAGTGCAGCCTTCAGCCTGCAGCCGAAAGGCCTAGAGCCCCAGGAAGCTGTTGGTGTAAGTCCCAAAAGCTGAAAAACCTGGAGTCTGATGTCCAAGGACAGGAGGAGAGGAAGCATCCAACATGGGAGGAAGACAGAGAGCCAGTAGACTTAGCGAGCAAAGCTATCCCACCTTCTTCCCCCTGCCTTGTTCTAGCAGCACTGGAAGCTGATTGGACGGTGCCCACCACATTAAGAGTGGGTCTTTGTCTTCCAGTCCACTGACTCAAATGTCAGTCTCCTCTGGCAATACCGTCACAGACACACCCAGAAAAAATGCTTTACCAGCCACCTAGGCATCCCTCAATCCAGTCAAGTTGACACCTCGTAGTAACCATCACATATATTTACTTTCATTTTTGCTTTTATAAATGAGGGCTTTTCTTTCCTTATGTCTTCCGACTGATTTTGTCTATGAAAGCTGTTGATTTGGTTTCTGTAGTTTTTCTATTCTTTTGATCTTTTGGAAGCATAATTATATAAACATGCAAATTCCAATTTTTCCTTTCAAATTTTTATGCTTCTAATTGCTTTCTCATGTCTATTAGCTAATACTTTCAATACAGTAATTAAACTATAGTAAAGGTAGTGGGCATTTTTTTCTTGTTCCTGAGTTTAGTGGGAAATACCCTCATATTTCTCTGTTAAATAAGATCCTGGTTTGGGGATGAAGTTTATATTTATTTTATCATGTTACTTATTTTATTATTGAAGTATACTATCAATTCTTATAGAGTCTGGTATTCTATCATTCCTTCTTCACCACTTTTTTATTTTTTTTTCCTTTTGAGATGGAGTCTCACTCTGTCACCCAGGCTGGAGTGCAGTGGTACAATCTCGGCTCACTGCAGCCTCCGCCTCCCAGGTTCAAGGAATTCTCCTGCCTCAGCCTCTCAAGTATCTGGGAGGTACACGCCACCATGCCTGGCTTGGTGTATTTTTTTGTATTTTTAGTAGAAACAGGGTTTCACCGTGTTGGCCAGGCTGGTCTTGAACTCCTGACCTCAGGTAATCCACCCACCTCAGCCTCCCAAAGTGCTGGGATTACAGGCATGAGCCACCACGCCTGACCCACTTTTTTTTTTTCTTTGAGACAGGCTGTCTGTCACCCAGGCTGGAGTGTAGTGGCATGATCATAGCTCACTGCAGCCTCAACCTCTTAAGCTCAAGTGATCCTCCTATCTCAGCCTGCCAAGTAGCTGGGACCACAGGTGTGCATCACAACACCCAGGTATTTTTTTTTTATTATTTATTTTTTTGTAGAGTCAGGGTCTCACTATGTTGCCTAGGCTGGTCTTGAACTCCTGGGCTCAAGTGATCCTCCCACCTTGGCCTCCCAAAGTGCTGGGATTACAGACGTGAGCCACTGCACCCAGCCTCCTTCATTTTTTGAGCTGGAATAGTTCTATGGAGTAAAACATTCCTTCATGATCACCTGTCTTTTCATTTTTTTAAAAAAAGGACAATATAATTTTTTTAAGGATTTGTGCTAGAGATTTCGCTGTCCTGTCAAATTTGCTTGAAAAATTATTTGTATCATTTCTCTTAAGACAGTTTGGCTAATGTTTTTCTTAAACTAGTACAGCTATCGTTCATTTAAGGAAATCTCCCAAGAGTTACTAGCTAATATAAAATGCTGCTAAGAGTAGCCATTTGCATTTTGTAAACATTTGCCTAATTCTGGTGAGTCAGATGTTTGATTTTGAACCTGCATTTTTTTATTAGAATGGCCCAAATATAATAGATGTTTTAACATTTCATTTTAAAAGTATGGATATTGAATTTAGTAAGATGACCCGTGTTGTAGTTTTGAGAAAAAAGCATTTTTTTCTTCCAATAAAGAGAAACCCACCATGTAAAAATACAGTAGACTTGGTGTTACCTTCTATTGACTTGAACTAGGATGTATTTTCATTAGCATTTGAGTGTTATTTGAGAAGACTTTAATTTTTTTTTTTTTTTTTTTTTTTTTTTTTTTCCGAGACAGAGTCTTTCTCTGTCACCCAGGCTGGAGTGCAGTGGCATGATCTCGGCTCACTGCAACCTCCACCTCCTGGGTTCAAGCGATTCTCCTGCCTTAGCCTTCTAAGTAGCTGGGATTACAGGCACACACCACCACACCCAGCTAATTTTTGTATTTCTAGTAGAGATGGCGTTTCCCCATGTTGGTCAGGCTGGTCTTGAACTCCTGACCTCATGATCCGCCTGCCTCGGCCTCCCAAAGTGCTGAGATTACAGGTTTGAGCCACTGCGCCTGGCCTAATATTTTTCTTATTAGCACATATTTGTTTCTCTGCTGATATGTCTTACATTTTCAGAGCTTTGTCTTCCAAAGTGTTTGTAGGTTGGTATTTAATATACATTGTATGTTCATATTCAATATAATTGGTGATGATGAGTAGTAGGGCAAGGAGTATTGGTTAGGAGAGGCCAAGCTGATATTGAAAAAAAATATATATATATCGGTAAAATCTAAAAAATAGATAATTTCACAAGATAATAGAAAGTTGATTGTATATCTTATTATACATTCATATTTAATGCTCAATCAGGCATCTATCATTTCCCGTAAAAAAGAAGCCAAAGCTGAGGAACTTCAGGAGGCCAAGGAGAAGTTAGCCAGCCTAGAGAGAGAAGCATCAGTAAAGAGAAATCAGACCCGTGAATTCGATGGTACTGAAGTTTTAAAGGGAGATGAGGTAAGCTGAGCCTTCTCATGGGACAAGGGTATGAGTATTGTTTTTATGTGAAACTATTAGTGTGTTTGACTTTCTTAGTGTGAATGTTAATATTGGGAAGTTAATCTTATTTTATAAAACATATTTAAAACTGAATAGTCTTTTTGCAATAATACTGAGATTTTTTTTTTCTTTTTCTTTTTTTTTTCTTTTTGAGATGGAGTTTCATTCTTGTCACCCAGGCTGGAGTGCAATGGCGGGATCTCTGCTCACTGCAACCTCTGCCTACCAGGTTCAAGTGATTCTTCTGTCTCAGCCTCCCACATAGCTGGGATTACAGGTGCCTGCAACCATGCCCAGCTAATTTTTGTATTTTTAGTAGAGACAGGGTTTTACCATGTTGGCCAGGCTGGTCTTGAACTCCCGACCTTGGGTGATCTGCCTGCCTTGGTCTCCCAAAGTGCTGGGATTACGGGTGTGAGCCACCACGCCCGGCCATACTGAGAATTTTTTGATGTAAAATGGCAGATATGTTAATGATTTTACGAGATATTATGTTCCAAATTTTCACTTTTTTTTTCTGAGATGGAGTCTTGCTCCGTCACCCAGGCTAGAGTACAGTGGTGCGATCTTGGCTCCCTGCAACCTCCGCCTTCTGGGTTCAAGTGATTCTCCTACCTCAGCCTCCTGAGTAGCTGGGATTACAGGTGGACGCCACCACGCCTGGCTAATTTTTGTATTTTTAGTAGAGACGGGGTTTCACCATGTTGGTCAGGCTGGTCTCAAACTCCTGATCTCATGATCTGCCCACCTCAGCCTCCCAGAGTGCTGGGATTACAGGTGTGAGCCACCGCGCCCAGCCCCAAGTTTTCACTTCTTAATTAAGTGAATTTATATTGGATTTAATTATTTATAAATATTAAATTATAAAAGTGAAAAACAGTAGCAAACAGATAATACAAAAATCTATATTTGTTGGTAAATGCATTTCCATAAAGGGCTAAGAAAATATCATTAAGTTATTTTGTCAGTAATGTATACTTGTTTGGTGGGACTGACATGATTAAAATGACCTCATGATAGAAGCTTACAACTCTAAAAAAATATAATTGTGTCTCACATTGCTATATACTTTAAATTTTGAACAATGCTTTAACAGCTTTTGTTTCATTTATCCTTCTGTCAGACTCATAAGATTAGTGGGACAAATAATATTTTTTATAGATGGCTAAACTCAAGCATCAAAAATATACTTTTCCATCCTCTTTTCATAAAATTAGCCCAGGAATGATGAATAAATGAAGTCAAATATCTTAGTTTAGTGCTTTTTTAGCAAAATAAAGCGATAGGTCATATTTTAATTCCTAAACATTGGTTGGACTTAACCAATTTTTACAGGTTTTTAAATTTTGTATTAGCTACTAGAGCTCAGCAAAAGCTATCGTGGAAAGCTACTCTTGTCCAAACCTCATTTTTGGCTTTGAAAAGTTATTGAATCCATACTGTTACAAATCGGCAGTGAACCTTCACTGTGCCAAACAAATGAATTGCTCCCATAGTACCACTTTTCTCTGTGGTACTTCTGCTTGTACCCCCCCAATGTGCCTTTTAGCTTGTTGGGGAAGTAGTAGATTCAGGAAGTCAACATGTGATTGAAAAATTCTCTTGGCTTTTAACATCCACTTCCAAATTACTTTAAGACATGGGAGTGTATTAAATGATATCTGGAAGTCAACAGTGTATGCTTCATGACATCCTTGCTGTCTGGAGAAAAAAAAAAGATTAATTATGCAGCAGTTTCGCTTTACAAGAGACTATGCCACCTCCTAGCATTTTTATCTTTTCTTAAGAAAATGCTGCCTAAATGACAGGAAATAATAATTGTTATGGCTGTATTTGGCATAAATAGTACTTACTATTCAGTGTTAGATGTTCCCTCTATGCAAATGTGAGGGAAAAAACCTAGTGCCAAGTTATTAGCCTTGATTTTTGAGAAATCATGGTGAATAGGAAAAGGATCTAATGACAGGGGAAAAAAAAGCAGTCTTTTTAAGGGGAAAAAGATATCATTTGGAAATGATAACTTAATTTTTGAACAATGTCTGGTCGGAAAAGAACAAATCAAGTAAGGTATTTGGCAGTTACCTAAAAGAACAGAAGGTATTGGGGAACATTAAGCATAATTTTATAGAGAACAAATCTTGGTATACCAATTTTATTTTCTACTGTGATAAAGTGATAGGCCATATGGACAAAAGAGAAGTTTCTTATATTTAAAATTATATAATACAGCTGGAGGTATAATTCACTGAGGTGCCTGATTTAGTATCACATGGTTCACTGAGGTTTCTGGTTTGATATCACATAGTAATCTCCAAAAAATCAGGTCCTTTGCCCCCCATCTGTTAAACAGTTCATGAGAAGGTATTGATAATTAGTGGCATGGTGTTTGGAAAGAACACTATGCCAGGAATCACATGCAAAATGAGGAAAGGGGGACTCACATTTATTGAGCACTTTTCATACAAGCTGTGTTCCAGGTACTTTGCAAACAGATACTTTTTTACTTCTTGTAAAAGGTGTTGTTATCGTTTCCCTTTCACAGTTGAGTGATGCTCAAGGAGCTTGCAGTTTCACACAGCTAGTAAGTGGCCAAGCTAAGACCCAGGATCTCTCCAAGGTCTGTTGACCTAGAAGAAATTAGTTGACCTCCCTGAGGCTTCTCTATCTGTAAAATGGGGCCGATTGCTCTTTATTATCTCTAGGAAAGGCACATGAAATAATAGATGCTAAAGCTTCTGAGAAACTCAAAGGCTCAGTCAACACATAACACCTGGCATCTGAAAGTAATCATTCCCATGGGTGGTATGTTAACTATGTGTGTCAGAGGCAGCCTGGTGGAGTGGTTAAGAGTGGCTCTAGAACTTGGTTGTTTGAGTGCAAATCCTGGTTTTGCCGCTTACCAGCTGGATGACCTTGGGCGAGTTCCTTACCCTCTTTATACTCAGCTGTAAAATGTGAATGTTTGTAGTATATAACTCCTAGAATTATTTTGAGGATTAATTGAACATGCTTAGAACAGCACTAGGCACATAGTAAATGCTGTGTGTTAGTTCTTAGTATTTGTATATTTTTGTCATTCACTTGGATGAAGAATTTGAAAGCTAGAAATATAGTTTACAGCTTAAAAGTTGAAACTAGTATTTCCCAGACTGGGAGCAATTTAGTGGAAATAAATATGAAATAGTTTCTGTTTAGGAACAAATAATTTACACAAATTTAAAATGGAATAAGATAGCACTAATGAGAATAATTTTAGCTGCCATTCTCTGAGCAGTTACTGCATGCTCGGTCTTGAGCACTTAAAAAATATAGCTTTAGTGATGGTTATACAACAGAAACGTGAATGTACTTAAAGCCACAGAACTGTATACTTAAAAATGGTTAAAGTGGTAAATTTTATGTTATCTCACAATATACCCTAATTCATCCTCTCAGAAAGCCTCTGAAGTAAATATTACCTCCATTTTGTAACTTAAGAAACAGAGAAATTGAAATAATTTGCCCAAAGTCACACAGTTAGCATGTAAGAGACTATTGCCATCCTAATGGCAATATTTTATTGCCATCAAATATGAATCTAAAATTTACCCATTCCAATAGTGCCTTGGAGATGGCACCATTGGAATGGGTAAATTTTAGGATTCATATTTGACTCTAAAGAGAACTACCCTGTGAACAATCATTAACTGGAAGTGTATATTTGCCAGAAATTATATGACAGCCATTTGTTTGGATGTAAAACTTTATTTCTTGATTGTCCATATGTAGTTGTTTGATTGATCTTATCTTGGAAAAATTTAGGAACATAATGTGTTAATAA
This sequence comes from Hylobates moloch, assembly GCF_009828535.3. NCBI lineage: Eukaryota > Metazoa > Chordata > Mammalia > Primates > Hylobatidae > Hylobates > Hylobates moloch. The sequence continues at coordinate 22,834,917 of NW_026652287.1, read as the reverse complement.
GCATAAATGTAACAAGTTCTAGACATATACAGTGATTTATATTCTTTTGTCATTTTCTTTTTAGAGGTCCATTAGCAGTTTTTAGTTTGGTGGTGAAGTATACATTTTGATGCCTGCCATTAAAGTTAATATTCCAGATGTTGCATACTGTCTAAGAGTTTTAGCTCTTCTGATTGCAGATGCTACAGACATTTTTTCTTTACTAGGCCTTTTTATTGGTATTTCATTGGTTTTCCTTATTAGTAAAAGATGAAGTTTCTAGAAGTACTTTCCCCCCATTGTACTTTATCATTTCAACATTTTATTTTTTATTTTATTTTATTTTATTTTATTTTTTGAGACAGGAGCCTTGCTCTGTCCCCCAGGCTGGAGTGCAGTGGCGCGATCTCGGCTCACTGCAACCTCCACCTCCCGGGTTCACGCCATTCTCCTGCCTCAGCCTCCCGAGTAGCTGGGACTGCAGGCGCCCGCCAACTCACCCGGCTACTTTTTTTTTTTGTATTTTTAGTAGAGACGGGGTTTCACCGTGTTAGCCAGGATGGTCTCGATCTCCTGACCTCGTGATCCGCCCGCCTCGGCCTCCCAAAGTGCTGGGATTACAGGCTTGAGCCACCGCTCCCGGCACAACATTTTATTTTATAAAGTAAGGCAGTACACAGGAATAAGCACAGGCATGTATTTATCTCTTATTCTGCCAGAGTTCTGACATAAGTAGGAATTGCTTGAACAGTTGAACTAATCTTCTCAGTGATAAAAGATACATTTTCCTACCCATCCAGTCAATCTTGATTTCTTTCTCTTCATACCAGTATTTGAAAGATGATAGAAACTACACTCTATTAAATGACTACATTTAGTTTAGAGATTACACCCTGCTAACATAACTGAAAATAAGTAGTAATGAATATTTTACTGTTTTTATATCTCAAAGGTTTTTATATTGAATTTTAAGTATATCAATATAAATCTGGTTGAATTGATAGTCTCAAAATATTTTGATTGCTGTCATCTCCGAGGAAATGTACACACAAAAAATGCCATGGAGATTTGCCCTTTATCCTGATTTGTTTATTATTATCAATATTTTAGATAAATAATAATTTTTTAATTAGGCAATTACAATGTGCCAGATATCATACTAGGCTTCTTATATACATTATTCTCATTTTTGTCATTGTACAACTATGTAAGTACAATTTTTTTTTAATTTAGGTTTCTTTTTCTTTTTTTTTTTTTCAGAGACAGGATCTCACTCTGTCACCCAGGCTGGAGTGTAGTGGTATGATCATGGCTCACTGCAGCCTGAAACTCCTAGGCTTAAGTGATCCTCCCACCTCAGCCTCCTAAGAAGCTCGGACTATAGGCACGAGCCACCATGCCCAGCTAATTTTCTTTTTTTGTTTTGTTTTGTAGAGATGTGGTCTCACTATGTTTCCCAGGCTGGTCTTAAACTCCTGGCCTCACGCAGTCCTCCCACTTCGGCCTCCTGAAGTGTTAGGATTACAGGCGTGAGCCTGTGCCTGTCTGTAATTACTATTCCCAGTTTTTACAGATAAAGGATCTGAGACACGCAGAGGGCTGACTTGCCTGACACCCCATTGCTAGTAAGTAGTAGAACCAGGAGTTGGATTTAGCAGTCTGGCTGTAGAGTCATCAATACTTTGCACATGACAAAAAGCTACAAGAAATAGTCAACCTGAAACACATGATGGAATTATAATTCAGAATCATCTTGGTAGATAGAGGCACTGTGCTTAAACAAAATGCCATTAATGGGATTATAATAAATATAATGTGGTAGAATTCAAGTTTTGTTTGCCAATTCAACACATCATCTGTTACTAACGCAACTTTAAAAAATGCATAAACGATTATACTACATTAATTTTTTTAAAAAGTATCCTATTTATGGTCTAATTATGCCTGGAGTATTATTTTATATTTTTGACTTCATGTTTTAAGAGACAGTCATGCCAGAGTCCCACATGAGGGTGACTAAAATGGACGAAAAGTCTGGAAACTTTCATATCAATAATTGATTATGTATTAACTGAAAGAAAAGACTAGAGAAAGACACAGTGGGAATTGATTATGTATTAACTGAGGAATAAAAGACTGAAGAAAGACATAATAAATAGTTAAAGGATTGTGGAAAAGATGGTGTTCAGAAAAAAATTAACATGCAGGCCTGAGACTGCTATCCCTAGAAAGGTCTGCTTGCAAAGGTGGCTCTTGGCTGGCATCTGGAGGAACTTGGTTCTTGGATGGATTCCTGCCATTCACTGATAAGAATGGCTCACCTTACCTAAAGTATATGAAGAGTGTGCTTTATGTTGAGCTCCTGCTTGCTTGCCTGTTTCTTTCTCTCTCTTTCTTTCTTTCTCTTTCTTTCTTTCTCTTTTTCTTTCTTTCTTTCTTTCTTTCTTTCTTTCTTTCTTTCTTTTCTCTTTCTTTCTTTCTCTCTTTCTCTCTCTCTCTCTTTCTTTCTTTCTTCTTTCTGGAATTTTGGTACAGGCTAGGCAGAATGTGCCTAGATGATCAGCTCCTAGTAAAAACTTGGGAACTAAGTCTCTAATGAGCCTCCCTGATCATTTTGTGCGTGTTGTTACAACTCATCGCTGGAGGAATTAATTATGCCCTCTGTGACTGCAGTGGGAGACAACTTTTAGAAGTTTGCACCTGGTTTCCTCCAAATTTCACCCCATGTGCCTTTTCCCTCTGCTGATTTTGCCTGGTATTCAGTGTAATAAATCATAGCCAAGAGTATGACTGTATACTTTGAGTCCTCCCAGTGAATCACTGAATCTAGAGATGGTCTTGGGGACGCCCGACACAGATGGATTAGTGTTATTTTTTTGTTTATGAGAAAGCCAAATTAGGACCAATGAATGGTGATTAGAATGAAATATTTGATTGACTTTAGAGAAAAATGTCTACTACTTGAGCTTTCTTCAGTAATGGAGCAGCCTGACAGTCTCACTCTGTCACTCAGGTTGGAGTGCACTGACATGATCTCAGCTCACTGCAACCTCCGCCTCCCGGGTTCAAGCGATTCTCATGCCTCAGCCTCCCAAGTGACTGGGATTACAGGTGCCCATCACCATGCCTGGCTAATTTTTGTATTTTTAGTAGAGACGGAGTTTCACCATGTTAGCCAGGCTGATCTTGAACTCCTGACCTCAAGTGATCCACCCGCCTCGGCTTCCCAAAGTGCTGGGATTGGATCACAGACTTGAGCCACCTCACCCAGCCCAGATAAGGGACATTTTTGAAGTAATGTGTGCACTAAGTAGAAGAACATTGGATCAGTATTTTGAGTTGGGTTTTTTAATCTTTATGTATTTTATTTATTTATTTTTTTGAGACGGAGTCTTGCTCTGTTGCCCAGGCTGGAGTGCAGTGGCGTGATCTTGGCTCACTGCAAGCTCTGCCTCCCGGGTTCACGCCATTCTCCTGCCTCAGCCTCCCAAGTAGCTGGGACTACAGGCGCCCGCCACCATGCCCAGCTAATTTTTTTGTATTTTTAGTAGAGACGGGGTTTCACCATGTTAGCCAGGATGGTCTCGATCTCCTGACCTTATGATCCACCTGCCTCAGCCTCCCAAAGTGCTGGGATTATAGGCGTGAGCCACAGTGCCTGGCCAGGTTTTTTAATCTTAAAAAATCTGATTATGCCAGGCATGGTGGTTCATGCCTGTATTATTTTTTAAATACCTGGTGAGAAACTTAAATTTGCCATTTAATCTGGTAGCCTTCAGCTACCTCTTTTGGCATGATTTTTGCTGTTTCATAGGCAGCAATCTCAGCTTGAAGACTTTCTCTCATTTACTGGAAGGACAAAGAATAGAACATGTGCCTCTTGTGGTAGTGCCAATAGCTAGTGATTTTACCATCTTAGTCACCTTGATCTCTCTGATTCTCTGCTTTCATAATTTGAAAGAGCAAACAAAAAATCAGTCCCAATGATATGCAGTACTAGTACCCTTCCCAGAGTGGTCATTCAGATGAATGCATGCCTTTGGGATCTGAATTTTTTTTATAGCAACAAATGAACCTCCGGTTAAGGTTCCACTGGAACTCATGCAATGAAAGGTCATCCTTGGTTTATGGTGTATGGGTGTATTATAGTCCATTGTGTTTTCTCCCCTGACCATTACAAGAAGCTCAGCTGTTTTGCAGTTATAGCTACTTTTAAAATATGCTTGGTCAAATAATATTTATAAGCAGCTTTAGAAAGGGCCAGCCAATTCATTCTATAGCTACTGACAGAAATCCTAGAGCTAAATTGGAAAGATTATGAAATCTTCTTTAAATACTTCAAATAGAAGCACAATGAAGATAAGGGAATCCTGGCAAGATGTGCTGCAGCTGTCAGGTCCTGAAAAATTAGGAATCAAATTTTGACACTTGTAATTGAATCATCCACCCTTCTAAGTGAGCCCAGGCAAACCTGTGATATTTTTAGAACCTTTCAAATCACATTGTACTCTTTAGAGTTCATAGCAGGACCTGAGGCCCCTAAAATTTCCCAAGAGAAAGAACAAAATAGAATCAAATAAATTTGGCTCTGTTCACTGTAATAGAAGTGTAGTGTATTATGCATGCAGTCTAGATAATGCCACACTTTTACCCCAAATTTTAAAAGTTTTCATGGATTTTTTTTTCTGGAGAATTAACTGCTTGGACAGCAGTGGAAGCACCCGTTAGAGATAGTAACAGCTGTGTGGTGGTGATTTGATTTATAACAGAAGCACAGAGACCTTGGATGGTGTGATTAACTGTGTTCCACAGATGGATGTTCCTGTGTCACAAATTTCATTTAATACAGATTTCTACCCGCATATAACATATTGATTATTATAGACTCTCTTAAAAGATTGAGCAGTTAACTAGCCACTACCGTATGTAGATAATTACATTGCTTATGCTTGACTTGGTGAGATTTTCTAATTTACAGTTGAAAATGTGCCACTAACAGGTTAGAAAAGGTTAGAATAGTATTTGTATGTGTATTTATACAATACTAGTTAGGATGCATGATTTAAAAAGACTGTCATTTTAGCAGATAACAAAGGCTGCTTTGAACATTTTCTCTTGCCTTAAAACAAAGAGCAACTCTGAGACCAGACATCAGGGAATCCAAATAATTTATTGGAGCATGACATGATGGCCTTTTCAGGTTTTCTTCAAGTCTGAAGTTCTGTCTAGAGCACAAGACACTGACAAATGAGCAGAAAGACTGTGGGCTTTGTGTATATTCATGCCACTCCTAAACAGTTGGTTCTATCTCATCTCATGCCTAACTCCCTTGGGCCAATTCCTGTAGTTGTCTATGCTTATACATCGTTTGATGAAATAACTGACAAAGATGTGATTTAATTGTGAAATGGAAAATAGCATGGATGTTGGACTAGTAGGATTTGAAGACAAAAGTGTTCATTCTAGTTATTTTTTCTAACTTACTGAACTTTGATAAGTAGTAGTAATTTCTCTATAGGTTTCCTAGTGCTTTTTTATTTTAAAAAATGGTTCTGGCCGGACGTGGTGGCTCATGCCTGTAATCCCAGCACTTTGGGAGGCTGAGGCAGGAGGATCACCTGAGGTCAGGCGTTCTAGACCAGCCTGGCCAACGTGGTGAAACGATGTCTCCACTAAAAATACAAAAATTAGGCAGGGCACGGTGGCTCACTCCTGTAATCCCAGCACTTTGGGAGGCCGAGGCGGGGAGATCACGAGGTCAGGAGATCGAGACCATCCTGGCTAACATGGTGAAACCCCCTCTCTACTAAAAATATAAAAAAATTAGCCGGGCATGGTGGTGGATGCCTATAGTCCCAGCTACTTGGGAGGCTGAGGCAGGAGAATGGCGTGAACCCGGGAGGCAGGGCTTGCAGTGAGCTAAGATCGTGCCACTGCACTACAGCCTGGGCGACAGAGCAAGACTGTGTCTCAAAAAAAAAAAAAATTAGCCGAGTGTGGTGGCGTACCTGTAATCCCAGCTACTTGGGAGGCTGAGGCCAGAGAATCGCTTGAATCTGGGAGGCGGAGGTTGCAGTGACCCGAGATTGCGCCATTGCATTCCAGCCTGGGAGACAAGAGCAAGACTCCGTCTCAGAAAAAAAAAAAAAAAATGGCTTTGTGGTTCTTAAACAATATAAAGTGCTTATTATATGATAGTCTTGTCAAGTCTTCACAGCTAATTACTTTGAAAATCATTTTCATGCCAGATATTGAGGGAGAAAATTTGCAGCAGGAGCAGTAATTCTTGTTTCACATAAATATCTAGAATGATGCCTGGAATCCAATAATTCTTTTGAGTTCCTGATAAGCGAAAAGCATTTATAAATGGTTACATTCTTAGAGAAATAACTGCCTATCCATTACAAAAGCTAGCCTAGATTCTGATCATTACTCTTAAAGGTTGTAAAACATATTAAATACACAAAAGGAAAAAGAACATCTGTCAATTTCCATTTTGATCACAAGGGAGCCAAGTCTTTAAAATTGGTCCTGAAGCCAGAAGCTAGCACTATAAAGCATTAGTCCATTACAAAACCCAAATGCACGCAGAGATAAAGATTAGAGTTTCACACAACTGAGTACTCTCTCAGCACCTGCTAGCATAAACCGTAAAGTATTAATCTTATTTGATCGCAGCATCTAAAATGATAGCTGCTCTTTCATAGAAGACTAATTTAGATTACAAATGTATATGGGTACAAATGATTATTAATAGCTGCTATAATGGGCTTTCCTGCCAAGTGGCAAGCTTTGTAGTTCACTTTACTGACAAATTCGTTCGGTTTACCTGTTATGATACACTATGGAAGCTTTTTCCTTAATGTTCTAAGGATTTGTTGCTTACCTCCTATGCCTTTAAAAATAATTTTTTTCCTTTATAGCTAAAGGTGACTGGCTGAGAGTTCTTTATAATATCTTGCCCAGCTACTGCAAAGGCTGAGTGGATTAATATCTTGGCACACTCACAATATTTGTGGCATGTGTGTGTACCAGAGCATACACCATTTAGGAAGGTCTGCTCTGGAGCAGTGCTACTCAAAGTGTGGTCTGAAGACTAGTTTCAGTCCACAGACTGTTAGTTTCTTCTAATCTGCAGCCATATAAATTGAAAGGAAACATTTAGAAACCCTTATAGTCATTTGATCTCAGTATTTTCATTATTTTACAAAAGTATCCGATGCACAAATGTTTAGAAATTTTTTAAAAACGGGTCCTTTAACAGATAGTTTGAAAAGTCCTGCTACTCGTAAAAGTGGAGTTGGTGAGCCATAGAATATGTACAGTATCTACTTCAGTAGACAAGCCAAGTTGTTTTCCAGACCGTTGCTCTAAATTATATATCTCCCTCTCTACTTCCTCCACATCATCACCAACACTTGGTATTGAAAGATTTTTTATTTTTGCCAATTGGGTAGGTGTGAAAATGGTATCTCATTGTTTTATTTATTTATTTGTTTGTTTGTTTGTTTGTTTGTTTGTTTTTAGACAGAGTCATCTCTGTTGCCCAGTATCTTCTCTGGCATTGAGAAATTTGGCTCCCTTTTTTTATATTGCATTTATTTATTTGCTCAATCAATAAACTTGCTTGTTTGCTCAATTTAAACAATCTATCAGCTACTCCAGCCTCCTTCGTTACACACCAGTCCTGTGTCCCCATCCTACCAACCACATTTTCACCCTCTGTGTCTATGTTTCCATGACTCCTCACTCACCCCTCTGTGTCCTCAGCTGCCAGGCCTGCTAGCCTGTGTCTCTGTGTGTTTCCTCAGCCCCTAATCCCATCATTGCATATCCTTGGCCATTCAGCCTGTTGATCTGTACCTCCATTAACTCCCCCTACTACCCTGTGTCCCCAGTCACCAGCCTCCTAGTCCACACTTCTAATACAACTTCCCAAGCCCCCTCATTTCCCAGTATCCTCGACCTCCAAACCCTGTACTCCACCATGCCTCTATGCAGCTCCCCAACCTTACTGGCACCTCCATGCAGCTCTCTATCTACTGCCCACCTCTCCAGCCACCATTTTGACCCTGGTAAACCAGGAATGGAAGGGAAAAGGAGGGCAATTTTTATTCTTATTCTCATCTAAGTGTACAGCAGAGTTTACCAGAGGCTTCACAAATGATCAGGCTATTGCTCTGGCAGCTAATGAAATGAGTACTTGTGTTTTATAAGTCTGAAGATTTAGCTTCAATATGTTCATCAGTTTTGGTTTTTGTATGATATTGAAGATTCAAAAATAACCTAAAATCCAAATGATAATTAAAAGAAACCACTAATGGAAGAAAAAACATTGATAATGTGTTTTCTTTTTTCTAATTAATTCTGTAATAGTAGAGCCCTTAGAATGCTTTGATGGCCACCTATTGCTTAATCATATGTAACTGTGATTGATCTGACCCAGACTACTCTTCCATTAGGTATTATATATAATGAATATCAAATAATAACCAATCAGCATAGAGCACACTCAGTAATTTGTAGGTTTGTTCTTTCATCAAAAACATTTATAGCTTTCAGCTTTTAAAAATAGTTCTGGAGCACAGCAAGATAGAGAATGGGAAAATTGGCCTCTATATTACAGAGGATAGCAGATGAACAGGGTTGATTTCATTTTGGGCACTTTGCCCAGGACACTTTTAATAGCATATATAGTTACTCTAGGGACTCTGAATTTGTGGTTATGTCAGGCCTACACATTTATTCTTTAAAAGGAAAATTTGCAAGTTATTAGACTTCAGGTACATTAGTATGACTTAAATTTTTAATTTTTAAAGAAGTTTCTGTAATGCAGTCATTGAAATTTATGGTGTGAGGGCTGGATTCCTTAATATTAAAACTAGCCTAATCATGGATAGAAAAATATTTTAAACTTTCTTCTTCTAAAACACAGTGTGTTCCTCAGTTCTTTCAAAGTTTGTTTTTTTGTTTTGTTTTGTTTTGTTTTGTTTGAGACAGAATCTCGCTCTGTCACCCAGGCTGGAGTGCAGTGGCACAATCTCGGCTCACTGCAACCTCCGCTTCCCAGGTTCAAGCGATTCTCATGCCTCAGCCTCCCTAGTAGCTGGGATTACAGGCACACACCACCACGCCCAGCTAATTTTTTGTATTTTTAGTTGAGACGAGGTTTTGCCATGTTGCCCAGGCTGGTCTCAAACTCCTGAGCTCACGCAGTCCCCCCACCCCAGCCTCCCAAAGTGCTAGGATTACAAGTATGAGCCACCACACCTGACCAGCTCTTTCAAAGTTTAAGTCAAATTTTAAAAGATGTCTAAACTAGGAATTGAAAGTTTATTTAATGTGAAGAATTCTTAATCTTAGCATTTTAAAGGAATTTTTGTATACTCTGGAATCAAGTATTTTAGAAAAAAATTAAATTTTAGAGATGCTGTACTTTCTATTTCACTACTTTATAATTTAGAATTATTAACCTTAGAATTTGCTTTAAAAATTGGAAGGAAAAGCTGGGCACAGTGGCTCATGCCTGTAATCCTAGCACTTTGGGAGGCCAAGGTGGGTGGATCACCTGAGGTCAGGAGTTCGAGACCAGCCTGGCCAACATGGTGAAACCCCATCTCTACTAAAAATACAAAAATTAGCCAGGCATGGTGGTGCGTGCCTGTAATCCCAGCTACCCGGGAGTCCGAGGCAGGAAAATCGCTGGAACCCTGGAGGCAGAGGCTGCAGTGAGCCAAGATCACGCCACTGTACTCCAGCCTGGGTGACAGAGCGAGACTCTGTCTCAAAGAAAAAAAAAAATGGAAGGAAAAATATCAATATGGGCTGGGCACGGTTGCTCATGCCTGTAATCCCAGCACTTTGGGAGGCCAAGGTGGGCAGATCACCTGAAGTCAGGAGTTCGAGACCAGCCTGGCCAACATGGTGAAACCCCGTCTCTACTAAAAATACAAAAATTAGCCTGGCATAGTAGCAGGCACCTGTAATCCCAGCTACTTGGGAGGCTGAGGCAGGAGATTTGCTTGAACCTGGGAGGTGGAGGCCGCAGTGAGGGGAGATTGTGCGGCTGCACTCCAGCTTTTGAGACAAGAGCAAGACTCCATCCCAAAAAAAAAAAAAAAAAAAGAAAAATACCAATATGGTAATAGAGCTTGTGTTGAGATAGTGGCTTTGAGTGAACTTTTCCTTTTTTCTGTTTTCCAAAATTTCAACAATATGTTCATTACTTTTATTATATATAAAATTATTTATTAACTATACCCCAAAATTAGCTTTAAGAAGCACTGGACATTAAAAAGGCTAAGATTCTTTTTTTTTTTTTTTTTGAGACGGAGTCTCACTCTGTCACCCAGGCTGGAGTGCAGTGGCGCAATCTCGGCTCACTGCAACCTCCACCTCCCGGGTTCAAGCAATTCTCCTGCCTCAGCCTCCTGAGTAGCTGGGACTACAGGCACATGCCACTACGCCCGGCTAATTTTTTGTATTTTTAGTAGAGATGGGGTTTCACCATGTTAGCCAGGATGGTCTCAATCTCCTGACCTTGTGATCTGCCTGCCTGGGCCTCCCAAAGTGCTGGGATTACAGGTGTGAGCCACTGTGCCCGGGCTAAAAAGGCTGAGATTCTTAAAGAATTATCTCACATTAGGTAATATGGAAGCTTCCCTTTGTTTTGGAGTGATATGTTTAAATATGGTAGGCCAAGTTCTTACTATAGACATTTTCTTTATAATGTATTTAATAAAAAGATTATTAGAGCAGAGAAAATAATTTTATTTTTTGAGACAAGGTCTTGCTTTGTCACCCAGGCTGGAGTACAGTGGCATGATCATAGCCTACTGCAGCCTTGACCTCCTGTGTTTGAGTGCTCCTCCCACCTCAGCCCCTCAAGTAGCTGGGACCACAGGCACGTGCCACCACACCCTACTAGTTTTTAAATTTTTTTGTAGAGATGTAGTCTCGCCATGTTGCCCAGGCTGGTCTTGAATTCCTGGACTCAAGCAATCCCCTGCCTTGGCCTCCCAAAGTGCTGGGATTATAGGCGTGAGCCAACTTGCCCAGCCAAAATTATTTTATATAGTACAAAAATCTGGAAATTATTAGTACTCTTAATACATAAGAGGAAGTGATTTTTTAAGTATTATGTTCTGTTTCAGAAATATCAGAAATTTCTGGCATTTTCTTCTGGCATTTGCTTCTTACATTGAGCAATACTGTACAGTCATACATTGCTTAATGACAAGGATACATTTTGAGAAATGCACTGTTAGGCAGTTTTGTTGTTGTGTGAACATCATAGACCTTACACAAACCTTGATGATATAGCCTACTACACAACTAGGCTGTATGCCATAGCCTATTGCTCCTAGGCTACAAACTTGTACAGCATGTTACTATACTAAATACTGTAGGCAACTGTAACAGAGTGGTAGGTATTTGTGTATCTAAACATATCTAAACTTAGAAAAGGTACAGTAAAAGTGTGGTATTGTAGGCCAAGTACAGTGGCTCACTCCTGTAATCCCAGCACTTTGGCAGGCCGAGGTGGGTAGATCACTCGAGGCCAGGAGTTCAAGACCAGCCTGGCCAACATAGTGAAACCCCATCTCTACTAAAAATACAAAAATTAGCCAGGCATGGTGGCAGGTGCCCATAATGCCAGCTACTCAGGAAGCTGAGGCAGGAGAATCACTTGAACCTGGGAGGTGGAGGTTGCAGTGAGCCAAGATGATGTCATTGCACTCCAGCCTGGGCAACAGAGTGAGACTCCATCTCAAAAAATATATATATGATATTGTAATCTTATGAGACTGCCATCCTATATGCAGTCCATCATTGACTGAAGCGTTGTTATACAGCATTTGACTATACTTTCATTGAGTCAATGCTTCAGGATCTTTACACGTGCTGCTATCTCCTGGAATGTTGCTCCTTGCCTCTTCTTCCTTCCTCTAACACATTCCTACATCTTCAGTCTTGGCTTATATATACCTTCTTCCAAGAAGCTTGCCATATCCCACCTCCCCTACTTCCCAACCCTCGCCTTCCTATCTTCATCCCTACCCAGGTTAAACTGTTACTTATTTGCAGGGCCTATTCAGTTCTGTGTAATGTTTGCCATCATCTTAGACTTCAGTTCAATATTTGTTTTCCCCACTGTTCCTTAAGCTTGATGAGGGCAGGACCTGCAAGTATCTTGCTCTAAGCAACTCTACGTTGTATCCTGGCCAACATGGTAAAACCCCGTCTCTACTAAAAATACAAAAATTAGCCTGGCATGGTTGCGCTCGCCTATAATCCCAGCTACTCAGGAGGATGAGGCAGGAGAACCACGCCCGGCTAATTTTTGTATTTTTGGTAGAGATGGGGTTTCACCATGTTGGCCAGGCTGGTTTCTAACTCCTGACCTCAAGTGATCCAACCGTCTTGGCCTCCCAAAGTGTTAGGATTACAGGCGTGAGCCACCACATCCAGCCTTGAATTCCTTTAAATATTATGCTACTTTGTTTGCTCTTCCAAACTCTAGTTGGTATTACTTAATAATGGGGTCTTTCCATTAGAGTTGTAACTTTTTTCCATTATTAGTTATAACTTTGATATGATGGGTAAGTAAATAGATAAATTAGATAACTATGAGTTTTCACTAACTTGGGATATTCTTAGCTTTTTAACATTTGGGATGGGTACCATCCCAGTGTCTCAGATGCTTGATAGCAATATATAGTCACAGTACATTTCTTAAGTGATAAATAGTAGCTACAAGTGTTGATGGTTCTGGTTGGCTATAATAGTCCCAGTAGTCCAATGGACTGCTACCAAAATAGTACAGTACATGAGATATACCATGATAAAACCACAACCAGAATTGTGGTCATTATCTCCTACTTTTTCTTCTTTTTTAGACCTTTTTATTTTTATAAGGTTGTGTTTCTGTTTTCCTAATCCTTATTTGTAAAGTTTAAAATGAATAGCTTTTATATAAGGATTTAGAATATTTAAGGCCAGGCACGGTGACTCATGCCTGTAATCCCAGCACTTTGGGAGGCCAAGGCGGGTGAATCACTTGAGCCGAGGAGTTCAAAACCAGCCTGGGCAACATAGGGAAACCCCATCTTTACAAAAAATGCAACAATTAGCCAGGCATAGTGCTCTGCACCTGTGGTCCTCTTACTCTGGAGGCTGAGGCAGGAGAATTGCTTGAGCCCAGGAGGTTAAGGCTGCAATAAACTGTTATCACACCACTGCACTCCAGCCTGGGCAACAGAACAAACCCTATCTCGAAATATATATATATACACACATACATATTTTATGTGTATACATATATTATACATATACACATAATATATACATATATAATATATGTACATATAATGGGTCAAAAAATTAAAAACAAAATATTTAAACATTCTGGGTGACAGAGTGAGATTTGGTCTCAAAAAAATAAATAAAGGAATTCATTTGGTAAGTACTATTTATTATCTGTTATGTATTAGGCACTGTGCCAGACACAGAGGATACAACGTAGAGTTGCTTAGAGCAAGGTACTTGCAGGTCCTGCCCTCATCAAGCTTAAGGAATAGTGGGGAAAACAAATACTGAACTGAAGTTTAAAATGATGGCAAACATTACACATAACAGAATAGGCCCTGCAAATAAGTAACAGGAGTTTAACCTGGGTAAGGATGAAGACAGGAAGGCGGGGGTTGGGAAGTTTTCTAATAAAACTAAATTATTAAGTTATATAATATATAATTATTTATAAAGTTTTCTAATAAAACGAAATTATTATATACATGTGACACGTTGGCAAGTAGAGGAGAAAAAAATGTTAATATATTGAGTTTCTACATCTGTATGATATTTGGCTACTACTTTTCTACTCATTAGATTACATATTGTGTCTTTTTTACAGTTCAAACGATATGTCAATAAACTTCGAAGCAAGAGTACAGTTTTCAAAAAGAAGCATCACATAATAGCTGAACTTAAAGCTGAATTCGGTCTTTTGCAGAGGACTGAAGAACTTCTTAAGCAACATCATGAAAATATTCAACAACAACTGGTAATACGGTATTATCTTGGGCTACTATAAATACAAATGCCAGGAGGTTTATGGGTTACAGCTTTATACTGAGGTCATTGTTTTTACTGGAAAAATCATAAAAGTATTACTTTTCTCTGATTAATTACAGACATGTCATATAAGTTGATTCATTTATTTTTAATGTAGCAGTAAGCACTGGCTTTTGTGTGTATGCTGACTTTGGGGTTATTAATAGAATAACTTGAATTCCAAGTAGGTTTTTTCTTTTGGTTAGTTGGTTAATATGAGTAAAATTATCATACCAAAAGAGTGACTGTAAAATATTTTTTTATCATGGCCTGCTGGGCAGAAATTTCTAAGCAGCCACTTCCAAGAAGCTTTGGAAAGAAATACCCAGGGAAGTGCTGTGTGGAAGTCTGCCTCCAGGCTTATTCCTTATGTGTTTGTGCCTTGGTTGTCTGAAAAGAGTTAAACCCAAAGTAGTCCAACAGCAAAGTTGTTCTCATTGTGGATGCCAGTTCCTCAGGGTTTTCTTCATTTGGCTTTTTTTTTCTTTCACCAACGGGGAAACTGTTTCATCTGAGTGCTGGTTTACCAGCTAGCAATAATCTGGTAGAAGTAAGTGGAATTTCAACCAGTTGTGTTTCCTTTTAACTGGCAGTATGAACTGTCTCATGCTGATGAATATTATTTGCTTTTAGGGAACTTAAGACTGAAAATTTACTGTGAATCAACATGGATTCTAACAGCACTAACTTTAAAACTGGTCGTAGTAACTGCATTATTGTTTACTTCAAAATATCTTCTAATTTCTATTGTGATTTCTTTGACCTTTTGGTTATGGCTTAAAATCAAATATTTGGGGGATTTTCTGGTTACCTTTCTATTATGAATTTCTATGTTATTTCCATTGTGACCAGAGAGCACACTCTGATTTCAGTCCTGTGAAATTTGTAGTCTTGCGTTATGGCCCAGCATATGGTCTGTTTTGGTAATTGTTTCATGTGCAATGAAAAGAATGTATATTCTGCAGTTGTTGGGAATAGTATTCAAAGTATGTCAATTCAGTCAGTATGTTAGCCATGATATTCACATCTTCCATATCCCTGTTAATTTTTTGTCTGCTTGTTCCATCAGTTACTGAGAGAAGTGTGTTAAAAATCTCTATAATTATTGCTTTGTTGCTTTTTTTAGTTCCATCAGTTTTTGCTTCATATTTTTTTCTTAAGTTGGGTCCCTAGAAGCAGAGCTCGAGAAGGGAATTCTTTGTGCTAGTGATTTATTGAGGGAGTACCTTCAGAAGGAGGGGAGTGAGGGAAGCAGATGAGGCAGCAGAAAAAAGCCAAGCAAGAAAAGGACATGGTCTCAACTGGTGTTGGCTTCATTCTGATCCCATGATCAACTTTGGAACAAATTGCACCGGAGTTGATTCCACCTTGATGCAAGGGGGCTGGCCTTTTGTACCCTATGGCAGTCAGTCATTTGACTGTGGTCAAGTGTAACCTCTTAGGTGAGACACCTCCCATTTGGCTGAGGGCACTCTCTGGAGAAGGGGGTAACTATGAGCTATTTAGCAGTTAACACTCATAACAGTTTGCAAATGAGGTCTGAGTGGGGCACCAGCAACATCTACTACAGTTCACCCCTTGCACTAGTAGGATCTACTTGTTTGTCACATTAAATTTACTCCACCCAGCTATAGCTTCTATAGGATTCTATTTGGTCACAATTTCTAAGAAAACTTACAGGAGAAAGATTAGTGGGACAAATGGAAACTCTCATTGCTACATTTGGTTCCAAAGACATAACTGATATTCAACATCTCCTTCCTTTACTATCCATTCTAGAGTTCCCTCACCTCAGCTAGCACCTCCTCTGGTTTAGATGACTTACTTGGTGAGATGACCCAGTTCCTCACCCTTGAGAAGTGTGAGACTCTAGTAATCATGCCCTTACCAGGCCATGGTTGCTATACTTCCCCATTTACAGTTAAAACTGGGCATGGGAGTACCAAGATAAGCCCTAATGGATCATCTGAGTCCTAAATATATTTATTTCTGTCGCTGTTATATAGCAGCATCTATATAGCCTTATGATGGCCTGCTTTCTTTGCCTGCTGATCTATTGACATGAGAAGCCCAAGTGACCAGATGGTAGTCAGAACATTAAGTGTCAAGGGCCTCTTAATGTGCCTTCTGATGAAAGCATGCCCACTCTGGCAACCAGAACATCTATACCCACAGAGCCTACAGTTGTCTGGAAGGGAAGCATAATTCCCTAAAGTGGATCATTGGGGATCATGGTTAGTGGTGACACCTATACTTTCATTTCATGGTTCTGAGACCCATGCTTTCTATTGGGAACATAGCACCATATCATGGGCATTGGTTTAAGGTATACACCCCATTCTAAAGGTAGAACTCATTTTCATAGGCCATCCAGTTCCAACTGGGGCCTTAACGTTTAAGACACTGTTCCACTATTCTGTCAGGCCATCAGCTTTCCAGATAGTGTAGCATGTGGTAAAATTACTGAATTATATGGTCATATGAATGCTATCATACTTCCTTTGCTGTAAAATGTGTCCCTTGGTTTGAGGTGATATTATGTGAGATTCCACATCAGTAGACTGAATGCTCTTAGCCCTTGGATAGTAGTGCTGGCTGAAGTACAATGGGCAAGAAAGGCAAACCTACACCCAGAATATGGATCAGTCCCATTAAGGATGAAATGTCACCTTTTTCAGGGCAGAAAGGGTCTGATGTTATTAAATTGCCACAAAATAGGAGGTTGGTTTCCTCAAGGGATGATTCTATACCCAGAGCTCAGGAATGGTCTCTGTTGCTGGCAGGTCAGACGTTTGATATTGGCAGTAGCTAGATGAGCATTGATGAGAGAGAGCCCATGCTATTTGGCTCATACATAACTTCCATCTCTACCAACAAAGCCATTCTGTTTGTGAGTCCATTGGTTAAGCACTGTGTGGGCCAATGTCAGAGGCTGGCTGACATCTGCTGGCCAAATCAT
Organism: Hylobates moloch; assembly: GCF_009828535.3. NCBI lineage: Eukaryota > Metazoa > Chordata > Mammalia > Primates > Hylobatidae > Hylobates > Hylobates moloch. The sequence goes on along the minus strand of NW_026652287.1, from coordinate 22,817,867 downwards.
CCTTTCCACCTGGTTGTTCAGTGCCTCTTCTGCAGTGGACATGTTCCGGTTTCCATGTAATGAAAAGATCATTATACTTAGTTCCTACTCCCATAGGTTCAAACACATGCCTCTTTCCTAGACCTGCTTGTCCTTGCTGTCTTGTATCTTCCAGGGCCTTGACCGACAAGCTGAGCCATTTGCCACTGCCCAGAGGATACAGGATAATCTGGGGATTCAAGGTTCTCCAGTGGGTCTATCCAGATACCCCCATCGCAGACTCAGCACCCTTTTTCTTCTCTGTCAGGGCCCTGACTTTGGCATAGAATATTTGCCTAGACTAAGAATTCAACTTTCTCTGGAGTTTTGCCAGTCTTAAAATTAAGTCCTGTGCCTGGTTTTCAGCTCCCTCTGCCCTTTAGCCATGGGAAATGAGGGTTTCTTTAAAGCCCTTAAGGAGGTTCTCTAACTTGATCACTTTGCTTTAAATTACAAATTAGGCCGGGCATGGTGGCTCATGCCTGTAATCCCAGCACTTTGGGAGGCCGAGGTGGGCGGATCACGAGGTCAGGAGATCGAGACCATCCTGGCTTACATGGTGAAACCCCGTCTTTACTAAAAATGCAAAAAAATTAGCCAGGTGAGCTGTCAGGCACCTGTAGTCCCAGCTACTCGGGAGGCTGAGGCAGGAGAATGGCGTGAACCCGGGAGGCAGAGCTTGCAGTGAGCCGAGATCGCGCCACTGGACTCCAGCCTGGGTGACAGAGCGAGACTCCATCTCAAAAAAATAAATAAATAAATTACAAATTAATGGATTTGAGCCTGTTATTTTATCTCTTCAACCATCAGTGGAGTTTAGTGATAGCCACCCCAATTCCATAGTCCTTATAGTTACTATTTTTCTTCAAATACCAGAAATATTACACCATCTAGTGCATCTTTGTATCAGTTCAGATCCTCCAAGAAGCAGACACTGAGATGGGATTACATGTACAAGAGATTTATTGAAGGACACACTTATGAAGGATAAAGGGAAGGGAGCAGGAGGAGGCAGGGAAAGCCTTCAGGCTCTGATACAGGTCTGACACCTGTGAAAGGAGAGGGCAAAGGAAGATTGGGTAGAAATAGCCTCAAACTTCAACACAACTCTGAGAAAGTTTTGGTCAGGTTGATGGAGAGTTCCTGAGCCAGTCACCTATTAGAGGAGTCCTTGTCAGGCAGGACTGGGCCAACACCAGTACTACTGCCGTGCTCAGTCATTGGCTAAGAGCAGCTCCAGGGAAGCATAGCGTTGGTGCAAACATGATGATGGACCCAGAGGGGCAGCAGCTATGGATGTCAGTCAGCTCTGTTCCTCTCAGCCAACTCTCTTGAAAGCAATCTGAGCCATAAATTTTGTTGGCCACCACAATCCCCATCCATCTGTATTCTTCTTCCCCAATTCACCACAAGTGAAAATCTTATTAATTGCACTGCTGCAACATGCCTGGGACTGTCAGTAGTCTACCTGCCACAGTGATGGAGTCCTTAGTTCCATTTAGCCAGTGAGTGATTGCACTCTAGTGCTTATGCCAGAGATCACGATATACACCCTTGACTGATTACAGTCTTCACTAAATTTTTTGTTCTTTTTTTTGAGACAGAGTCTCTCTCTGTTGCCCAAGCTGAAGTGCAGTGGCACGATCTCGGCTCACTGCAACCTCCACCCCCCAGGTTCAAGTGATTCTCCCGCCTCAGCCTCCCAAGTAGCTGGGACTACAGGAGTGTGCCACCGCTCACAACTATTTTTTTGTATTTTTTTTTAGTAGAGACGGGGTTTCACCGTGTTAGACAGGATGGTCTCAATCTCCCGACCTCATGATCCGCCCACCTCGGCCTCCCAAAGTGCTGGGATTACAGGTGTGAGCCACTGCACCCAGCCAGTCTTCACTAAATTTTTACTTTTGCCGTGTCCTGGGCAATGCAAGAACCTAAAACACTTTAACTTTGTTTACCTCCTTCCCATATTTAGTGCTATTGTTGATAAATTTTTTTAATTCTAAATATAATTTTCTTGAGAAGGGGTCTTGTTCTGTTGACCAGGCTGGAATGTAGTGGTACAGTCAGCGCTCACTGCAGCCTCAACCTCCTGGGCTCAAGTGATCCTCCCAAGTACCTGGGACTACAGACGTGCACTACCACACCCAGCTAATTTTTATGTGTATTTTTTTTCCAGAAATGGGGTCTCACTATGTTGTCCAGGCTGGCCTCAAACTTATGGGCTCAGGCAATCCTCCTACCTCAGCTTCCCAAGGTGCTAGGATTACAGGTGTGAGCCACTGTGCCTGGGCCTAGATAGAATTTAAATCATACATGATATTACGTTCAATATTATTCTGGATTATCTACCTGTTTACTCTTTTCATGGTTCTTCTTTTCTTCCTTCATCATTGTTCTTCTATTGGTATCTGTCTAATGAGCTCACCTTAAGTATTTTATTTAGTTCAGGTCTGCTGAAATCTTCTCAGTTTTTGTTTTTCTTAAGACACCTGTATTCTACCTTCGTTTTGAAGCACATTTTTACTGAATGTAGAATTTTTGGTTGGCAGCTATTTTCTTTCAGCACTTTAAAGATTTAATTCCATTGTCTTCTGACTTGCATTATTTATTTCATAACATCAACTATACATCTTATTTGTTTGTTTTAAGGTACTCTGTTATTCTCTGGTTGTTTTTAAGATCTTCTCTCTGTGTTTGGTTGTTCAGTGGTTTTACTATGACTTTTCTAGGTGTGATTTTCTTTTTTATTCACCTGGCTTAAGGTCTGTAAAGCTTCCTGAATATGTGGCTTGATGTCTTTGTTCATTTTTGAAAAGTTCTCAGCCAATGTTTATTTATTTATTTATGTCTTTCCTTTCTTTCTTTCTTTCTTTTCTTTTCTTTTCTTTTCTGTTTTTGTTTTGTTTTTTTTGAGACAGGGTCTCACTCTGTTGCCCAGGCTGGAGTGCAGTGCTGTGATCTCGTTTCATTGCAGCCTCTACTTCCTGGGCTCAGGCGATTCTCCCACCTCAGCCTCCTAAGCAGCTGGGACCACAGGCCCGAGCCACCATGCTCAGCCTTTGTGTGTGTGTGTGTGTGTGTATTGTTGGTAGTTTTTTTAGAGACAGGGTTTTGCCATGATGCCAAGGCTGGTCTTGAACTCCTGGGTCCAAACGATCCACCTGCCTCGCCTCCCAAGGCTGGGGTTACAGGCATGAACCACCATGCCCAGCCCAGTATTTCTTCAATTATTACTACAATCTCATTCTGTCCTCTTTTACTTTAACTCCAACTACATGCATGTTGGACATTTTCACCATTTTCCATGTATTTCTTATGGGCTTTATGTTTTTCTTTTTCTTTTTTTCATTTTCTATTATTTTTTTCCTCTCTGTGATTCAATCTGTATTTTTTTCTACGGTGCTATTTTTCCAGTTGATTAATCGTCTTCTTTTTTGTGTGTCTAGTCTGTTATTTAATTCATTTGTTGAATTCTTAATATCAATTATTATATTTCTCAGTTTTAGAATTTCCATATGATTCAATTTTATAGATTGCAGTTATTTGTAACATTCTTCAACTTTTTGTTTATTTTCTTGAATATATTAATCTCAGCTATTTTAAAGTTTATGTCTGAAATTTATTTGAGCAACTATTCCTGTTGTCTGTTTTTGTTTGTTTGTTTTTTGAGACAGAGTCTCACTCTATCACCCAGGCTAGAGTGCAGTGGGGTGATCGTGGCTCACTGCAACCTCCACCTCCTGGGTTCAAGTGATTCTCCCACCTCAGGCTCCTGAGTAGCTGGGACTACAGGCACCCACCACCACACCCGGCTAATTTTTTGTATTTTTAGTAAAGACGGAATTTCACCATGTTGGCCAGGCTGGTCTTGAACTCCTGACTTCAAGTGATCTGCCCTTCTTGGCCTCCCAAAGTGATGGGATTACATGCATAAGTCACTGTTCCTGGCCATGTATTTTTTTCTTTTGATTTTCATTCATTTGGGTCTATTACTTTGCTTACTTAGTAATTTTTTATTGAATGTTGGGTGTAAAGTGTCATTAAATTTTAGAAGCTCTGACTATATTTGTTTTTCTATAAGGAGGATTTAATTTTTTTCTGGAAAGTTACCTTGATCAAGTTGAGGGTAGGTTTTTTTGTTTTGTTTTGTTTTTTGTTTTTCTTAAACTGGTATTTCTCCAGTTTTCTCTTAATCCAAAGATACAGTTCTTATACCTGTGGTAGAGACTTTAGGAAGTGGTCCTTACTCCAAGGATGTAGGTCTTACTCCTAGGTTATAGACCTTCTAAGGAGTAGACCTTCTAGGTTTTCAGCTGATAATGTGAGTCATTTACCAAAGCCTGTGCACCCTGGAAAGTCTTGAATTCCTACCTTTATCTCCCTAGTACTGTGAGACTGCTACAATCTTTGCTCAGCTCTTTAATAACCCATCTGCTATTTCCACTTGGTTTTTGAGAGTCTTACTCTGCTTGTGCATATCCTAAGATTTGGTAATGCCTAAAGAGGAAACTGCATACAGAATTTGGGGCTAATTCTCTGTAGTTCCCTCTACCCCTTTAGGTCCCAGTCCTATTGACAGGCCAGAATCTTAACTCTTCTTCCATTCTGTCTTTCCTTGTCTTTCTTTCCTTTTGGTTCTTTCATTCTTTTTTGAACTCTCTTCAATACAGTTTTTGCACTTACCATTCCACTAAAATGTCTTTTGTCAGGCTGGGCACGCTGGCTCACTCCTGTAATCCCAGCGCTTTGAGAAGCCAAGGTGGGTGGATCATGAGGTCAGGAGATCAAGACCATCCTGGCTAACATAGTGAAACCCCATCTCTACTAAAAATACAAAAAAAAAAATTAGGCATGGTGGCACGCACCTGTAATCCCAGCTACTTGGGAGGCTGAGGCAGGAGAATCACTTGAACCCGGGAGTCAGAGGTTGCAGTGAGCCAAGATTGCACCACTACACTCCACCCTGGGTGACAGAGCAAGACTCCGTCTCAAAAAAAAAAAAAGTCTTTTGTCAGGTCACCAATACCTTCGCATTACCAAATCCAATGATTAATTATTAGTCCTTTTCTTACTTGACCTAGTAGCAGCATTTAGCATAGTTGATCACTCCATATTCCTGTAAAACTTCTTCTTCTGTCTTCTAAGACACTACACTTTCCTGGTTTTTCTTCCAAACTAACACTCCTATTCCTATTCTATTGCTGATTTCTTATCATTTCTTTAAAGTTTAAATGTTGGGGTTCCCTAGGCTTAGACCTTGGATCTCCTTTCTATCTTTACTTCCTTGGTGATCTTATCCTGTCTCATGGTTGCAAAGGTCCCCTCTTATATTGTGACAACTCACCAATTTATATCTCCAGCCTAGATTTCTCCTCTAATTCTAGTCCTTTTTATTTATTTATTTATTTATTTTTGAGACAGAGTCTCACTCTGTTGCCCAGGCTGGAGTACAGTGGTGCAATCTCAGCTCACTGCAACCTCCATCTCCCGGGTTCAAGTGATTCTCCTGCCTCAGCCTCCCAAGTAGCTGGGATTACAGGTGCCCACCACCACATCCAGCTAATTTTTGTATTTTTAGTAGAGACAAGGTTTCGCCATGTTGGCCAGTCTGGTCTCAAACTCCTGACCTTAGGGGATCCACCTGCCTCAGCCTCCCAAAGTGGTGGGATTACAGGCGTGAGCCACCGCTCCTGGCCTAATTCCAGTCTTACACATATAACATCTTGACCTCTCCATTTGGATATCTAATATATATTTCAAATTTTTAACATGTCCAAAAATAAACTTCTGATCTGCACCACCTACTCAAACTAGTCTTCCCCATTCTTCTTCATCTCAACAAATGGAAACTTCATCCTGTTAGTCTCTCAAGTCAGAAACCTTGAACTCATTCTTTATCCCTTACTTGCGTTCACATCCCTACATCAAATTTGTCACATTATCTTGTTGGATCTGCCTTCAAAATATACACAGAACCATTTCTCATTACTTCTGTCACCACCACCCTGATTCATGCTACCATTTTCTTTAACTATTGAGACAGTCTTCTAATTGGCCTCCCTGCTCCTACCTAGCCCGATCTCAACACAGGTGTTAAAGTGATCATTTTAAAATTGCCCTAACTCTGAACCTTTCAACAGCTGCCCATCTCATTTTAAATAAAACAAAGCTCTTTCATCAGCTTAAAAATAAGATAACAATATAACTTATTATCTAGAGTAGGATACTTTTTGAGAGTGCAAGGGACAATAGATGTACACTGAGACCCAGCAAACCAGCTGAGCCCCATGTAACCCCTCCTTCACCCCCACCTTATTCTCACTGCACCTCCTTACTGTTTCTTGAACTGGTCAAGTTTGCTCCCAGCTTTTGCACTTGCTGATTCCCTCACTTCCTACAGGGCTTTGCTCAGATGTCATCTTCTCAGGATCATCTTCTCTAACCACCTTCTGGTTATACTATATTTATTTATTTACTTATTTACATATTCCTTATTTATTCCCACTAGTGGTAAGCTCTGTGAGGGAAGGGATTTTTTTTTCCTGTTCTATTCACTGCCGTATACCTGGTGCCTAGAACTGTGATTGGCACATTTACATATATAATAAATATTGGATGAGTGAACATATCATTTGAGAATTCATTCTTTCATCAAATGTTTATTGAATGTATCCTATGTTTTAGGTTCTGTGCTAAATACATAACATTATTATAAAGTCTACGATTAGAAATACTTCCTATGTACCTGAAGATACCATAGGTTTATAATATATAAAGGCATGTAATTGAATGAAATAATAATTGAAGTCAATGAAGATTGTCCTTTAGGATTCTAAACTAATTAATTCTATTTACAATTTTTTGTTATGTATGAAATTTGTACATTTCTTATGGGAGCCAGCAAGATTTTGACACGTTTCGTGGCCTTTTTATTTTTTACTTACAGCAAACTATGGAGGAGAAAAAGAGTATATCTGGATATAGTTACACCCAAGAAGAGCTAGAAAGAATATCTGCACTGAAGAGTGAAGTTGATGAAATGAAAGGACGAACATTGGATGATATGTCTGAAATGGTGATGATACTTTTATTTAAATGTTCTTTTATTGTGTAGCTAGAAGGCAGGTGTTTTGTGTTAGTTTTATTTTCAGTGAAACATTCACCTGTTAATTTCTGCACATTATATTCTTTCATCTTTTTTTTTTTTTTTTTTTTTTTGAGGCAGAGTCTCACTCTATTGCCCAGGCTAGAGTGTAGTGGCGTGAATTTGGCTCACTGTAACATCCGCCTCTGGGGTTCAAGTGATTCTCATGCCTCAGCCTCCCAAGTAGCTGGGACTACAGGTGTGTGCCACCATGCTCGGCTAATTTTTGTATTTTTAGTAGAGACAGGGTTTCACCATGTTGGGCAGGCTGGTCTCCACCTCCCGACCTCAGATGATCCACCTGCCTCGGCCTCCCAAAGTGCTGGGATTACAGGCGTGAGCCACTGCACCCGGTCTCATCTGTCTTTATCAATCTCTTTTGAATTTTTTTCATTCTAGTAAGGTTGTTCAAATTCTAATCGTTTATTCATTTTCTGTTTTTTTAATGTGCAAAAGTTACATAACATTAAAGAAATATTTAAGAAGAAAAATAAGTTTTCCCAGATCATACCACCCTAATAGAATTATTTCATTGTTGTATATGTTCTTAGAATCTTTCCATTTTCAGGACTGGTATTCAATCAGATTGCACTAGTACACTTTCACCAGGCATTAAAATGTTGAAATCTTATATTACTTGTTGGTAAATAGCTGCCCCAAACCCTCAGAGTACCCCCCTCCAGAAGCCTTGTCCACATTGGCCATTCCCCCAGAACCCTCTGGATCTCATCACAATCTAACTCCTAAAACGGTTAGCATGTAAGACCCTGTTCAGGCCGGGCGTGGTGGCTCACACCTGTAATCCCAGCACTTTGGGAGGCCGAGCCGGGTGGATCACTTGAGGTCAGGAGTTCGAGACCAGCCTGGCCAACATGGTGAAACCCCATCTCTACTAAAAATACAAAAATTAGCTGGGCATGGTGTCGCACGCCTGTAGTTCCAGCTTCTCAGGAGGCTGAGGCATGAGAATCACTTTAACCTGGGAAGCAGAGGTTGCAGTGAGCTGCGATCACGCCATTGCACTTCAGCCTGGGCAACCAAGCAAGATTCTGTCTCAAAAAAAAAAAAAGACCCCATTCATCTCTCTGACTGGTGTCCATTCTGATGGATCATTACTTATGCTATTTGGACTATACTGTAGTATTTTGAATATCACTCCATCAATATTTATGTATATTTTATATGCCTACATAAGTAATACATCATGATTATAGTTGTATAAGGCAATTTTGTAATATATTTATTCAATGTTAAATTATAAAGATTTTCCCATAATGGTTTACAGTCTTGAGAACTGACATTTTGAATGATTAAATAGTATAGTTTTCCACCTTGCTGAGGAATCAGGATTTTCTAAAGCACTTCTCTGTTGTTTGGGACTGAAGTAATTTGCAGTTTTTTGCTCTTATATTTAACACTGAAATTAATATCTTTATGCATGTAGTATTTTTCTTCTTTTGAGTTCTTTTTTAGGTGTTATACTTTTTGTTTAAATAACAGGTGAAAAAGCTGAATTCATTGGTATCTGAAAAGAAGTCAGCTCTTGCCTCAGTTATAAAAGAGCTGCGATGGTTGCGTCAAAAATGTGAAGTAAGTTTTTGATATTATCAAGTAATTTGATTTTATGATACTTTTAGTATTCTATCTTATTCACATGTGCTAGTTAGAACCCCGAATATTTTACTTGGGTAATATAGAAAACAAATTATCATTATTATCTTATTGATATGATTCTTCAGAAGAGAATTAAAACATGACATACAGGCCAGGTGTGATGGCTTATGCCTGTAATCCCAGCACTTTGGGAGGCTGAGACAGGAGGATGATCACTTGAGCCCAGGAATTCGAGACCAGCCTGGCTAACAACAAGACCTTGTCTCTACAAAAAATAAAAAAATTAGCTGAGCTTGGTGGCATGCACCTGTAGCCTCAGATTCTCGGAAGGCTGAGGTGGGAGGATTGCTTGAACCCAGAAGGTCAGGATTGCAGTGAGCCATGATCATACCACTGTACTCCAGCTGGGGTGACAGAGTGAGACCCTGTCTCCCACCCCTGCCCCAAAAAATGACCTCCAAAGGTTTTTGTTTAATTTATGCTGCTTATTTAGCCATAAATTATTGGAGGCAGAGGAGACAGAGAAAAAGTAGTTTAAGCTGAAATCCACAAATTCAGCCAGAGGAGATTTTTTTATTACATATAATTTGTAATCCTATGGGCGTTAAAGCTATAAATATGAAGTCACATTCTTCTGTGTCCAGGTAAAAGCTCAGAGTCTGCCCACAAGTGGTGACAGGTTAACTTTAGATTAATGAACTTGCACTGCTAGGAGGCACGGTGCACAGCAAACTATGATAGATTATGAGAAGTGATGAAATACCATTACTTGGAAACTAGTTCTAACCACTGCTTTAAAGATAAATTGTCAGAAGGTAAATGCCCTCTACAAATCCAGATCAGACTGCCTCCACCATTTGACATTCACTGTTCTCTGTTTTTAATACTATTTTTTAACTTGTTTAACTATATTTAATACTTGAAACTACAAAAATACATTATGACACTTTTGAAGAGCAGGAATACTTAAAAATGCGTAACTTGCTTTAATGGACAACCCTCAACTATTCGGAAATTTTATAGGGAAGTGTTAATATATTTCCTTTGTGTGATACTTGCATTTTTTTCTAAATTTGAATGTTAACAGCTGTTTGAATATTAGAGCATCACAACTGGATTAGTCTGTTCTCTCATTGCTGTAAATAAATACCTGAGACTAAGTAATTTCTAAAGATAAAAGGCTTAATTGGCTCATGGTTCTACAGGCTATACAGGAAGCATGATGCAGGCATCTACTCACCCTCTAGGGAGGCCTCAGGAAGCTTACAATCATGGCAGAAGGCAAAGAAAGAGCAGGCATATCACACGGCTAGAGCAGCAAGGGGGTGGGGGGAGGGGCCTCACACTTTTAAACAACGAGATCTTATGAGAACTCACTCACTATCATGAAAACAGCACCAAGAGAATGGTGCTAAACCATTCATGAGAATTTCACCCCCACAATCCAATCACCTCCCACCAGGCCCCACCTCCAACATTGGAGGTAACAGTTTGACGTGAGATTTGGGCAGGGACAGAGATCCAAACCATATCAACAGTGAAAGATGTCTAACTTATATTTATCTAGATCTATTATAGTCATCTAGAATTAGAATAGCATTTTGAAAAGTTTTATGTTTATTTTCTTAGGAGCAGTTCTACAAATTATATGTAATTAAATGGAATAATTATATATAATTGCTAATATGTAGGAAAAAACTGAAATATTCATTTTTTTTTATTCATTTAATTTTTTTAAGTAGAGATGAGATCTACTGTTGCCAGGCTAGTCTCGAACTCCTGGGCTCAAGCAGTCCTCCCACCTCAGGCTTCCAAAATGCTGGGATTATAGGTGTGAGCCACCACACCCAGCCTGTTTATATTTTAGAGTATGCAATCTGATAATTTTTATTTTCAATGAAATATCTATTACTTATTGATTACTTTTTCATATAAAAGTAAAATCATGTTCTTAGCAATAATTAAAGCTATACAGAGTTATTTAAGGAAAAGAATAAAAATTATTTCTTTCAGCATCCCCAGCACATGACTTAACAGCTCCATATGTATTTTCCAGAAATTTTCTGAGAATTAATGAACAGATAATTATTTAGTAACTATCTTAAATTTGTTCTCCACACTTTTGTTCTACTTTCTAAAAACAAAAGCTTTTTTCAGGAGGTGGGAGGACTGAAATCAACCGTGACTGATACCAAGATCAAATTATCCGCTTTCTTTTTTTTTAACATTTGGTTGCTGTACTTTTTTTGCCCACCTTATACTTTCCACTTTTAAAAAAAGTATTTTGTTTCTGGTGTGTTTCTTGAATAGATCTTGAATTAGGTTTTGCTGTGTCATATCATCTGAAAGGTTTATTTTAATAGGTAAATGTATATATTAATATGCAGATACATTTGGTTTGGGCGGTATTACTTTATGTTTGGCTTTCAATTTTAAAGCCTATAAAAAATCTCCTTCTCCTCCTTTTCCCCTCCTCACTCATCCCCCGACTGCTCTCCCTCATGTGTGTGTGTTCTGGCTTATGGTTTAGTTTTAGCCTTTTAACTCTACTATTCATTACTTATTTCTTTAGATGGCATCTATTAATCCCCACTGTGAGAAGTCATGAAATTGGTATATTTCTTGTTCCTACTCCCTTCCTTCCCTCTCCTCTAGCACCTGATTTTAGTACATTGTATTGTCTTTGTGTTTGCCGTTATACCTTGAGTATGCTTATACTATGACTTGTTAGCTTTAAACAATATTCTTTGACATTCCCCCACCCACCCCTAGCAATTAAAAAAATGAGGAAACCAGCTTACTTATTCTACCTTCCACCTTCTTTTCCCTTTCTCCTTCTGAAGGCTTTGTTGTATCATTTCTATCTTGTCACTGCATATAACATTTACATTCTCCTCTGTTACCCTACTTCTCACTTTGGTTTTCAGCTCTAGACCTGTAATTATTAGATCCAGTGCTCATTACCAATCCACTGACTGCCCTTTGTCTCACTTCTCTTTTGATTGCCTGGAACTTGTTCTCTAGTTGAGTCCTCCAAAAAGACTCATAAGAACAATATTCCCTGATGAGTTCTTGCATGTTCTAGTTTATTGCCTAAACATTTCAACAGCTGTTTGACTATTAGATCATGCTTTCTTTCCTTGAGGATTTTTTTTTAAGTGTAGCTCCACAATCTTCTAGGGTTAAATGTAGCTATGGAGAGATCTGAGGCCAACTTAATTTTTTTGGCAACTCGATCTTGAAAAGAATGTCTATTTTCCAGTTGTTGAGTACAGGGTTCTCCATGTGTTCATCAGATCAGGCTTATAAAAGTGGTGTTCTAAACTTCCTAGTGAATGGGTAAAATATTTCACTGAAACTTTTTCAGATGAAAAGAGTTGTGTAGATGGATGGTGGTAATGGTTGCCCAACACTGTGAATGTGCTTAATGCCAACTGAATTGTACACTTAAAAAATGGTTAAAATGGCAAATTTTGTTATGTGTATTTTATTACACCAAAAAAACAAAACAGACGAGGTGTGGTGGTTCATGCCTGTAATCCTAGCACTTTGGGAGGTGAAGGCGGGTGGATCACTTGAGGTCAGGAGTTCGAGACCAGCCTGGCCAACATGGCGAAACTCCGTCTCTACCAAAAAATACAAAAATTAGCCAGCTGTGATGGCACACACCTGTAGTCCCAGCTACTTGGGAGGCTGAGGTGGCAGAATCGCTTGAACCTGGGAGGCGGAGGTTGCAGTGAGCTAAGATTATGCCACTGTGCTCCATCCTGGGTGACAGAGCGAGACTCCGTCTCAAAAAAAGATAAAACAAACAAAATCTTCCTGGTTAAAAAACAAAAACCAGCCCAGGGTAATGGCACATGCTTATAGTCCTAGCTACTCAGGGGGCCAAGGCAGGAGGATGACTTGAGCCTAGGAGTTCAATACCAGCCTGGACAACACAGTGAAACCTTGTCTTTAAAAAAAGAAAGAAGGAAAAAAAACTTCCTGTTGAATTTTATGTTCTGTCTTTATTTTTAAACTTTATTCCTTATTATGGTACATAATGGTTTTTGCCTCAGAGTATTATTTTTGTCTACTATTAAAGCATATATGCTGGCTTTCTTATGATTAGTATTGCTTCTTATTTCTGTTTGCTTTCAGCTTCCTATGTCCTTATTTTTGTCTTATATATGTCTCATAAATAGCATGTAGGGCCAGGCAGCAGTTGCTCATGACTATAATCCTAGCACTTTGGGAGGCTGAGTTAGGAGACTCTTGAGCCCAGGATTTCAATACCAGCCTGGGCAACATAGCAAGACTCCATCTCTACAAAAAGTAAAAAAATTAGCTGAGCATGGGAGCACACACCTATAGTCTTAGCTACTTGGGAGGCTGAGGCAGAAGGATAGCTTGAGCCCAGGAGTTCGAGGTTGCAGTGAGACGTGATAGCACCACTGCATCCAACCTGGATGACAGAGTAAGACCTGCACTCTAGGTAGATAGGTAGGTAGGTGGGTGGGCAGATAAGTAGGTAGATAGGTAGGTAGGTGGATTGATAGGTAGATAGGTAGATGTATTTTGTGTGGGTGTAGTTTCTTACATCCAGTTTGAGAATCTGTCTTTTAACTGGTAAGTTTAATCTCATTTATGTTTACTCTAATTTTTGAAGCATTTGAATTTTTTTTTCTATTCCGTACATCCTATTATTTACTGTGTTTTCTCTTTGCTTTTTTTTTTTTTTACCATCCATTGTACCAATCCTGTTTTGTTTTCTCTTTTTTCCCTTTTTTCTGTTTTTTTATCTTCTATTCTGATATTATTTACTCTTAGGTTTTTATCATTATATTATATATGTATATATATAATATAATATAAATAAATATATATATTATAAATATATATCATATAAATAAATATATATTATAAATATATATAATATAAATAAATATATATATTATAAATATATATATAATATAAATAAATATATATATATATTCCTCACTTAACAAAGTCTAAAGTTGTTAACATCTCCACAATACAGGAACCTTAGAATAATTTGACACCCTCTTCTACCTTACGTGTGTGTTGTTATCCTCCGGCATTTTATTTATTTATTTGTTTGTTTTGTTTATTTATTTATTTATTGAGATGGAGTTTTGCTCTTGTTGCCCAGGCTGGAGTGCAATGGCGCGCAACCTTGGCTCACCGCAACTTCTGCCTCCCGGGTTCAAGCGATTCTCCTGCTTCAGCCCCCTGAGTACCTGGGATTACAGGCATGCACCACCACACCCGGCTAATTTTGTATTTTTAGTAGAGATGGGGTTTCTCCATGTTGGTCAGGCTGGTCTCGAACTCCTGACCTCAGGTGATCCGCCCACCTCGGCCTCCCAAAGTACTGGGATTACAGGCATGAGCCACCATGCCCAGCCCTTATTTCTTTATTTGTACATCTCTAAAAGTAGTTGTTATGGTGGTTGTCAGCATTATAATTACAACTTTATATAATCATTTCCTGTTTAGATTTACCTATATATTTAGCAGTTTTCACCATCACTGCTTGTATTTTACTCCTTATTTCTGGATTCAGTTTTCTTTTTCCTGAAATACAATTTCCTTGTTTTGTGTGTGTGCATATGTGTGTGTTTAGTGTTCTCAGTAAAGAATCATTACAATAAGTAAACCATCTTTTTTTTTCTTCTTTTAAATAATGGCTTGGTCAGAAAAAAAATATTTTCATGCTTTCTTTTATTTTGTTGAAGGGTCGGCTATCAGTTTATCATTTATTTTTAGGTAATATTTTCCCTATAACTGGTTTTCATATTTTTATCTTTTTCTTTGATGTTGTCCAAATTTCACTACCATGTTTTGAGTGTATATTTAGTTTTATTTACTTTTCCAAATTTATGTTTTGTGTCTTCCATGAATTCTGGAAAAAGTCTACATAATACTTTCAGATATTTTCTCTCCCATTTTTTGCGCTCTGTTTTCCAACTACTCATATTAGAGATATTTATTCTGTTCCCTGTTACTTAATCTCACTTTCATATTTTTGTCTCTCTGTGTTGAATTCTAGATAATTTCTTCAGCTCTGTGTTTTAGTTCATTCTTTTATTTCCTCAGAGGTGTCATGTTTATTTCATCCACTTAATTTTTAATTTCAATGACTGTCTTTTTCATTTTTATTTTTTCTCACTTTTTCTTTCTTTCTTTTTTTTTTTTTTTTTTTTTGAGACAGAGTCTCGCTCTTCGCCCAGGCTGGAGTGCAGTGTTGCAGTCTCAGCTCACTGCAACCTCCATGTCCCAGGTTCAAGCCATTCTTCTGCCTCAGCTTCCTGAGTAGCTGGGACTACAGGCATGTGCACCACGCCTGGCTAATTATTGTATTTTTTGTAGGGACAGGGTTTCACCATGTTGGCCAGGATGGTCTCAAACTCCTGACCTCAAGTGATCTGGCCACCTCCACCTCCCAAAGTGCTGGGATTATAGGCGTGAGCCACCGCACCTGGCCTCACTTTTTGTAATCTTTTGTTTTCAGTTCCTCCTTTATAGTTTTTATTATTTTAAATATACTTATTTAGTTGGCTTACTTCTAGTATCCAAGTTCCTTTAGGTATAGTCCTGTTATTTATATCTTCTGATTCTCACTCCTAATGAATTGATTTTTCCCTTACATGTTTTATACTTTGGGACTGTGAGCTTTCATTAACAGAGCTTTGTCTCTTGAATCCTGGCAGCCAGGATGGAGGGTGTATACCTCTACAGTGGTTTTGCAGTTTTTCTGTTTTAGAAATATCACAAACTTGGAGCTAATATTGAGTTAATTTCTCAGTTTGGAAGTTCCTAGACCATGTAGATAGGGTAAATTCAAACTCCAAAGCTGCCTGAGGACAGCCGTGATCACTGTCACAGCTACATAGTGATCCATTTGACCACAAGACTTGTGACCAAAAAAGGATTTTATCAACTATAGCACCTTCATCTCATTGAGAGACCAGCAGCTACCTAAGTACGTAGGCTCTGCAGCCTCTTTTCCCACTTTGGATGTGACTTTCACCTTTGAGAGCCTTGGGTGTCTGTAGGTCACTTTGATACATAGAAGCTACATCCCCTTTCTTCCAGCAATCTTTTATTCTGTACTAGTGACCCCAGCCCAGAGGCAGTCCCACACAACAAAGGTAGCATACACATTACTCATCTGTGCTAACTATCCTGTTTCTAAGGAAACCGTGCAGCAGGAAACCACGCAAGGTCATTTTCAGGATGGTGTTAACCCTTTACTCACAGGTTCACAGGTTAAAAACAGCTTAAGATTTACAGTGGGGTCCTCGGTTCTAACTTCCCACTCTGCACAGACCTAAGGCTTTGCATCTGCTCTGCCTGAACATTAAAATCACTGTGTTACCAAGACTGGCCATTCCCAATTCCTTTCACCAAGGGTAGCCATAATGTTACCCTTTCTTTTTGGTCCTGTTAATTTCTTTTATTTCTTTGAGAGTTCAGTTCAGCTTGGGATTTGAAAGGATGTTGCTCTATCTTACCAAGCATTTGTAGATGCAGCCATGCATCACTTAATTATGAGGATACATTCTAAGAAATGCATAATTGAGTGATTTCATCATTGTGCAAACACCATAGAGTGTACTTACACAAACCTAGATGGTATAGCCTACTCATATCTAGGCTATATGGTAGATAGCCTATTGCTCCTAGGCTACAATCCTGTACAGCATGTGACCATACTGAATACTGTAGTCAATTATTACACAATGGTAAGTATTTGTGTATCTACACCCATCTAAACATAGAAAAGGTACAGTAAAATTATGGTATAAAATATTTAAAATGGTATGCCTTTATAAGGAACTTACCGTGAATGGAGCTTGCAGGACTGGAAGTTTCTCTGGTTGAGTCAGTGAGTGAGTGATAAGTGAATGTGAAGGTCTAGGACATTACCGTACACTATGATAGACTTCAGAAACAATGTACACTTAGGCTACTCTAAATTTATGTAAAATACTTTTTAAAAAAAATAAAGTAACCTTAGCTTACTGTAGCTTTCTTGGCCGGGCACGGTGGCTCACGCTTGTAATCCCAACACTTTGGGAAGCTGAGGCAGGCGGATGACGTGGTCAGGAGTTCCAGACCAGCCTGGCCAACATAGTGAAACCCCATCTCTACTAAAAACACAAAAAAATTAGCTGGGTGTGGTGGCACATGCCTGTAATCCCAGCTACTTGGGAGGTTGAGGCAGGAGAATTGCTTGAACTTAGGAGGCGGAGGTTGCGGTGAGCCAAGATCGCGCCACTGCACTCCAGCCTGGGCGACAGAGCAAGACTCTGTCTTGAAAAAAATTTTAAAAAAACCTTTCTTACTTTATAAACTTCTAATTAAAAAAAAATTTTTTTTTTTACTTTTTTGTAATAACAGCTTAAAATACAAGCACATCGTATAGTGGTATGAAAATATTTTATTTCCTTATATCCTTCTTTTATATGCTTTTTTCTATTTAAAAAATTTTTTTGGCCAGGTGCGGTGGCTCATGCCTGTAATCCCAGCACTTTGGGAGGCCAAAGCGGGCAGATCACCTGAAGTCAGGAGTTCAAGACCATCCTGGCCAACATGGTGAAACCTTGTCTGTACTAAAAATATAAAATTATCTGGGCGTGGTGGCACATGTCTGTAGTCCCAGCTACTCGGGAAGCTGAGGCAGGAGAATCGCTTGAACCTGGGAGGCAGAGGTTGCAGTGAGCCAAGATCGTACCATTGCATTTTAGCCTGGGCGACAAGAGAAAACTCTGTCTCCAAAAAAAAAAAAGGTGAAAAAGTTTTTGTTTTTTGGTTTTTTTTGAGACAGGCTCTTGCTCTTGTCGCCCAGGCTGAGTGCAGTGGCACCATCACGGCTCACTGTAGCCTCAACCTCTCGGCCTCAAGCAGCTCTCTCACTTCAGCCTAAGGAGTAGCTGGGACCACAGGCACATACCACCAAGTCTGGCTAATTTTTATTTATTTATTTATTTAGCAGAGGTAGGGTCTTGCTATGTTGCCTGTGCTTGTCTCAAACTCTTGGGCTCAAGCAATCCACCCCCCTTGGCCTCCCACAGTGCTGGAATTACAAGAATGTGCCACCACACCCAGCCTTTTTTCACTTCTTAAACTTTTTTGTTAAAAACTAAGACACACACACCTAGGCCTACACAACGTCAGGATAATCAATATCACTGTCTTCCACCTTGAAACATCTTGTCCCACTGAAAGGTCTTCAAGAGTAATAACACACGTGGAGCTGTCATCTCCTATAACAATGCATTCTTCTGTTTGCCTCCTGAAGGACTGCCTGAGGCTGTTTTACAGTTTACTTTTTATAAGTAAAAGCAGTACACTCTAAAATAACAATTAAAAAAAGCATAGTAAATACATAAACCAGTAACATAGTGGTTTATTATCATCAAGTATTATATACAGTACATAATTGTATTGCTATACTTCTATACAACTGACATAGATTGGTTTACACCAGCATCACCACAAACACATGAGTAATTTGTTGCACTATGGCATTATGATGCCTATGATATCACTAAGGTGAAAGGAATTTTTCAGCTCCATTATAATCATATGGGACTGCCATCATATACGTGGTCCGTTGTGACTGAAACATCATCCCATGCATGACTGTACTTTTAGCATTTCTAGGTGTTTGTAGCAGGAGATTTTCAAATTATCCCATTCAAAATACTACATTAGAAGAAACTTTGAAAGGACTTAAAGAAAACAAAATTTAAATTTCTTCCCTGCCCCCTCGCAATAAAGAAACTACTTAACCTGAATTCAAATTGTGATTCCACCTTTTTTTTTTTTGAGACCAAGTCTCACTCTGTCGCCAGGTTGGAGTGCAGTGGTGTGATCTCGGCTCACTGCAACCTCCGCCTCCCAGGTTCAAGTGATTCTCCTGCCTCAGCCTCCTGAGTAGCTGGAACTACAGGCACATGACACCATGCCCAGCTAATTTTTTTTGTATTTTTAGTAGAGATGGGGTTTTACCATGTTGGCCAGGATGGTCTCAATCTCTTGACCTCATGATCCGCCCGCCTGGGCCTCCCGAAGTGCTGGGATTACAGGCATGAGCCACCACGCTGGGCAGACTCCACATTTTCTTAGCAGTATAATCTTTGGCAAGGTACTTGGCCTCCCTGAACTTTCTCCAAGCATTATATGGTGGTGTCAATATCTCTTTTGAGGTCCCGTTTTGAGATTTAGTTATTGTCAGTGGTAAATTTCAAACACCCTAGAATGTTTTACGAAGTTCTTCTAATTAAGCCCCTGCCTAGGTCTTCAGCTTCCCCCACCATTTCCCAGAAATAAGCCAGCATAGGCTGGGTGCGGTGGCTCACGCTTGTAATCCCAGCACTTTGGGAGGCCGAGGCGGGTGGATCACCTGAGATCAGGAGTTCAAGACCGGCCTGACCAACATAATGAAACCCCATCTCTACTAAAAATATAAAAATTAGCCAGGCATGGTGGCACATGCCTGTAATCCCAGCTACTTTGGAGTCTGAGGCAGGAGAATTGCTTCAACCCAGGAGGCGGAGGTTGTAGTGAGCCAAGATCGCACCATTGCACTTCAGCCTAGGCAAAAGAGTGAGACTCTGTCTCAAAAAACAAAACAAAACAACAACAACAACAAAAGAAATAAATAAACCAGCAGAGTAAACTCTGGAGCTTTCAATCCTTTATACTTAGTGTTCCTTTTTTTAAATACTCTCTTCCCCTTGTTCATCTTCCACCTAACTGTTCTTACTAATCCTTGGTGATTAGCTTAGATATCAGTTTCTCCAGGAAGTTGTCCCCACTGATCCCCAAGCCTGGGTTAGGTTCCCAGGAGTCCTGTGTGCCTTCTGTAACACCTTGTGTTTTCCTATCATAGCTCTCAGCAGCCTGTTTACTTGTTTGAACGTTACTTGAGAGGAAGAATTTTTGGCTGCTTTATTCACTATTGTCTCCCCAGCTCCTAACAAAGAACCTGGCACACAGCTCAATACATGGTAGCTATTATTATTATCAGCACCTTCATCTATCATAATTCTCAAATGTCTGGTTGTTGCATAAATAACTCTTAAGTATGCCAAGAAGCTTAGAGTTAAGTTACAAGACTGACAAGGGCATGCATTGTTTCAGAGCCATGTTTGGGACCTTTGTTTTTCACTTATTCAATCATTTTCCCTTTTTATACTAGGAACTGACCCAGGAGTGTGATGAAAAGAAATCGCAGTATGATAGCTGTGCAGCAGGCCTCGAAAGCAATCGGTCCAAATTAGAACAGGTAGGAAGAGAGTTTTTATTTTAACAATTTAGCAAAAACTACCTGTGTGTACACCTGTAGTCCCAGCTACTCTGGAGGCTGAAGCAGGAGGATTGCTTGAGCCCAGGAGTTTGAGGCTACAGTGAGCTATGATCACACCACTGCATTCTAGCCTGGGCCACAGAGCAAGACTCTCTCTCTAAAAAAAATGTTTTAAATACTGCCCGTGTATGC
Source organism: Hylobates moloch (assembly GCF_009828535.3). NCBI lineage: Eukaryota > Metazoa > Chordata > Mammalia > Primates > Hylobatidae > Hylobates > Hylobates moloch. The sequence goes on along the minus strand of NW_026652287.1, from coordinate 22,797,576 downwards.
ACATTTTCACTACATCAATGTCAAAAGATTCCCAAATCTTTATCATCATCTCCCAAGCCTGTCTCCTAAGCTCCAGAGATCTCTATTTCTTTAATTTGTACACAATTTCCCATCTGTACCACTCCCAGCAAAGTACAAGGCTCATTATCTGCTGCCTGGCCTCCCATAGTCAACTTTTACCTATTCTCTTGCTTCTACTCTTGCTCTCCTAAGGTTTATTCTTCATAGGGCAGCCTAAGAAACCTGTTTAAAATTTTTGCCACCCTTCATTGGCTTCCTATTGCATTTAAAATAAAATCTAACCACCAACTATGGTCTACAAGGCCCCACCTGCCTTACGAACTTCATGTCCATGTGCTCTACTCCTCATCCATGGAGCTTCAGCCACTCTGACCTTCTTCCTGAACTTCAAACAGGCCAAGCTTGTTTTCACTTTGGGATTTTGCATGTACTCTTCCCTTCTGCGTGATATACTCTGCTCCTAACTCTTTGCCCTCCCTTCTCCTTTTCATCGCTAGGTCTCAGGCTCAGTGTCACTGCCTCTCAGAGATCTCTGATCACCTGATGTTACCCACTCTCCTTCCCAACCTGGCCCACCCAGTCCCTCTATCACATTCTACTGATGGATTTCCTTCATAGCACTTATCCCCATCTCAAATATCCTTCATTATGTCTCCTTGTTTATGTTGGTTTCTTCTACTTCAGTGAAAGCAGGGAAACTGCCTGTTCACTTCTGTGTCCTCAGCACTTAGAACAGTGCTGGACACACAGTAGGTACTTAATAAATGTATGATTGGGCCAGGTGCAGTCGCTTATGCCTGTAATCCCAGCACTTTGGGAGTCCAGGGCGGGAGGATCACTTGAGGCCAGGAGTTCGAGATCAGCCTGGCTAACATGGTGAAACCCCGTCTCTACTAAAAATACAAAAATTAGCCAGGCATGGTGGCACGTGCCTGTAGTCTCAGCTCCTCAGGAGGCTGAGGCACGAGAATCGCTTGAACCTGCGAGGAGGAGGTTGCAGTGAGCCAAGACTGCACCACTGCACTCCATCCTGAGTGACAGAGCGAGACTCTGTCTCAAAAAATACAATTGAACTTGCAGGTTATAGAGTGATATGAGTATTCTCTGGAAAAAGATTATCTCTTATCGTGCTAGAATAAACAAAGTTAAAATTGCAGAAGAGGAAATGACTCTGATGGTAGTCCTTTGTTGTACATCTAAAGTCATCGTCACCATATCTGTCTCATTCTTTCAATAATGTCACCTATCTAAAATTATATATTATAGGAAGTTAGAAGACTCCGTGAAGAATGTGTTCAAGAAGAAAGTAGATACCATTATACAAATTGTATGATTAAGGTAAGAAAAAGTAGATCAAAAACATTTCTGAGTTTTTTCTATATCAAAGTCTTCCCTAAAACTTGAGTCTTTCTATTTAGAACCTAGAAGTTCAACTTCGCCGTGCTACTGATGAGATGAAGGCATATATCTCTTCTGATCAACAAGAAAAAAGAAAGGCAATTAGGCAAGTAATTTTGTTGTTTTATATTGAGATACTTAATATTTTCACCAATAAAAGTTTTATAAATAAGATAGAATTATACAAATTTAGCATATTTAAGTAAGTAGACACTAAGATATTATTTAATACTAAATCTTACTAAACATCTAGATATTTTAGCCCTGCTAAGTAGGAATACATATGATTTTATTTCTTGCTTGCTTACTTTTTGACTGTGGTAAAATATATAAAACATAAAATTTGCCACTTTACCCATTTTTAAGTGTATAGTTCATTGGCATTGATTACATTCACAATATTGTACAGCCGTCACCACTGTATATTTACAAAATTTTTCATTATCCCAAACAAAAACTCTTGTAACCATTAAGCAATAACTCTTCATTCCCCCCCACCTAGGAATATATATAATTTCATAATTGCTTTGTCATAAGCAGTAAAGTTGATCTCTTTTTAAAGTCCCACATGGCCTAGACTCTAGTCATCTGCCTGCTAATTGTGCAGTGTGATGACTGCATTTTAGCTGGAAACTGTGTGATTGCAGTGTACCAGTCTTCAAGAAGGATATATAAATACTACTTAGTCCTTATATGGTGCTTTTTTTGCAATCCCAGCTTGTGGCGTACTGTAATAAATCAAATCCTGCCTAAAAAAAACACATTTATAGTTGAATTGCTAGCTGTGATAAAATGCTGTCATTGAACAACATAAGCCTTATTTGCTCCTCATCACAATTCAAATGTTAAATGTTTTGCTATTACTATTCAGTAAAAATTCAGATAAAATATAGGACTCACGTTTATTCTAGATTGCATTGAGATTTTGAGTGGCATGTACATTAATGTTATAAAAAGAGGCTGGGCATGGTGGTGGGCGCCCGTAGTCCCAGCTACTCAGGAGGCTGAGTCATGGGAATCGCTTGAACCCCAGGGAGCAGGGGCTGCAGTAAGCTGAAATCACGCCACTGCATTCCAGCCTGAGCGACAGAGGGATACTCTGTCTTTTAAAAAAAAAAAAAAAAGGAATCTAAGAAATAGAGTGTCTTTCAGAATCTGAATTTTTTTTCAATGTAATGCAGCACTAGAATGCAAGCCAGACTGAAAATACTGTATAAATAGAGCAGTGTTTTTTCTAATACTCTAACATATTAAACTAAAAATGTACTTATTCATATTCTTTCATTGTATGTAAACTTCGTTCATATAAATCTATATGGCCAATGATAAGAAATGAGAAAAGTTAAATTTGTTCTTAAAAAATAAAAATTTTTATAAATTAAGTTCTATTTCTTCCAAAGTTATCGATATAAATAGTAAAGAAGGAAATAATTGCTCTTGAACTATTCATTTTTTGATCTGTCTTCTAGCCAGATTTCTTTTTTTTTTTGAGACGGAGTCTTGCTCTGTCACCCAGGCTGGAGTGCAGTGGCACGATCTCGGCTCACTGCAACCTCCGCCTCCTAGGTTCAAGCATATTCTCCTGCCTCAGCCTCCCACATAGCTGGGATTACAGGCACACGCCACCACGTTTGGCTAATTTTTGTTATTTGTATTTTTGTAGTTTATATTTTTGTATTTTTGTAGAAATGGGGTTTCACCATGTTAGCCAGGTTGGTCTCAAACTCCTGACCTCAAGTGAACCGCCCTCCTCAGCCTCCCAGAGTGCTGGGATTACAGGCGTGAGCCACTGCACCTGGCCCCAGCCTTCAGTCTTTATCCTTAACATGTCACCTGCTTTAAATCTCACATTTTGTCTTAAATAGTATTGAAATATAATTTTGTTTACAAATAAAATACAATGTTATTATGTTTTTAATTTTTACGTTAAAATTATTTTTTTAGCTTGCAAAAGAAATACTTGTAAAAACAACAGTAACCATTATGAAGTAGTGTGCACGGAAGTTGAATGTTGTCCATATTGCCATGCCTCAGAAATGTCTACTGTTAATACTTTGGTGTACATTGAGCCATATTCTTTTCCCATGTGTTTGCTGATACATCTGTATATATATGTGTTAGTTAATGCATGGGAAATGTTATATGTATGTGTGTATACACACATGTATACATACATATGTATATAAAAATAAGATTAAACTGCACCTGGGTGTGGTGGCTCACACCTGTAATCCCAGCATTTGGGAGGCTGAGATGAGCCAATTGCTTGAGCCCCAGAGTTCAAGACCAGCCTGGGCAACATGGCAAAACCCTGTGTCTACCAAAAAAATACAAAAAAATTAGCCCAATATGGCGACACATGTCTGTAATCCCAGTACCTGGGAGGCTGAAGTGGGAGATTGGCTTGGGCCAGGGAGATGGAGGCTACAATGAGGTGTGATCATGCCACTGCACTCCAACCTGGGCAACAGAGTGAGACCTTGTCTCAAAGGAAAAAAAAAGATTAAACTACATATACTGTTTTTCTCTTGATCTAGAATATTTTCCACTTCAGTATTTATAGATTTACCTCATTCTTTTGTATAACTCCTTGTTATTTGTTTGAATAGATATGCCGTAATTTGCTTAAACATTTTCCCATCTATAAACATTTAGTTTGTTTGCCTATTTTCACTATTATAAGCATTGATGAAATAAATAGTCTGCTTTTATGTTTATTTAAGTTATGGGATATTTTCGTAGGATGACTTCCTAGAAGTAGAATTACAAGATTACGTGCTACTTAATGTTTATTTAAAATGTATATCCTTTCTCCTTTCTACAAACCTCTTCAAAAACAATGTGTAATTTAAGCAAATGGGTTGCCATTGTTTTGAGGGTAGATTAACCAGAAATAGTATTTAAAATTTAATTATCTTAATTTCCTATGGAATGTTTTGCTTTCTTTTTTTTCCTTAAATTACTATTTACTTGAAGAACTAACTAAAGATGGGGAAAGACAAAGAATTTGATAATGTGTTTCATTCTGACTCCAGTACCCTAAACTATATTGCCTAGTGTATTTTAGATAGATATATCAATTTATAATTCACTTGTATGATCAAATCATTTGAAGTAAAGTGAAAGTAAATCATTGTGTTGACTCCCTAGGGAACAGTATACCAAAAATATTGCTGAACAAGAAAACCTTGGAAAGGTAAGAATTATTATTTATTTTTTTAAATGTGTCTAACTGATTCAGGCTTTCACTACTGTACATGGTTTATGACTGTCATTCTTTTCAAAAGGTCATAGTACAGTTTTTGAGGGGAAATTGTTCATTCTTTTTAAAGATGGAAGACTTCCTTAAGAATTTAGTTTTACAGAAATAAAGACACAATGGATTTTTGAAAGAAAAAATTATCTATTTTTAAATCACAGACAGTTCATGATAATGTTCTGCATTATAGTTTTCAGATTATCCTCAGGCTGGGCACGGTGGCTCATGCCTGTAATCCCAGCACTTTGGAAGGCCAAGGCCGGTGGATCAGTTGAGATCAGGAGCTTAAGACCAGCCTGGCCAACATGGTGAAACCCCGTCTCTATGAAAAATACAAAAATTAGGCCGGGCGCGGTGGCTCACGCCTGTAATCCCAGCACTTTGGGAGGCGGAGGCGGGCGGATCACGAGGTCAGGAGATCGAGACCATCCTGGCTAACACGGTGAAACCCCGTCTCTACTGAAAATACAAAAAATTAGCCGGGCGAGGTGGCAGGCGCCTGTAGTCCCAGCTACGCGGGAGGCTGAGGCAGGAGAATGGCGTGAACCCTGGGGGGCGGAGCCTGCAGTGAGCCGAGATCACGCCACTGCACTCCAGCCTGGGTGAAAGAGCAAGACTCCGTCTCAAAAAAAAAAAAAAAAAAAGAAAAATACAAAAATTAGCCAGGCGTGATGGCAGGCGCCTGTAATCCCAGCTACTCTGGAGCCTGAGGCAGGGGAATCCCTTGAACCAGGGAGGCAAAAGTTGCAGTGAGCCGAGATTGCGCCATTGCACTCTAGCCTGGGTGACAGAGCGATACTCCATCTCAAAAAAAAAAAAAAAATTATTCTCAGATATCTCTTTATGAGATAGGTGTAAATTTATTCATTTACTTTATTTAATAAACACAAAGTTCTAGGCCCTAGTCTAAGCCCTTTACAAACATTGATTTATTTAATACAAACAACTGAAAAACCTTGCTTGAGATACTCAGCTCCCTCCTGCCAGAGTTATCTGATGGCAACTGAAATAGGACTGTATAATTATTGTTCTTAGTTCTCTGAGCCACGCCTAGAAGTGGTAGAGAGTAAGTTATGGCCTTGACCATCAGGACTTAAATGATCAACTGATTAGTTATTCTAGCTGACTTCATAAAGCCACCAATTTAACAAAGACACCAACTTTGCATTCTTAGGAGAAAAAAAGAAAAAACGTATACTAACTAATAATTCAGAGGAAAGATGACCAGTCATCAAGTGACTTGGCTTCACTCTTAGGCTTGTGATTCTAAACAAGCCCTCTAATCACTTTAGAGTTCATTTCCTCATATTTAAACTGAAATACGTAGATGAGAAATTTAAAAATTAAATTACCTAGATTGATTTAGATGAGTTATAAGATCATCTTCATTGATTTTAAGTCTATATTGCATAATGAAGACTAACTGTGTTTCACTATACAACATTTTTTCTGTTTCTTTAGTTTCACTATTGAAAATGTTTTCTGGCCAGGCAAAGTGGCCCATACCTGTTTGTAATCCCAGAATTTTGGGAGGCTGAGGTGGGAGGGTTGTTTGAACCCAGCAGTTTGAGATCAGCCTGGGCAACATGGCAAGACCCAATCTCTACAAAAAATACAAAAATTAGCCAGGCAAGGTGGCCAGCACCTGTAGTTGCAGCTACTCGGGAGGCTAAGGTGGTAAGATTGCTTCAGCCTGGGGAGGCAATGCTGCAGTGAGCCGAGATCATGCCACTGCACTCCAGCCAGCCTGGGTGACAGAGTGAAAAAAAAATGTTTCCTACCATTATCATACCAAAATATCATACCAAAAATAATTTAATAATAATTATATTGTTAAGCAATAACAATTGGATGTTAACATCCGATACCTAGTGTTCAAAATCTTTTTCTTTTTTTTTCGAGACAGAGTCTCACTCTGTCACCTAGGCTGGCTGGAGTGCAGTGGCACAATCTCAGCTCACGGCAGCCTTGGCCTCCCCATACTCAAGCGATCCTCCCACCTCAGCCTCCTGAATAGCTGGGACTACAGGAGCATGCCACCATGCCCAGCTAATTTTTGTATTTTTTTGTAGAGATGGGGTTTCATCATATTGCCCAGGCTCTTGAAACTCCTGGGCTCAAGTGATCCTCCCACCTTGGCCTCTGAAAGTGCTGGGATTACAGGCACGAGCCACGACACCTGGACTTCGTATTAGGTTTTCTTTTTTTTTTTTGGCAATATATTAGGGAAGGGTCTCACGCTGTTACCCAGGCTGGAGTGCAGTGGTGCAATCTCGGCTCACTGCATCCTCTGCCTCCCAGGCTCAAACGATCCTCCCGCCTCAGCATCCCCAGTAGCGCTGGGACTGCAGGAGTGCACTACCACGCCTGGCTAATTTTTTTGTATTTTTTGTAGAGATGGGGTTTCGCCATGTTGCCCAGGCTGGTCTCAAACTCCTGAGGCCAAGCAGTCCATCCACTGTGGCCTCCCAAAGTGCTGGGATTACAGGCACAAGCCACTGCGCCCAGCCTTCTTGCTAGGTTTTCTAAGTTTGTAGCATCATAGGTAGGGATTGTTTAGCTGCAATTTTTCTTTTAAAATACTAACTATATATAGATGTCTAATTTCATTGTTCAAATATTCTGAAACCTGTAAATGATTATATATTTATTAAAGTTTGTCCATTCTTAAAATACAAATAAAAAATATGGCTTCATTTCCATCTTAATATGTATTTGTACAGTTTAGCTACTGGTATGACTCAATAAATTGGTGATGGCAAAGTTATTCACTCTTATTTACGTTTTCCTGGTTTGAATCATTATTAAAAACACATGTGTGTCTATCTATGCTTGTACTTGAAAGATGAATTAGCTCCTAGAAACCTATAAGTAAACTTAAGAAAACAAATGGTATAGAACACAATGGAGTAATTGGTAAATAAAGGTGATATGTTCCTTACTTAAAAAAAAAAAAAAAAAAAAACTTGGCTGAGCGCAGTGTCTCATGACTATAACCCAGCACTTTGGGAGGCCAAGGCAGGCAGATCACTTGAGGTCAGGAGTTTGAGACCAGTCTGGCCAACATGGCGAAACCTCATCTCTCGTAATAATACAAAAATTAGCCAGGCGTGGTGGCATGTGCCTGTGATCCTAGCTACTCGGGAGTCTGAGGCATGAGAATCACTTGAACCCAGAGGTTGTAGTGAGCCAAGATCACGCCACTGCACTCCAGCCTGTGCGACAGAGTGAAACTGTATCTTAAAAACAAAAACAAAAACAGAAAAACATCCCAGGTGCAGTGGCTCATGCCTGTAATCCTAGCACTTTGGGAAGCCAGGGTGGGTCACCTGAGGTCAGGAGTTCAAGACCAGCCTGGTCAACATAGTGAAACCCCGTCTCTACTAAAAATACAAAAAACTAACTGGCATGGTGGCAGGCACCTGTAATCCCAGCTACTCAGGAGGCTGAGGCAGGAGAATTGCTTGAACCCAGGAGGTGGAGGTTGCAGTGAGCAGAGATCACCATTGCACTCCAGCCTGGGAAACAAGAGCAAAACTCCATCTCAAAGAAAAAAAATGATAGCCTTTATTATGGAGATTTTCAAAACTATATTTTAATCAATCCATATATATCCATCATCCAACTCTAATCATTAAATTCGTGGCCAGCCTTGTTTTGTCTATAATCTCATCCAGTACCTGCCCCCAATTTTTTTTCTAAATTATTTTTAAGGACATCTCAGACTTCTTATTTTATCTCATCACATTTCAGTATGTATCATAAGCACTCTTTTTGAACATAACCACTATACCATTATCCTACCAAAAAGAATTTAAAATAATTACATAACATCCAATACCCAATGTTCAAACTTCACTATGATTTATTTGTTTGAATCAGGATCCTAATAAGAGTCCATACATTGTTATTAGCTTATATATCTCTTAAGTCTCTCTTTCTCTAGGTTACTCCTCCATCATTTTTTCCTTACAATTTATTTGTTGAAAAGAAAAAAAAAAACTGGTTATTTGTCCTAGTGGGTTTTCAACATTTTGAACTTTGCTGTTGGTAACCCTTTGGTGTCAATTAGCACGTTCTTCTGTCCCCAGTATATCCTGTGAATTGGTAGTTAGATCTAGAAGCTTGATTAAATATGTTTTGATATTTGGCAAGAATACTTCATAGATGGTGGTATGTGCTTCTATCAGGAGGCTTTCTTCTTATGATGTAGACAGCCATTGATAATCATTTCCTAGATCCTTAATTCATTAGAAGTTGCACAGTGGTAACATTCTGATTATGTCATTTGTTCTTCATTTATTGGCTGGAATAATTTTGTAAAGAGCAACTTCTCCTTATCTTCTGTTTACTTACCGAGTTATATTCGTATAAGAAAGGTAGAATAACTGCTTGATTCACTATTTACTGGTTTTCAAAATGATGAGTTGGTTCTTTATCATCCTTCAAAAGTAATCTTATGACTTTTAGATTGAACACATTTGATATGTTTCAATCTATTGTGATTATTAGTCCCATTCGTACTCAAATTTGGCCAGTGGAAGCCTCTTTAAGTCAGTTTTTGAATCCTTTTGAAAAAATCCTAGTAGACTTTGATGGCTTCTTTGTTTTCTGGTGTGGCAAAATGTTCTAATTTCATACTGTACATTTTCTGTCTCAAACCTGAAATTAGCTATTTCTCTAAAAAGTGTTCACCTGTGATTTGTGAATGAATGACCATTATATCAATGAAAATAAATAAAAAATAAAAGGAAGCCTTCTTGAAGCTGATTCCTCCATTTACTGGGAGAATAGTGAATTCTGTGTACCTTACTTCACTTATGGGATGACACACCATACTTAAAAGGAAAAAAAGAAATAATTTTCATATTTGAAAGCACATATTTGAATCAAATTTTAAACATTCATTTGTATAATATTTTAACTAGAGATTTTTGGATTTGTAGGATTTTATATGATTGTCAAAATTGACTTTTTTGGGTTTTTTTTGAGAGTCTCAAAATATATCAAGTATATTTAATCAAGTGAACCAATGACTAGCTCATTCCCCAAATGTCAGACTGTATCATTTAAGAAGCAAAGCTTCTTAATCCTCAAACTTCTAGAGTAGATCTAAATTTTCAAGGCAAACAGAACAAACCTAGCCTTTCAAAGTGATGATAGTCTAAGCCCTCTAAGCCAATATAAACTGGACATCCATAGACCTCCTCAGGCCAACTGAGTTTCCCCCCTTCTATACCACCACCTCCTCCTTTAAAGAACAATGAAATCCGTGATTAGTAATTTTTGTACATTGCAACTGTAAACAAATGTAAATGATAATAAGATTTAAAATATATACATACTAACATCAGTTGTATTCATAAAGTTAAAGGTTTCAAACACACATGGTTATGAAGCAAATTAAATTTAATATTTCTGACACAGACAGTGCCTACATCCTGTCTTTGGTTCTTTAAATAACTTTTATAGGTTGTTAGGATTTTTTGACAAGGAAATTATTCCAGTGATATAAGAAAAGTTACAGGTTAAGTAGTGCCTTAATTTAAAATCGTGTGCAGAAGTCTTAAAATTCTTGGTCTGCCTTAATGGCCTTTCTAAATACTTTTTAGTTTATAAGGATAAAATATTTGTTGTAAGATACATTATTTGTTACATAAACTTAAATAGATGTATTAATATGCCAGGTATTGCATCAAAAAATTTACTGGTTATATTTATATTTTTTAAATTTTGTGTTGTTTTCTATTCCTGTTTGCTGTTAACTTTGCTTTCATTGTGCATAGCTGGGTGGGCAGTATTTAATGGGTGGTTTGAATCTGGTCCTTAGCTTAGTTAATCCTCTTATTTGGGCAAGTACCAACTACCAGCATTCTCATTTGTGTCTCAGATCAACTAGTATATTGACCATATGTTAAAAGAGGAAAGGATGAGGATGTTCCTTTGCACTCTGCCTCTGTGTCTCTGCTTGCTTTTCTGTCCCTCTTGGTGATTTTCTCACACTCGGTGTCAGTACAGGTATTTCTGACACACTGCGTTTCCTTCTATGTGCACTATCACCTTCTCTACCAAAATGTCAACTGTAGTTGTCTCTAGCACATGGGATTATGAATGAATTCCTTTCTTTTCTTTTTCTTCTCTTCTTCTTCTTCTTTTTTTTTTTTTTTGAGACAGAGTCTCACTCTGTCACCTGGGCTGGAGCGCAATGGCACAGTCACAGCTCACTGCAGCCTTGAGTTCCCAGGCTCAAGTGATCTTCTTGCCTCAGCCTCCTGAGTAGCTGGGACCACAGGCATGTGCCACCATACACAACCAATTAAAAAAAAAATTTTTTTTGAGACAGGGGGTCTCACTTTGTTGTCCAGGCTGGATTCTCTCTCTCTTTTTTCCTACCCTGTCACTTATTTTCTCTGACTTTGTGTCTGCTGTTGGCTTTCAGTCACCCTTCCTCAATTTGCCATAATATAGAACCAAAGTATAATTTTGTAATTTATTGAAGATTCTTTTATTCCTGTTTAAAATTTTAGAGTCAATGAGTAAAACAGTTTTGGCAGGTGGACCGTCTAAGATGTTAGTAGCAAAAGCAATTCTGAGAAGGATTTTGGCTTATTTAATAGTATACTATTTTTGTAATCACTGGGCCTGCTCCCTGAAGTATATGTGCATACAATTTGATTTATTTGGACATAAATGGAGTATACACTGTTTCAGGATAGAATAGAATACAACATTTAATAACAAGAACATATATAATACATGATAACTTATCAAGTATTTCAATATCTATTATGTCACTTGAAAACATAATCTTACCAAGTAAATACTTTTATTTTCCCCTATTATTAGCCTTGATTTGGTTTTTTGTTTTGTTTTGTTTTATTTTTAAGAGACAGGGTCTCGCTCTGTTGCCCAGGCTGGAGTGCAGTGGTGAGAGCATAGCTCACTGCAGCCTCAAATTCCTGGCTCAAGTGATCCTTCCACCTCAGCCTCCCAACTAGCTAGGACTAGAGGCATGTGCCACCACCATGCCCAGCTAATTTTTTAATTTTTATTTTTGTAGAGACAGAGTATCATGTTACCCAGGCAGGCCTTGAACTCCCCGGCTCAAGCAATCCTCCTGCCTTGGCCTCCCAAAGTGCTGGGATTACAGGCGTGAGCCACCGTGCCCAGCCCCCAGCCTCCTATTATTCACCTTAATTTTTTTTTATTTTCTAGAGAAAGAATCTCACTCTGTTGCCCAGGCTGGAGTGCAGTGGCACAATGTTGGCTCACTCCACCTTCCAGATTCAAGCAATTCTCCTGCCTCAGCCTTCTGAGTAGCTGGAATTACAGGCACATGCCACCATGTCCGGCTAATTTTTGTATTTTGTATTTTTGTATTTTTAGTAGAGATGGGATTTCACCATGTTGGCCAGGCTGGTCTCGAACTCCTGACTTCAGGTGATCTGCCCACCTATATAGCATGAGTCCTGTTTTCCACTTGAAACTCCAAGCATACCTGACATATAACAGGTGCTCCATAATTATATCCTGAATAAGTAAGTATTAGGTTTTAGTATATAGAATATACTGAGCCTGTTGGTTTCTTGAGAAATTTTTATGTAAATGGAAATTCTAAAACAAAATGTGGACATTTCTCAGGCTTAGGCTAATAAATGAATTATTTTAAAGCTATCTGAGCTATAACTATACATTCTTGAGTAATATGTCATGTATATCCTCCTAGCTGGTTTTCGTTGGAGAACTAGAAAGGCAAGCAGTTTGACTTAGAGTCTCATAGTGGCACGATTGCAGCTCACTGCAACCTCCACCTCCCAGATTCAAGCCATTCTCCTGTCTCAGCCTCCTGAGTAGCAGGGACTACAGGCACACGCCACCATGCCCTGCTAATTTTTGTATTTTTAGTAGAGATAGGGTTTCACCATGTTGATCAGGCCAGTCTCGAACTCCTAACCTCAAGTGATCTGTCCGCCTCAGCCTCCCGAAGTGCTGGGATTACAGTCATGAGACACCATGCCTGGTCTATTAACCTTAATTGATAATTGAGAAAACTGAAGTCCCAAAAAATTAAGTGCCTTGCTTACCACTAGAGGAGACAAAACCAGATTAAAACTGCAGTCTTCTGACTTCCAAACTCTACATTCTTCTTTTCACACCATGATACTGTTCCACTTTCCTAACTATCTTTTTCTCTCATTTCCTTTTATAGTTTTGTGTGGGTTTTTTTGTTAGTTTGTGTTTTTTTTTTTTTTGTATTTTCTTTGAGACAGAGTCTTGCTCTGTTGCCAAGCTGGAGTGTAGTGGCATGATCTCAGCTCACTGCAAACTCCGCCTCCCGGGTTCAAGCTATTCTCCTGCCTCAGCCTCCTGAGTAGCTGGGACTACAGGCGTGCGCCCCTATGCCTGGCTAATTTTTTTTTGTATTTTTTTGGAGAACTAGAAAGGCAAACAGTTTAACTTAGTGTCGGGGTTAGTAGAGATCTTGATCTCCTGACCTCATGATCTGCCCGCCTCAGCCTCCCAAAGTGCTAGGATTACAGACATGAGCCACCGCGTCTGGCCTTAGTTAACTTTTATAATCTTAGTTTTGATACATTATAGAGTATGTGGTTTAGCTAACTATTATTTATCTACTGTAGAAAACATACCATATTCATCTGACTATAGCAATAGAAATAAACCCCTGTAACTGAGATTTAATTATTATTCTTTTTTTTTTATGATAGAAACTTCGGGAAAAACAAAAATTTGTACGAGAAAGTCATGGTCCAAATATGAAACAAGCAAAAATGTGGCGTGATTTGGAACAATTAATGGAATGTAAGAAACAGTGCTTTCTGAAACAACAAAGCCAAACTTCCATTGGTCAGGTAATTCAGGAGGGAGGAGAGGACCGGCTAATACTGTGAATTCTTGTGTCATCGTTTGGGGTTTTACTTGATACCACTAGCTATAAGCCTAATCTCATAACATATTTCTTTTTTGAAACTGATTTGTATAGCATTTTGTTTTCAGATGAGCCATTCTTTATTAAGTTTTCATAGAAAATAATGTTGAGGTAGATTTAGTTTTAATGTTTTTTCACATGAAAAAGAGGCTTTTATTATTTTCCATAGTTTAGACATCACTGGCATCTTCTGAGTTTTATGAGACAGGAAACTAAGTTTACTATCTGTAAATGTAAACGTATGTCCATTAAGAAACATGTAGTTTTTTTAGAATGTAATAACCCAATGGCTTACTGTTTTTCTTAATCTCTTTTAAAAAAACTTTAGAAGAATCTTTTAGGAATGAATATCTCTTGTTTTGAAGAAACATTTATCTGAAGTTTAGCAGTTCCTACAGTTTCACTTCAGTTTATTTTTCTTCTGTAAAATGCAAGAAAATTTAATATTTTGACTAACATGTTTATTCTGTTTGTATAATTTAAAGGCAAATAAACTTGGTACGTATTTCATGTCTATTTAAAAAATGTATAGTTGTCTTGTGTCAAAAATTTATTCTTTTTAAAGTAAGTATTAACATCTAATATTAAATTGAAGGATTATTACTTCTTTTCTTTTTTTTCTTTTTTTTTGAGACGGAGTCTCGCTCTTTTGCCCAGGCTGGAGTGCAGTGTCGCGATCTTGGCTCACTACAGTCTCCACCTCCCGGGTTCACGCCATACTCCCGCCTCAGCCTCCTGAGTAGCTGGGACTACAGGTGCCTACCACCATGCCTGGCTAACTTTTTGTATTTTTAGTAGAGACAGGGTTTCACCATGTTAACCAAGATGGTCTCGATCTCCTGACCTCATGATCCGCCCACCTCAGCCTCCCAAAGTGCTGAGATTACAGGCATGAGCCTCTGCACCTGGCCACATTATTACTTATTTTCACCAAAAATCTATTGCAGATTTTTTTTTCTTTTTTTTGAGGTGGAGTCTCACTCTGTTGCCCAGGCTGGAGTGCAGTGGTGTGATCTCAGCTCACTGCAACCTCCACTTCCGGGATTCAAGCAATCCTCCTGCCTCCACCTCCCAAATAGCTGAGATTACAGGTGCCCGCCACCACACCTGGCCAATTTTTGTATTTTTAGTAGAAACAGGGTTTCACCATGTTGACCAGGCTGGTCTTGAACTCTCAACCAACCTCAGGTGATCTGCCCACCTCAGCCTCCCAAAGTGTTGGGATTACAAGCATGAGCCACTCATTCCTGGCCTATTACAGATTTAATAATATAATAACGAGGCTGGGCACAGTGGCTCATGCCTGTAATTCCACTACTTTGGGAGGCTGAGGCAAGCAGATCATTTGAGATCAGGGGTTCGAGACCAGCCTGGGCAACATGACAAAACCCTGTCTCTACAAAAAATACAAAAATTAGCCAGGTGTGGTGGCACACCTGTGGTCCCAGCTACTTGGAAGGCTGAGGCTAGAGAATCACTTGAACCTGGGACGTGGAGTTTGCAGTGAGCCAAGATCACACCACTGTGCTCTAGCCTGGGCAACAGAGCAAGATTCTGTCTCAAAAAATAATAATAATAATATAATAATAATAATCTGATAGTTGTGGGAACTGTTTATTTTATTTTTTCTTTGAGATAGTCTCTTGCTCTGTTGCCCAGGTTGGAGTACAGTGGCACAATCTCAGCTCACTGCAACCTCTGCCTCCCAGATTCAAGCAATTCTCCTGCCTCAGCCTTGCGAGTAGCTGGGATTACAGGCATGCACCACCACACCTGGCTAGTTTTTATATTTTTAGTAGAGACGGGGTTTCACCATGTTGGCCAGGCTGGTCTCGAACTCCTAAGGTCAAGTGATCCACCCACCTCAGCCTCCTAAAGTGCTGGGATTACAGTTACAGGCATGAGCCACCACGCCCGGCCTGATATTTTAAATATAAAAAAATTGTCATAGAATATAGATATCACATATTAAATGTAGCACAAGACTCAAAGTGAAATTCAAGAGTTCAAAGTGCTTCCAATCTCTGCTTCATTTGGACAAGGTACTTGAAGATTTCTTTGGTTTCCCTTAGAAAGATACCAAATTCATGTGCCATGCTTTACTTCATTTCAATTTCAGTACTTTTTCAAAATATCTTGCCTTTAGATTTGAAAACTCAAATTTCAAATTGTTAGCACGTCCATCTTAGGCTAGTTCTTTTCAGCTGTCTTTAAAAAAAATTTTTTTTTTTTGGAGACAGGATCTTGCTCTGTTGTCCAGGCTGGAAGGCAGTAGTATGATCATAGCTCAATGCAGCCTCAAACTTCTGGGGTCAAGTGATCTTCCTGCGTCAGCCTCCTGAGTAGCTGGGACTATAGGCACATGCCACCATGCCTGGCTAATTTTTTTTTTTTTTTTTGTAGAGATGCCATGTAAGCTGTTTTTGTGTCAGTGTAAACAAATACCTGAGGCTGGCTAATTTATAAAGAAAAGAGGTTTAATTGGCTCATGGTTCTGCAGGCTGTACAGGAAGCATGGTGATGGCATCTCCTCTTGGCCAGGGCCTCAGGAAGCTTCCAGCCATGGTGAAAGCTTCATGGTGAAAGGGGAACCAGCACATCATATGGAAAGAGCAGGAGCAAGAGGTCAGGAGCAGGTGTCACTCACTTTTAAAGAACCAGATCTTGTGTGAACTCAGAGCTAGAAATCACTAATCACCACGGAGATGACACTAAGTTATTCACGAGGATCCACCTCCCTGATCTAGACACCTCCCACCAGGCCTCACCTCCAACACTGGAGATTACATTTCAACATGAGATTTGGAGGGAACAAACATCCAAACCATATTAGATGGGGTCTCCTTTTGTTGCCCAGGCTAGTCTTGAACTTGTGGCTTCAAGTGATCCTCCCACCTTGGCCTCCCAAAGTGCTAGAATTAGGCATAAGCTACCATACTTGGCCCAAAACTTTTTTTTTTTTTTTTTTTTTGAGATGGAGTTTCGCTCTTGTTGCCCAAGCTGGAGTGCAATGGCGCAATCTCGGCTCACTGCAACCTCCACCTCCCAGGTTCAAGCCATTCTCCTGCCTCAGCCTCCCAAGTAGCTGGGATTACAGGCATGTACCACCGCCAAAAATATTTTTTAAAGAAGAAAATTGTTTCTACCCTGTAAAAAATATGGATCTCTTTGTTCCCATGTGTGTCCTACTCTTAATTTTTGTTTGAAAGGTTTTTTATTGGTAATCAAAGAGCCTCACTAGCTAGAGATAATTGGTAATTCTAGGAGCTGTAGAAAGAAGAGATGGGGTCCATCAGAATAAGGAAGAACTGGACTTACCAGGAAAGTATGGAGAGAAATATCTTTTAAATTTTTATAAGGAAAACAGAAGCATTTCAGTGTTCATAAGTGATTTGAATTGGTCCTCTGCTTGTTTTATCCTCTTATTTGGGCAAGTATCAGCTGCCAGCATTGTCATTTGTGCCTTTAGATCAACTAGTAGATCAGCAATCCCCCAAAAGAGGAAAAGCTGTATCTTAGTGTGTAGAAACACATCCTTAATTCAATCATCATTATTTGGATAGTGACATAGATATACTTGTGTGGTGTTGGCTACTGGCATGTTGTTTTTAAGCCAATAGTAAGTGATGCTCCTTTAAACAGAATATGAATTCCTTTGCAAGTATTTGAAAAAGACTAGATGCCCTTTATAGAAACAGCATTTTATTCCTCCAGAGGAAAGTCAGTTCACAAAATTATTAAGCCTAGTGATCAATTATTTTTTAGCCCTTCACTGTCTTTGGTACTCCTCTTGATTTTTAAAATGGTTCATGACAGATACTCCACAGAATCCTTAGAATTCTACTGATTTGATTATTACTTGCCATCTTTACTCCATACAGAAAGAATATGTGGATTAAACACAAAGGCAGCTCCAAAATTACTTTATTCACTGAAGCAGAACATCATTATTACTTCAAGAAAAGCAAACTGAAAAAAAAAAAAACTCTAAAAGTACAAAGTTATTTATAGATTGTATGTAACACTGGACATTTAGTAATGCAGCTTAATGGGTTTAGTGCAGTGACTTTCCACTCATTTCATAATTTGATTGGAACATTAAAAAACTTTAACCTTGACAGTCTTTGACAGCTGGCACTTACTAAAGAGCTTATTACATTTTTCCTTCAGGATTGATACTCTGGCTAGCTAATTGATCAGAGTACTTAATCATTTCAGAAACTAATTTGTCTTTCATGTGATGGCCCAAATAAAGGAGAAGAATGCAGCCTGTGAAATCTGCCTCTGTGTTCACAGATTTCCTTTTTCTAGTTGCCAACCGTTGCATGGGACTGACTGTATGATTGTAAATTTCAAAAGGCCACTGCTTATCTTGCTTTCTGTATTAATTCAGGAAACAATCCAACTTTAAATGGTGTCCTTTAAGAAGAATCTTATAATAGGATAATGTGCTTTCTGTTATAAATCTATTAACAACTGAATTCCAAAGCCATGTATTTTCTAGGTCTAGAGAATGTACCAGAAGGGTCTTAGAACACTGTCCAAATCCATATGGAAATCAAACCAGAAATTGCAGAACACCTACCTTTTTCTTTAGATTAATACTTGCCCTTATTTTCTCTAATTCAGGAGACAATAATAAAAGAAGGAATTTCATTTAAACTATCAAATAAATGTAAATATGTCATTCTGCCTAATTAACATTTATAAATTTTTAAGGTCTATGCACTTTCCAAGTCCGTTTCTTTTTTTTTTTTTTTTGAGACGGAGTTTTGCTCTTTTTGCCCAGGCTGGAGTGCAATGGCAGGATCTTGGCTCACTGCAACCTCTGCCTGCCATATTCAAGCAATTCTCCTACCTCAGCCTCCCAAGTAGCTGGGATTACAGGCATGCGCCACCACTGCCAGCTAACTTTTTGTATTTTTAGTAGAGATGGGGTTTCACCATATTGGTCAGCTGGTCTTTTCTTTTTTTTTTTTTTTTTTTTTTTTTACGTTACCAATATTATGCTTTATCTTGGAAGTTTTTTTGACTACAACCTATAAATCATTATACATAGTACATATACACATATATGTTCACACACCAGTAATTGCCACAAAAGCTTCACAAACCAGTATTTACCTTGATCACGAGTAATGTATTCTGTTATTTTCTATTCTATTTCATTTTTCAAAAAAATGGTTAACAATCCACCAGTGATTCTGTAACACACTGTGCTATTAGCCTGAAAACATTCTCCCTGGTGTCAGGCTCCATGCCACTCAGACCTGCTGTTTCCATCCTCTGCTGTTCTTTTCAAAGACTGGACATTAACAAGAAGCACTGCTATTATTGTTTTCTCGTTTGTTTAGTGACAGGGTCTCACTTTGTCGCCCAGCCTGGATGGAGTGAGGTGCAGTCATGACTCACTGCAGCCTGGAACCCTGGGGCTCAAGCGATCCTCTCACTTCAGCCTCTTGAATAGCTAAGACTACAGCTGCGCACCAGCAAGCCCGGCTTCTTTTTTTTTTTAAGTCTTTTAGAAATGGGAGTCTTGCTATATTGCCAGGCTGATCTTCAACTCCTGGCCTCAAGTGGTCTTTCTGTGTCAGCCTCCCAAAGCACTGCAATTATAGGCATAAGCCACTGGACCCACTATTGCTTTTAGGAATTGTAAGCCAAAGGGATGTGGGTTGAGTATCTCAGATTATGATCTCTGAAAATGAGACCAGGTAAAGATTTAATTCCAACAGACAGGGTGACTGAAACCTCATTCAGCCAACTCCAGATGCATGCTGTTCTGCAGAGCTGAAAAGATGAGCTAGGTGCAACTATGGGAACAAAATAAAGTCCACGTGCTTTCTGACACAAAGCAGAGTCTTTTCCTTGTCTCACTCAAGAGTAGTATAAAGGGTTTACCACTTTGATGGTATAAAGTGGTATAAAGGGTTTACCACTATGATGGCCAAATGAAAATGTAGTGGCCCTCAATTGGGGCAGAGGAAAGTCAGTCTTTGGTCCTGGGGACATATTACCTAGTCATGCCAAGACTGCTTTCTCTATGAAAAGTAAAATCTTCAAAAAATGATGTTCCAAAATTATATTATCTCAGATCACTTTAGAAACATGATTTTCTGCTTTTTTTTTTTTTTGAGACAGAGTCTCACTCTGTCACCCAGGCTGGAGTGCAGTGGCGCGATCTCGGCTCACTGCAACCTCTGCCTCCCGGGTTCAAGAGATTCTTCTGCCTCAGCCTCCTGAGCAGCTGGGATTACAGGTGTGCACCACCACCACGCCTGGCTAATTTTTGTATTTTTGTAGAGACGGGGTTTCATCATGTTGGCTAGGCTGGTCTCGAACTCCTGACCTCAAGTAATCCGCCTGCCTGGGCCTCCCAAAGTGTTGGGATAACAGGTGTGAGCCACCGCCCGGCCAGAAACATCTGATTTTCTATTATTTCCCTATGCTTTCAGAAAGACAGCATGCGACTTGTTTTTTGCCAAACTCCAACTGAAGTCATTGTCTGTCATGTTACATAATGTCTCCTATAACAGAATCCATGAAATAACTAACTCCTTAATTTCAGTGCTGGAAAAAATTATTTCTCTGAAGATATTTTTATGTTTTTACTCTGCCCTCTCCCACAACAATAAACAACAAACAATAAATCCCAGGAGGATTTCCTCTTTTAATTACTGGGCTTCTCAAAACAAAATGTTCAACTAGATTATTCATTTCAGGTACTTCATAACATTTTTCTGTTTATGTCAACTATTTGCTCTAATATGTGAAAGTATTTGTTATCTCATTTGAAACTATGTTGAATGTTGAAAACCTACTTCAAATTCTTTCCTGGAAGGAAGTAGAAAAAAAAAAACCTAAAGAAAAATAAGATATGGTATTTAGGAAAATTGTTTCCAAGTCTAAGGATGGCCCAAAGAAATAGCCTAGGGACATCTCTGACCTATCAGCTTCTTCCTAAGAAACCTGACGCACTGTGCTCCTAGATGTTACAAATGAACAAAGTGAGTTGCGCTTTCTCTTTTTTGGATCTGCCATGAATTCAGGTTTTTACACTTAATGTCATCTCAGACACTTAAATACTGAATTTCCCAGGTTACCCCAAAGCTCCAGCAAAAGGAAAGGGGGAGCAGTAGCTGCACAACACTTCATCCTTCACATCCTGAGTTCAGAGAAACCATACAAGAATTGAAAGCATTCCAGAATCCAACACAAAAACCATTCATTCATTCCTGGTTTCAGAATCCAGGATGAGGATGAGTAAAGGTATGTATGTATACCTTTCCAAGGGGTGTCAGCTACACAGTAATAAAAACACAGCCAAAATTAAACAGGCTCAGGGGCTAACTTTTCAGAATCAAGACTTGAAGACAGACATTCTAACCTGTTTTCTGATAGATTCAGAAGTCTCCATCAAGTTTAAAATATCTTTAAAGTTGATGACTATCGGCATTAAAGATCCTCTTGCCTCTTTTTCAATCCTTTCTGATTTAATAAACATTTAAGTACAAGGTACAGTTCTAGGTATTATGCAAGATACAAGGGTTACCAAGGGCTTGATCTTGACTCTTATGTTGTTATTGAAGGAGAAATGCAAATTGTAGCAGAAAAATTCCCAGAAACCCCTTAAGGATGAATAAAAAATAACCCCTTAAACCTTAAGAGGATAAAAAAGCAGGGCTCTCCCACCCTGCTTCTTTTGGAGTCCACCCTACCGTGTCATTTCACCGCCCCATGCAACTGCCACAGCCTAATAAAGGCTTATCTGTCTGCAGAGTTACAATTTTTTTTAATTTGATGAAGAATTTCTAGTTTTTAATGGTTTTTTTTTTTTTTTTTACAGTCCCATTCTTAGACTGGACTTAATACTGGTCCTCTTTTTCAGTTTCCTTAGTCCAATAACCACATCTTTTATAAACTCTATTTTCATGTTTTATTACCTGTATTTTGTTTCTATATGTATAATTAATTGTTAAAAATTAAGATTTTGAATCCCTTTGGATATTTATTAGGCTTCAAAGACCTTGATGGAGAAGTCTGAGTGACTGCTAGTTCTCTTACGCTGGCGGTAAGGCTGGGGTGCAATGCACGCTGGTTTAGCTTGAGCAATGATCACTAAGCACAAGAGCCACGGCCACCCCTACTTTACCTCGTTCACAGACAGAACTGGAAAGTTGGTCCTGGATGGCTGTCTGGTCCTGGATGCTTTTAGTGGTCTCTTCATCTGTGGGAAGTCTTGTTTTGGAACAAATGTTTCCGTCGATATAGATGAGAAATGCCTCTTTAATATTTTTATAAACCATTTAGAACCCAATAGATTTGGTTTGTGGGTCACTCTCCTGTGAGTACCAAAGGATTTCATGGTTGGAAGGTGTGCCTTTTCATCTTGGCAACGAGCAGCATTTAATGGAGAGAGCATGCTTGTATCTGACTTTTTTTGGTTCGTTTCCAGGATCTGAGACTTATTCAAACCACCAGCTGTTTTATCATGAAGGAACAAATCCAGATTTTGACGTATTGTCAGTGTGCTGCATGTTGTATTTTCAAATTCCTTAAGTGGTTTTAACATTAGATGACCGATTCTTCGGCACTGATGTGCTTTTGATAATATACGATGAGATCCGGCCACGGCTCTGAGGAGTGTGGCTGGCATTATCACATCCCAAGCTCTCCGCCGGAAGAGAAGAAGGAAGCGCCAGGGACGCACGCTTCCTCCGCAGGACTGCAAGGAAAGAGCCACACCACCAGCCTCTCACTACTGCAGCCAACCCATCTCCTGAAAGGGCGCTCCTTCCCATCCCCGCTACTGCCGGTCAGCTGGTCTTGAACTCCAGACCTCAGGTGATTCACCCGCCTCGGCCTCCCAAAGTGCTGAGATTACAGGCATGAGCCACCGCGCCTGGCCCCAAGTATGTTTCTTAACTTTTTAAGGTAACACAATAAAGAGCACTTTTTAGTAATCTGAGTAAAATAAAAGACTAAATATATTGCTGAAACTAAAAATATACAAATTTGCAGAATTCTTCTGAATTGAATATGAAAAATGGCAAATTGTCAAAGCTGTCTCTACAGAGGCAAAGTCAAAGTTTGCATTGAAAAATGACTTTGTAGCCGGGCACAGTGGCTCACGCTTGTAATCCCAGCACTTTGGGAGGCCAAGGCAGGCAGATCACCTGAGGTCAAGAGTTCGTGACCAGCCTGACCAACATGGAGAAACCCCGTCTCTACTAAAAATACAAAAATTAACCGGGCGTGGTGGTGCACACCTGTAATCCCAGCTACTCGGGAGGCTGAGGCAGGAGAATTGCTTGAACCTGGGAGGTGGAGGTTGCAGCGAGCCGAGATTGCTCCATTGCACTCCAGCCTGGGCAACAAGAGCGAAACTCCATCTCAAAAAAAAAAAAAAAAAAAAAGAAAAGAAAAAGAAAAATGACTTTGTATGCAAGTGTGTGTCTTGTAGAAGCCTTGTCTTATGCAGGCATTCTACCCTATATTAGTGACTAATGAGTGTGAGTAAATGACTTGTTTCTACAAAGGATTCTAGGTGCTTATATCATTCATCTTGTCTGGCATGAAGGCGTCTTTAGCCCCAGGGAACGGGTAAGATAGCATCCTGATGATTGACTTTCTTTAAACTTGGTTTTATCAATAACGTTACATATGCAACAGATCTTTCTTTTTTAGACAATTCATGGCAGCCAGGAGAGAAATAAAGCTGTATCTTTATTAAATATGTAAATTATTCCTCCACTCATACTGGCTTAGCTCCTCTTCCTCTTCCTTTTAATGAGAGCAGTTTAAATTAGAGCTGCTTGGCGTATGGCAGCCAGGCCTGGAATGAGTATTTTGTCTCGGGGGATGGAGAGGGATCATTAAAAGTTATCTATGTATTTTTTATCTTTGACCCTACTGTCTCAAGATAATCTTAAAAAGAGAGAGTTGACTGTAAATATCGTTTAGCCCCACCCCATCCTTGCAAAAGAGATCAAAAAATTAAACACAGATCCCAAATAAGTATTTTTAAGAGACTTGGACAAACATATGCTTTCTGCTCCTATGCTCCCTCTTTTGGCAAACTGGAAGTACTTTCTTGGCAAACATCGATATTTTCACAATTTCCTTTCTAGAATTGCTGAGAGGCTTGAGTCACCAAACTTGGTTTACTGCTATGGAAATTCACTATTCCGAGCACAGGAAGAAATTAAAGATTTTTGTTTTTCAGTGAAAGTATGTGTTTCCACCTCAGTTCAGAGTGTAACAGCAGGTTCCTGGCTTGGCTTCTTAATGCTGCACGCGATATCCTGGTAAACAGTCATAGAATTTTGGAGCTTGAAAGGAACCTCAGAATGATTCATATAATCATTTATTAGATCAGGAGCTTTGAGGGATCTCTTCCAACCTCTCTCCAGTGTGGAAATCAGTTCTGTAGCGCATGTAGCGAATTACTTTCCAGCCATAGTAGTGTACCTGCAATGCGGCTCACTCCTCATGAGGGAGCCTGTTTCATTGTTAGAGCACAGCCTAATTAAGTTATTGGTTCTGAAACTGAAGCAGACTTACAAAGGACTTTTTATGAACATCAGTTATGCAAAGCAAGATTTAATAAATTTTATTCTCTGAAGCTCTAATCACGACCATGATCATGAGTGATTCAAGCAAATAACCTGGTACTGAGCACTCCATTTGTACCAGGCACTGTCCTAAGTGCTTTACATGTGTAGAACTAACATAACTCTCACAATAACCTTATGAGGCAGCTGCAATTATCCCCATTTTATAGATAAGGAAACTGAAGCACAGAGAGACTTTCACAATATTATACAGCTAATGATTGTGGCAGAGCCAGGATCCAAAACCTGTGCTCTTAAGTACTTATATTGCAGTGTGACCCATGTATATACCTATTGTATATAAGCAAACAGATTGATGTCTATTTATGAGTTATGGTATGAAATAATTTTTAGTAGTTATTATAAAATTATAGTACCTTTTTAAAAAAATGTGTTTGCTTACTATACCTAAAGAACAAACTTTACTAAATGGTTAAAAGTAACCTCAACCAACCAGATGAGGGAATTATACTGAAAATAAATGTCCAGTAAATGAATGAAAGAAATGAGTAGTAGTTTTAAATACAGAGCAAACTGAAACTTTATAGGGTTATCATTTAAATCTATCTGTGAGTGTGTTAAAATCATGCATGTCTCCAATTGCTGGACATTTAGATCAACTCCAGTTTTTCACTTTATGAACAATGCTGGAATGAAACTTAAAGATTGAAATACAGCTGGGTGGCCGGGCACGGTGGCTCACGCTTGTAATCCCAGAACTTTGGGAGGCCAAGGTGGGCAGATCATGAGGTCAGAAGTTCCAGACCAGCCTGGCCAACCCAGTGAAACCCCGTCTCTATTAAAAACACAAAAATTATCTGGGCGTGGTGGCAGGTGCCTATAATCCCAGAGACTTAGGAGGCTGAGGCAGGAGAATCTTGAACCCAGGAGGCGGAGGTTGCAGTGAGTCGAGGTCGCACCACTGCACTCCAGCCTGGGCGACAGAGCTAGACTCCATCTAGAGAAAAATGAGAGAAAAAAAGAAAGAAGAAAGAAGGAAGGAAGGAAGGAAGAAGGAGAAAGAAAAGAAAGAAAGAGAGAGAGAAAGAAAGAAAGAGAGAGAGAAAAAAAGAAAGAAAGAAAGAAAGACAGACAGCTGGGTGCGTTGCTCACGCCTCATCCTAGCACTTCGGGAGGCTACGGCAAGAGGATCGCTTGAGCCCAGGAGTTTGAGGCCAGCCTGGCCAACATGGTGAAACCCTGTCTGTACTAAATATACAAAAAATTAGCCAAGTGTGGTGGTGCATGCCTGTAGTCCCAGCTACTTGGGAGGCTGAGGCAGGAGAACCGCTTGAACCCAGGAGGCAGAGGTTACAGTGAACCAAGATTGTGCCACTGCACTCCAGTCTGGGCGACAGAGCGAGATTCTGTCTCAAAAAATAAAAATAAAAAATATTTAAAAAGAAGATTGAAATACAATAAGATAATTAAGCAAAACTACAAAATTTATCAAATTTGGTTAAATCCAGAATCTGTTGCACAGTTTTATAGATATTTCTTGTCTTTTTCTGTGAAAATACCAACAGGTAATTTCTTTCTTAACCAAAGAAATTAACAACATAATACTTGATTAATAGGAGAATGAAATTAAATGTCCACTCATTTATTTTGATGCAAATATTTGTTATCTTGTGTGCCTGACACTGTGCTAAGTGCTAAAATAGAAATTGAACATGACCTAGTTTTTGCTCTCAAACACCTCACAGTTTAGAAGACTCAAATATTATGCAGCAAAATAAGTGCTGTGTGTACAAAGAACAGGGAGCTCAGAGGAAGCAGTAATTAGTACTGATGGGGGATTGTAGAAAGATTAACAGAGGAGATGGGACTTGAGCTGATTTGTAAGGATGAGTTAAGATATTGATAGGCATGGGAAAAGTGAAGACATAAAGGCATTTAAGGATACAGCAAGTGAAGGAAAGGACAAGAAGTCTAGTATGGCTCAGTAAGTTACACAAGTGCATGGGGGATGGGGAAAGAATTCATATTATGTATCAAGCTCTTGAGCTCTGTAATGTGCTGGACACACAGCTAGACTGAATGACAAGGTGCAGTAAAAATATAAATGTGGTCCCTGTTGTTAACACGACTATACATTAAACAACAGTAAACACATCAAGAAGTAATAACCAAGTACTAAATTTTGTAGAGCAATGGAAATTCAATCAAATTGGAGCTACAGGGAAGACCAGAAGGTCAAAGAAGAGTAGAGTCAAGGAGTCTTTATCAAAGAGGTAGGAACTGATCTGGGCCTGGAAGGATGGGTAAGATGTGGACAGATGAATGGGAGAGCATGGCAGAACAGCAGGAGCGAAACCAGCAAGTATTCATCACCCACCACTCCCTTATCCAGCTCTATAGCAAGTATATTGAGCAAGAAAAGCATGGCTGTCACTTTTAAGCAGCTTAAAGTCCAGTTATCAAGATAAGCGATGTAACCAACAAATCAGTGCTGGATTAGCCAGTAGGCAAACATGCACTACAGATTTTCTGAAAGTATTTGATATTTCAAAAATCAAAGAAGTTTCCATTAGAAAAAGCAAAACTCGGCCAGGCACGGTGGCTCACGCCTGCAATCTCAGCACTTTGGGAGGCCAAGGCCGGGCAGATCACTTGAGGTCAGGGGTTTGAGACCAAACCGGCCAACCTGGCAAAACCCCTGTCTCTACTAAAAATACAAAAATTACCCAGAGTAGTGACATGCACCTGTAATTCTAGCTACCCGGGAGGCTGAGACACGAGAATTGCTTGAACCCAGAAGGCAGAGGTTGCAGTGAGCCGAGATCGCACCACTACACTCCAGCTTGGGTGATGGAGTGAGACTCTGTCTCAAAAAAAAGGAAAAAAGAAAGAGAGAGAGAGAGAAAAAGGAAGGAGGGAAGGAAGGAAGGAAGGAAGGAAGAGAGGGAAAGAGGGAAAGAGAGCAGAACTCTGTTAGATTTCCTTATGTTCGTATTATGGTTTAGTCTTTGTTTCTTCTCACTGCATATAGTGGGGAAGGGAACTATAATTTTTTGGAAGTTAGAGTCTCTAAAAATTTTAGTTCAGCTTCCTGGAATGGGATAAAAACCACATAGATAGTAGAGTTAATAATCCCCACAGAACTCAAAGTGGGAGAAAATACAGGCTGGAGCAATCTGGTCAGGCTAGAGGAGAAAACATTCAAGTTAAACCTCTTATGGAAGCTTGAGTAGAAATTGGCTCTGAGAGGGAGCTAGAGCTCCGTGGAGAAGAGGAAGCCCCAAAAGGGAATGCCCTGAGGTATGAGCCAGACCCGGCTGGAGGGAACAGAGAAGATGAAGCTGGAAAGGGAGTGAGAGATTGAAGCTGAAGGTTTCTAGTTGGTGGGATTATCAGCCATGGTCTGTTGGTAATAACAATAGGAGTTCTTCCTAATATCCTCTTGGACTGTTGATGAAATGAGATTCACTGCATTGTAGGGAATGACAAATTATCATCTTCCACGGAAGACTGCCATCATGGACTAAGTTTGGTTTATTTTTTGTGACAGAGAAGAGCAATACAGGTGGTAAGCCAGTTAATTTGTTTCATTGTGTTTTGGGGGTTATTTTTTGCACTAATTGAAAGATTTGGCATTTTATTCTTTTTTTTTTTTTTTTTTTAGAGAGAGAGATGGGGTGTCACTATGTTGGCCAGGTTGGTCTTGAACTCCTGGCCTCAAGTGATCCTTCCACTTCAGCCTCCCAAAGTGCTGGGATTATAGGCATGAGCCACCACACCTGGGCTCATTTTATTATTTGATTCAGTTTACAACTCTATATCATCTATGCCATCACTTCTTTGTTACATTTAACATTTTCAGATTTGTGAAAAAGATTTGGTAATTCCAAGGAATTAAGCTGAGAAATAGAATATTTAGAAGTTATATTTTTATTGGGAGACATTTTTATAAGTTTATGTGATTTCCCATATTTTAAAAAATGTGAGAAAAATTCAAAGCTGGTTTTTCACTGTGCTTGATTTTTTTTTTCTTAAGAGGAGGAAAAAGAACTTTTTACAGAATAATTGCCAAGTCGGCAAGGAGAGCCTCAGCCCTTGAAGAGACCCACTTGCTAGTGACTTGGCAGTGTCAAACAAATGTTCAACTTTTATTCTGACACTTCTTGAAGAATTTGATTGAAACTATATATGTCCAGATAACACTCAGCAAAGTGCCCTTCTTGCATTTGTTTCAAGATATATTTGGAAACAAAGAGATGACCTTGGACTCAGCTGCTTTTCCAATTTAGGACTTCTCTCTAGGTCTACTGAATAATAATATTCCCCAACATTGAAAATTCAACAAATGGAAAAACATTTTAGTTACTATATGCCATAAGTCCTATGATAGAGGACTTTTTCTCCCAGCAATATGTTCTGCTTCTAAAAGAAATGATATATTTAGCCCACAAACTCTATATTAGCTTTCTAACCATCTACTTCAACATACATTTAGGAACACATTTGCTTTTCATCAGAGTGCCTTTTTGTAATCTAAATTGAGCTATCCTTGCTTTTTAAAATATTTTAGCATCTAAGAAATAAAAAACAACCCGCAGTTAACTCTTCGCCTTTGCTTTCTGGCATTCATATTTTCATTTGAAGCCAGGGTTCATTGTAGCTTGATGTAAGATCTAAAAGAAGACTTTGGAGGCCCTGACATCCCCTTCTAAGGCTATGGCCACCTGTCCAGATGACAATAGAAGTCCTGCTGGTCTAACTTCAAGCCTGAATGCCAAGGTTAGCTTCCAATTGTGTCTACATTTAGCCCATGGAGATGGATGTTTTAACTATCATTAAAGTGACATCCTTTCAGTTACCATTTTGCATATTTTGGAGGTTTTAGCAGTTCCATTTTTAATTTGTTGTCATGGTCACAGGATAAGACGTAGGTAACCTTTCTGATAAGGTGGTTTTACTTTTAAGCAATTAAATAAGAATTTTAGTCTGATCATTGTCCTACATGGCGTATTACCAGGGATAGCCACATTTTCTATTTTCATATGGGTTCCTAATACGTTATAGGCAATTAGAGCATTTATAGAGATTAATATGTTGTTAGCTACAGTCTCCAGCATGTGCAATACATTAATTCCCAATAAAATGCTGCATTACAGGCCGGGCGCGGTGGCTCACGCCTGTAATCCCAGCACTTTAGGAGGCTGAGGTGGGCGGATCATGAGGTCAGGAGATCAAGACCATCCTGGCTAACACGGTGAAACACCATCTCTACTAAAAATAAAAATACAAAAAATTAGCCAGGCGTGGTGGCAGGCACCTGTAGTCCCAGCTACTTGGGAGGCTGAGGCAGAAGTATGGCATGAACCTGGGAGGAGGAGCTTGCAGTGAGCCGAGATCGCACCACTGCACTCCAGCCTGGGCTACAGAGCGGGACTCCGTCTCAAAAAAGAAAAAAAAAATCCTGTATTACACATAGGCACATGCAAACACGCACATGTGGAAATAGATACACCATATTATAACACTTTATTAAAGGAGAGCTTGTTCTCAAGGATTCCTTCTTGCTTGATTTGGAATCAAGTATTAATCGTGTTAGCTACAAGGTGAGTGATTTTGAAAAGATAGTTGAGAGATTTTTAAACTATTACCACAAAGTAAATAAAAAATAAAAAATAAACTATTACCGTCGGGCGTGGTGGCTCACGCCTGTAATCCCAGCACTTTGGGAGGCCGAGACGGGCGGATCACGAGGTCAGGAGATCGAGACCAACCTGACCAACATGGTGATAACCCCATCTCTATTAAAAATACAAAAATTAGCTGGGTGTGATGGTGGGTGCCTGTAATCCCAGCTACTCGGAAGGCTGAGCCAGGAAAATGGCTTGAACCTAGGAGGTGGAGTTTACAGTAAGCCAAGATCATGCCACTGCACTCCAGCCTGGTGACAGAGGAAGACTCTGTCTCAAAAAATAAATAAATAAATAAATTTTTAAAAAAACTATTACCACTTAAGATACTATTAAAGATGACCCATCTCATCAGATGACAGACTGATCTTAAATTTTTGTTATACATTATTGCACCAGCATTACTTTGCAGTCTCCTAACCCAAAAACTAGTGACTTTTAGTTTTAATCTAACATTTACTCCTTTATAAAAACAGGTTTTGCGTGGGAGTGACTATCTTATGTACATTTCCATTATTGTAGTGAAGTTGAACTAGAGCAACTGCTAAAGTCACCACACTGCCCTAATTAAGTAAATAAGATCATGTACTACTCAAGCTAATTGATTTTACGGAATACACAGGAAAAGTAAAGTTTGCTTTTCCTGGTGTCAGAGATGCCTCCAGCTACACAACTTGTGAACTGTGCTTTTTAAAGGCTTGAAAAAACAAGATAAGATGATCTACAGAATGTTCCTAAGCTCTGTAGTGCTCAAGGACGATTTTAATGAGGAAAATGTCTCAGAGAAAAAGGTAATTTTAAGTAATAGATTAAATCTGAGTTTAGCTGAATGTTTTCAAGAGTAAGTTTTCTCATCCTTCTTCTAAAAACATAGACAAAAGTTTGAACCAAAAGGTCAGAATATTCCTGCATGGTTTGTGGTTATTAAGTTTGTCAGTATGTTTCAGGAGTCTTTTTCTCTCTATCCATCTCTCCTTATATTTTCAGATACACTTAACCAAATCAGCATTATTGATGTTCAGTGAGTATTCATTGCTTGAGAGTAAGAACCTCTCTGTCAGCCTTCCTAAGACAGGAGAGATTTCTGGAAATTACAGAATAACATGGTTTTTTAAACTCTTTTTATGTGTCTTCCATAGATGGAATTCATATCCAGCTGTCTGCACATTTATATGGAATCTGATTTATCCAAATACTGTATTCGCAGTCCCATCAAATCAAAGGTTTCTTTTTCTTATCGTGCCCAGATATCTTACCTTGATCTTTTAGTTACAAAATCCAGATGTTAAGGATGCAGATCTAACATGCTTTTAGGTAAAACTCATTTAAAAATCTTTCTTTAGCCAGGCATGGTGGCGCATGCCTGTTGTCCCAGCTACCCAGGAGGGTGAAAGCAGGAGGATCTCTTGAGCCGGGGAGTTGTTCAAGGCTGCAGTGAGCTATGATTGCGCCACTGCCCTCCAGCCTGGGCAACAGAGCGAGACCCTGACTCTAAAAGAAGAAAAAAAAATCTTTCTTTGTTTTCTGTCTCTGATCTTCTCCATCTTTTTTTGTTCGTATATATTTTTCCTCCCTGTTTATGAGTGTTATACTATTCAAATTTTTTCTGATTCTCTCTCACACAAATTTTCTTGTCAGTAGTAGGTTCACTTTTGAAGCATCTTTCAAAAATATATTTCCATTTTAAAAAATATATGCCGTAGGTATGATTGCATAACTCTGAAGATACTAAAAACCACTGAATGTGTAAATACACAAAAGTCTTCTTTAAATTGGTGAATTGTATGATGTATGAATTATGTCCCAATAAAACTGTTAAAAATTAAAATGCGCCGGGCGCGGTGGCTCACGCTTGTAATCCCAGCACTTTGGGAGGCCGAGGCGGGCGGATCACGAGGTCAGGAGATCGAGACCACTGTGAAACCCCGTCTCCACTAAAAAAAAACAAACAAAAAAATTAGCCGGGTGTGGTGGCGGGCGCCTGTAGTCCCAGCTACTTGGAGAGGCTGAGGCAGGAGAATGGCGTGAACCCGGGAGGCGGAGCTTGCAGTGAGCCAAGATCGCGCCACTGCACTCCAGCCTGGGCGACAGAGCGAGACTCCGTCTCAAAAAAAAAAAAAAATTAAAATGCATGCTCAATGTAACAAAATTCAAATAATGTCAAAGAATATTAGATTAAAAAGTAAAAAGCCCTCACCTGCCCCAGTCTTCTCACTCCTCAGAGAGATTTCCACAATTCGGTTTTTAAATACCCTTCCAGATGCTGTAATTATATGCACAAGCACATAAATGCATTTATATCCTTTTAAAATTTTATACCAGGGCCGGGGCGTGGTAGCTCATGCTTGTAATCCCAGCACTTTGGGAGGCCGAGGCAGGCAGAGCACTTGAGGTCAAGAGTTCAAGACCAGCCTGGCCAAAATGATGAAACCCCATCTCTACTAAAAATACAAAAATTACCTGGGTGTGGTGGTGTGTGCCTGTAATCCCAGCTATTTTACTCGGGAGGCTGAGGGTTCTCTTGAACCCAGGAGGCGGAGGTTGCAGTGAGCCGAGATTGCGCCACTGCACTCCAGTCTGGGCCACAAAGCGAGACTGTCTCAAAAAAAAAAATGTTATATTCACTGTTCTACAAATGGATTTTTGAATTAAACCATAAATTCTAATCATAGGTATAGAGTTGTCTTAATAGTTGCAAATATTCTTCTATATGGATATAGCACAATTAATAAGTTCCTTATTGAATGTCCTTCTACATATATCTTTGCACCCTTATACAAGTATATCTCTAAGAAAAATATTAGAATTGTTGGGTTCAGAAGTATGTGCATTTAAAATTTTAATAAATACTGCCAAATTGCCCTCCAAAAATCTGGTGCCAATTTGCACACCCATCAGCTGGATATGAGCATGCCTAGTTTGCTGTCCCCTTGCCTATACTAGGTATACTGGCTTTATAATAGTCTTGCCAATATGATAGGTATAAAGAATTATTTTGATTTATATTTTTAAAATTATGAGTGTGGTTAAGTTTTTTATGGCCCAGTTTTAATTTCTTATGTAACATTTTTCTGTAATTGAAAAAGAAGTCCATATAATTATTGTAGAAATTTTGAATGATACAGGAGATAACTAAGATCACCCAGAGATTATTACCATTTACAATTTTCCTTTAGGCTTCTTTCTATGAAATTCATCTTGTGATTATTTTTAACAAAAAATGAAGGTTGGTAAAGGAGCTTTTTAAAAAATATGCAATTTATCAAATGAAGTTATAATTTAGCTTCTTAGAGTACTACTTTGAGCTCTTTTAATCAAGGTGCTATATAAATATTCAGTGGACTGAGCTCCCCTCTGCCAAGCTTTTGGGATCAGCTAGTGGAAAAATCATTAACATTCTTTCCTTGACACTGTCCTGTCACTACCAGGTCTCAAACTGAATGAGATTTCCTCGGAGCCAATAGGTCTGTTAGTGGCAGAGATGCAGCTCTATGATCCCTTAATGGCAGGGAAGATAGAGGAATCTTTACCTTTAAAATCTATACCTTTAAAAAGGAGCATACACATTTCCTTAAATATATGTGTGTGTGCGTTTACATAACACATATATGTTTATGGTTGTGTGTATATATATTATAATTACACATACATAATATGTAAACAGGAGACGAGGTCAGTGAGCCAGGACAAGAACATAAAGAAGGTGTGGTGAACCCTGGGGGACAGTAAATGATTAGCATATCGGGTCAGCCATTCAAAGACACACGGCCTGGATGCTTCCGTGTCTGTTTCTCCTTTTGGACTGTAAAAGCGTGGAATGCAGGATTGGTTTCTGTTGACAGTTGTATTCCCTGCTCTTCCTTAGGCAGATAGGCAGGGTTGATGAATAAATATTAGTTAAATGAAGAATGAATGAAAGGGAAAGAGCATGCCTGGAGCAAATCACTTAATTGCTCTGAACCTTGATTTCTTTCCCTACAACTTCCAAGAATTATTGAAAGGATCAAATCAGGTAATGTATGAAAATGGTAGATGAGACTGGGAACCCTCTCCAAGGAGACTGTCTCCTCATTCTTTTCACAGAGCTCAATATTGTTCCCATTCAGGCCCCAGTCAAGCAGGTCCTGGTATATAGCAACTGCCCAAGCATTCAATTGTTTTGACTAAACAAATAGAGAATAAAGTAAATGTAATATCACTTTATAATTACAAATAACCATCCCCAGTGTCTCCAGTATACCCTACATGGAAACACACTTGTGTGCTCTTATACAGAAAGAAGCAGCCAGTGATATTGTCACAAAATTTACTACAGAACAATTTAAGGGATCCTGATTATAATGAGAAAACTTGATACAGTATGTCCTGGGGACTTTGACATCTTAGTCACGGCTGCTTTCTCAGTAGTTCTAGGTACATAAATTTAATAATAGAGCACCCACAAGGCTTAGGATAAAGTTCATAGCAAATGGATGCTATTGTAACTTTAAGACACTTAGAAATGCATCTGTGTGATTATTGTTTAAAGGCGGAGATGCTAACTTGGGAAATCACATGATGCACGTATGGAATAGTAGCTATTCTGGGAGCTGGCCTTTTGCATGTGATTGTGATGAACATCTGTCCTTTTTAGCGTATCTTCCATCAAATTGTCAAAGACAAGCAGTAGTTACATTTTGAAGTTGTGATGAAATTTTCAAAAGCTATGCAACATTTTCTGTATTACTCAAGATAGATTCTATAACCTTTTAAGTTTGTTGAAAGAGGAAGCAAGTGTATTATAAAATCAGTTAAAATAAGAATGAATTTAGAATGGCCAGGCGCGGTGGCTCACGCCTGTAATCCCAGCACTTTGGGAGGCTGAGGCAGATGGATCACTTGAGGTCAGGCGTTCGAGACCAGCCTGGCCAACATGGTGAAACCCTGTCTCTACTAAAAATACAAAAATTAGCTGGACATGGTAGCACATGCCTGTAATCCCAGCTACTCGGGAGGCTGAGGCAGGAGAATCACTTGAACCCGAGAGACGGAGGTTGCTGTGAGCTGTTATCAGGCCACTGCACTCCAGCCTGGGTGACAGAGTGAGACTCCATCTCAAAAAAAAAAAAGAAAAAAAAAAAAAAGAATGAATTTAGAATATAAAATAGCATCGGCTCATAGACCTTAGAGAAGATTTAAGTTTTTATTAAAACTTGATATAAATAGAAACATTTATCAGTCTTCTTTCATGTAATGACATAAATATAATAGACTGGCACATAAACTTTCCCCCTCTATTTGTAACCAAAAGAATTGCATAATCAGGCAGGAACCAGGAAGTAAAAATAATCAAAGTCAAACCAAGTGGTCTGTTTTCATTACTCTAATAAGAGTAAAAAATAAAGGCAAACACAGCCAGCAAGTTTCTTTATCAAATTTGAAAATTATTTCCATGTCAGTTATACTTTAATAGCATGATAAAAATGAATTTTTATTAAGGTTTTTTACTCAACACTGTGCTTATAAAAAAATTTTAAATTTTAAATTGTGGTTAAAAAAACAGAACATAAAATTTACCATTTAACCATTTTTATGTGTGATATACAGTAAACTATGCACATTGCTGTACAACAGATCTCCAGAACGCTTTTCATCTTGCAAAACTGAAACTCTATACCTATGAAATAACAACTCCCCATTTTTCTTTCCTTCCACCCTCGGGCATCTGCCATTCTACTTTCTATCTCTATGAATTTGACTACTCTAGGTATTTCCTATAAGTGGAATTATGCAGTATTTGTCTTTTTGTGACTGGCTTATTTCACTTGGCATGATGTCCTCAAGAACATTGCTATCCGTGTCATCCATGTGTAGGATGTGTCAGAATTTCCTTCTTACTTTATTCCTTTTTATGATTGGATAATATTCCATTGTAGAGATATACTGCATTTTGTTTATTAATTCATCTGTTGTCATTTGGGTGGTTTCCACTTTTTGGCTCTTATGTATAATGCTGCTGTGAGCATTCATGTACAAGTTTTTGTGTGGACATGTTTCCAGTTCTTGGATTAATTCCACATGACAGAGTGGACTTAATAGGTCATATGGTAACTCCATATAGCAACTTTTTAAGGAACTGTAAAAACTTTTTCAAAGCTATTATATAATTTTACATTCCCAACAGCAAAGTATGAAGTTTCCAATTTCTCCACATCCATCACCAATACTTGTTATTGTCCATCTATCTATTTATTTGTTTATTTATTTTTTGTTTGTTTGTTTTTGAAATAGAGTCTCACTCTGTCGCCCAGGCTGAAGTGCAATGGTGCCATCTTGTCTCCCTGCAACCTCCGCTTCCTGGGTTTTTGTTTGTTTGCTTTCTGGGTTTTTTTTTTTTTTGAGACGGAGTTTCACTCTTGTTGCCCAGGATGGAGTGCAGTGGCATGATCTCGGCTCACCGCAACCTCTGCCTCCCGGGTTCAAGCAATTCTCCTGCCTCAGCCTCTCGAATAGCTGGGATTACAGGCATGCACCACTACGCCTGGCTAATTTTGTATTTTTAGTAGAGATGGAGTTTCCCCATGTTGGTCAGGCTGGTCTTGAATGCCTGACCTCAGATGATCCACCCGCCTCGGCCTCCCAAAGTGCTGGGATTAAGGCATGAGCCACCACACCCAGCCAGCCTCCTGGGTTTAAGCGATTCTCCTGCCTCAGCCTCCTGAGTAGCTGGGGGGTTTTTTTGTTTGTTTCGTTTTTTGTTTTTATTTTATTTTATTTTATTTATTTTTTTTTTGAGACGGAGTTTCGCTCTTACTCCTCAGGCTAGAGTGCAGTAGCATGATCTTGGGTCACTGCAACCTCTGCCTCCCAGGTTCAAGCAATTCTCCTGTCTCAGCCTCCTTAGTAGCTGGGACTACAGGCACACCCCACCACGCCTGGCTAATTTTTGTATTTTTAGTAGAGATAGGGTTTTACCATGTTGGCCAGGCTGGTCTCTAACTCCTGACCCCAGGTGATCCGCCTGCCTTGGCCTCCCAAAGTGCTGGGATTACAGGCATGAGCCACCGTGCCTGGACTGTTTGTTTTTGAGACAAAGTCTCGCTCTGTCACCCAGGCTTGAGTGTAATGGCACAAACAGGGCTTATGGCAGCCTCGACCTCCTGGGCTCAAGCAGTCCTCCTGCCTTAGCATCCCATGTAGCTGAGACCACAGGTACGTGCCACCCTGCTCTGCTAATTTTTTAATCTTTTGTAGACACAGAGTTTTGCTATGTTGCCCAGGCTGGTCTTGAACTCCTGGGCTCAAGCAGTCCTTCTGCATCAGCCTCCCAAAGTGCTGGGATTACAGGCATAAGCCATCACACCCGCCTCCATTTTTTCTATTACAGCCAACCTAATAGATGTGAAGTAGTATTTCACTGTGGTTTTGATTTGCATTTCCCTAATGGCTGATTTTCATGTGTTTATTGGTCATTTAAATATCTTCTTTGGCAAAATGTCTATTCAAGTCCTTTGCATACCTTTTTTTTTTTGGAGACAGAGTCTTGCTCTGTCGCCCAGGCTGGAGTGCACTGGCACAGTCTTGGCTCACTGCAAACTCTGCCTCCTGGGTTTAAGCAATTCTCGTGCTTCAGCCTCCCAAGCAGCTGGGACTACAGGTGCGCACCACCACATGTGGCTAATTTTATATTTTTAGTAGAGATGGAGTTCACCATGTTGGCCAGGCTGGTCTCGAACTTCTGGCCTCAGGTGATTCACCCGCCTCAGGCTCCCAAAGTGCTAGGATTACAGGTGTAAGCCACCATGCCTGGCCTCCTTTGCCTACTTTTACAAATATATATTTAATTTTATTTAAAAAAATAAATTTTTGGCCAGGCACAGTGGCTCATGCCTGTAATCCCAACACTTTGGGAGGCTGAGGCAGGCGGATCACCCGAGGTCAGGAGTTTGAGACCAGCCTAGCCAACATGGCAAAACCCTGTCTCTACTAAAAATACAAAAATTAGCCAGGCACAGTGGCACGCACCTGTAATCCCAGCTACTTGGGAGGCTGAGGCAGGAGACTTCGTCTCAAAAAAAAGGAAAAATTGTGAGAGTTTATTTCTGAACTTCCCATTCTTTTCCATTGATGTATATATCTCTATCCTTATGGCAGTACCACACTGTCTTGATTACCTTTGCTTTGGCGTAAGTTTTGAAATTGGGAAAGTTTCAGTCTTCCAACTTTGTTCTTCTTTCTCAGGATTTTTTTTTTTTTTTTCTATTCTGGGTCCTGTGAATTTCCACATGAATTTTAAGAGCAGTTGGTCAGTTTCTGCAAAATGTTAGGGATTAATTGAATCTATAGGTCAGTTTGGGGAATGTTGTCATCTTAACAGTACTAAGTCTTCCAATCCATTAACATAGGATGTCTTTCCATTTATTTAGATCTTTTTTTTTTTTTTTTTTTGATATGGAGTTCTACTCTTGTTGCCCAGGCTAGAGTGCAATGGCGCAATCTCGGCTCACCACAACCTCCACCTCCCAGGTTCAAGCAATTCTCCTGCCTCAGCCTCCCAAGTAGCTGGGATTACAGGCATTCACCACCACGCCTGGCTAATTTTGTATTTAAAGTAGAGACGGGGTTTCTCCATGTTGGTCAGGCTGGTCTCGAACTCCTGACCTCAGGTGATCCACCCACCTCAGCCTCCCAAAGTGCTGGGATTACAGGCGTGAGCCAGCACGCCCAACTTTAGGTCTTCTTTCATTTATTTATTTATTTTGAGACGGAGTCTCGCTCTGTTGCCCAGGCTGGAGTGCAGCGGCACGATCTTGGCTCACTGCAAGCTCTGCCTCCCAGGTTCATGCCATTCTCCTGCCTCAGCCTCCCAAGTAGCTGGGATTACAGGTGCCAACCACCACACCCGGCTAATTTTTTGTATTTTTAGTAGAGACGGGGTTTCACTGTGTTAGCAAGGATGGTCTCAATCTCCTGACCTTGTGATCCACCAACCTCGGCCTCCCAAAGTGCTGGGATTACAGGCGTGAGCCACCGCGCCCAGCCCTTTCATTTATTTTTGACAATTTTTATAGTTTTCAGTTTTCAAGTCTTATATTTATTTTGTTATATTTATTTCTAAGTATTTTATTCCCTTTGATGCTACTGTAAATATAATTATTCCCTTAATTTCATTTTCAGATTACCATTGCTAATGAACAAAAAATGGATTTTGTATATTGATCTTGTATCTCGCAATCTTGCTGAACTCATTTATTCATTCTAACAGTTTTTTAATATAGAAAATACTATTTCTATATACAATACTATTTCTATATACAAGATTACACCATCTGCAAATAGAGTTTTACTTTTTCCTTTCCAATCTAGATGCCATTTCTTTTTCTTGCCTAATTGCGTTAGCTAGAACTTCCACTACAATGTTGAATAGAAGTGATGACAGTGGACATCTTTGTCTTGTTCCTGATCTTCAGGAGACAGTATTCAGTCTTTCACCATTAAGTATTATTTTAGCTGTGGGTTTTTTTTTTTTTTTTTTTTTTTTTTTTCAGAGTCTCGCTCTGTCGCCCAGGCTGGAATGCAGTGGCGCAATCTCGGCTCACTGCAAGCTCCGCCTCCCAGGTTCACGCCATTCTCCTGCCTCAGCTTCTCCGAGTAGCTGGGACTACAGGCGCCCGCCACTATGCCCGGCTAATTTTTTTGTATTTTTAGTAGAGACGGGGTTTCACCATGGTCTCGATCTCCTGACCTCGTGATCTGCCCGCCTCGGCCTCCCAAAGTGCTGGGATTACAAGCGTGAGCCACCACGCCCGGCCAGCTGTGGGTTTTAAGTGGATGCCTTTTATCAGATTGAGGAAGTTCCCTTCTATTCCTAGTTTGTTGAGTGTCTTTATCATAAAAGGGTGTTGGGTTTTGTTTGGTGTTTTTTCTGCATCTATTGAGAAGATCATAGATGGGTCTTGTCTTTTATTCTATTAGTATGTTGTATATATTAATTAGCTTTCAAGTGTTAAGTCAACCTTTCATCCTAGGATAAATCCCACTTGGTTATGGTGTATTATCGCTTTTAGATGTGCTGGGTTCAGTTTGCTAGGTTTTTTTTTTTTGTTTTTTTGTTTTATTTTTATTTTGTTTTGTTTTGTTTGAGATAGAGTCTCACTCTGTCACCCAGGCTGGAGTACAGTGGCACAATCTCAGCTTACTGCAACCTCCGCCTCC
Organism: Hylobates moloch; assembly: GCF_009828535.3. Classification (NCBI taxonomy): domain Eukaryota; kingdom Metazoa; phylum Chordata; class Mammalia; order Primates; family Hylobatidae; genus Hylobates; species Hylobates moloch. The sequence goes on along the minus strand of NW_026652287.1, from coordinate 22,757,496 downwards.
CAGATTGAAGCGATCTCCTTCCTCAGCCTCCTGAGTAGCTGGGATTACAGATGCACACCACCACATCCGGCTAATTTTTGTATTTTTAGGACAAGATGGGGTTTTGCCATGTTGCCCAGACTGGTCTCTAACTCCTGACCTCAAGTGATTCATCCACCTTGGCCTCCCAAAGTGCTGAGACTACAGGTGTGAGCCACCACACCAGGCCTCAGTTTGCTAATATTTTCTTGAGGGTGTTTTACTTCAATATGTATAAGATACATTGGTCTGTAGTTTTCTTATGTCTTTGTCTGGTTTCCTACCTTATTTTTGATCTTTGTTTTGTTCCTTTTGATCATTTATTGCATAGAATGATCGTATTTTTTTTACTTATTCATCCAACTTTCTTTATGGAACACCTGTTCTATGCCAAACACTATTTTAGGCACTGGGGATCCCTTGTAGAAAAGACAAAGTCCTTCTCTTATGGAGTCTATATTCTATGGGGTAAGACACAAAAAATGAAATGAGCCAGAAAATATCACATAGTAGTAAATTAACATCTTGCCCACTTTAGATGAGATGCACAGGGCAAGTTTCTCTGAAGATGTGTCCTTTAAGCTGAGGTATGATAAGAAGGAGCCATCCATAGACAGATATGTGAGAGAAGCATTCCAGACATAACATGCTATTAACTCATACAGAGTCCACAAGGTAGGAAGAAGTTCTTTGTGTTTGAGAACCAGCAGGATGGCCAGTGTGGCCATGGCAGAGTCAGGGAAAAATGATATAAAGTGAGGTAGGAAGCCAGGCTCAGTGGCTCACGCCTGTAATCCTAGCACTTTGGGAGGCCGAGGCAGGTGGATCACCTGATGTCAGAAGTTGAGACCAGCCTGGCCAACATGGTAAAACCCTGTCTCTACTAAAAACACAAAAAACTAGCTGGACGTGCTGGCGGGCACCTGTAATCGCAGCTACTTGGGAGGCTGGAGCAGGAGAATCGCTTGAACCCAGGAGGTAGAAGTTGCAGTGAGCTGGGATCGTGCCATTGCACTCCAGCCTGGAGAACAAGAGCAAAACTCTTTCTCAAAAAAAAAAAAAAAGTGAAGTAGGAAAAATGTGCAGAGTCCAGCTTATGGAGGGCTTTGTAGCTAGGATAAGGAAATTGGATTTTATTTTTATTTTTATTTATTTATTTTTTTTTGAGACAAAGTCTCACTCTGTCGCCCAGGCTGGAGTGCAGTGGCATGATCTCAGCTCATTGCAACCTCCGCCTCCCAGGTTCAAGTGATTCTCCTGCCTCAGCCTCCCGCATAGCTGGGATTACAGGCATGCCCCACCACGCCAGCTAATTTTTATATTTTTAGTAGAGACAGAGTTTCACCATGTTGGCCAGGCTGATCTTGAACTCCTGACCTCACATGATCCACCTGCCTGGGCCTCCCAAAGTGCTGGAATTACAGGCATGAGCCACCGTGCCTGGCCTGTATTTTATTCTTAAAGTACTGAGAAGACCTTGAAAGCTATTAAGCAAGGAAGGTGACATGAGCTGATCTGAATTTTAAAAGATCACTAACTTCAAGTAGAAAATGGATGGTGTAGGGGTCGTAGAATGGAAGTAGGCAGGTCAGTTGAGGAGGTCATTGTAGAGAGACGTTAGATGATGATGGCTTAGACTAGGACAATTGAAATAGAAATAGAGAAAAGTGGACAGCTACATGGTGTTTTTTGTGGAAATAGAGTCAGTAAGACTTTCTGCAGGGTTGGGGGGAGTCACAGAAAGGGCTATCAGCAATGACTTTCAGATTTTTTCATGAATTGAGTTAGAAAAGATTAAGGGGGCCGGGCACAGTGGCTCACGCTTGTAATCCCAGCACTTTGGGAGGCCGAGGCGGGCGGATCACGAGGTCAGGAGATCGAGACCACGGTGAAACCCCGTCTCTACTAAAAATACAAAAAATTAGCCGGGCGTGGTGGCGGGCGCCTGTAGTCCCAGCTACTCGGAGAGGCTGAGGCAGGAGAATGGCGTGAACCCGGGAGGCGGAGCTTGCAGTGAGCCGAGATCGCGCCACTGCACCCGGGGGAAAAGGGCAAACCCCCCCCCCATAAAAAAAAAAAAAAAAAAAAAAAAGAAAAGATTAAGGGAGAAGCAGACTTAGGTAGGGCAGGTCAAATGAAGAGTTCTGCTTTGTCCATGTTAATTACCCATTGGACATCCAAGAGGAATTGTCAGGTAGGAGCTACATTTATGAGTCTGGCATTCCAGAGAGAGGTCAGGGCTAGAGATAAAGATAAATAAAGATTTTGGAATCAATAACGTATAGGTCTCACCACCCCTCTCCACTCACACCTCCCTCCCTCTGTGCTCTCTTGCGTTTCCCCCAACAGTTCTTTCTCAAGCTTTTTTTTTTTTTTTTTTTTCGAGACGGAGTCTCGCTCTGTCGCCCAGGCTGGAGTGCAGTGGCACAATCTCGGCTCACTGCAAGCTCCGCCTCCCGGGTTCACGCCATTCTCCTGCCTCAGCCTCTCTGAGTAGCTGGGACTACAGGCGCCCGCCACCACGCCCGGCTAATTTTTTTGTATTTTTAGTAGAGACGGGGTTTCACCATGGTCTCGATCTCCTGACCTCGTGATCCGCCCGCCTCGGCCTCCCAAAGTGCTGGGATTACAAGCGTGAGCCACCGCGCCCGGCCCCTCAAGCTATTTTCTTACAGCTTCACATTTCTTCCAGACCAGGGAGTCTTCCCCCATTTTGTCATTATCTGGAAACCTCTCTGTTGTGGAACCTGCCCATACCAGCTTTACTCCTCAGCCTTGCAATTGTTGCCTTTCATTTATGTATGAAAACATGCAATTACCCAGATAAACTAAAAGGAATGAGCAGGGGTGGGGGCAGATTTGGATACTAAGAGGAGCTGATGAAGCTCCTCTTCAGATTTGGATTGGCTCTGAAGTCACTGCTAAGTGGTGGGGACGGTGGAGCCTGAAAAGAAAATGGAATGGGGAGTTAGCACACGAGTGGGTTTGTTACTACGCTCTTTGAGGCCAAAAGGATTTTTTGGGTACCTTTCTTAGGGATATCATAGTTTGAGATACCATGAAAGATGTTCAGGCAGAGCCTTTTCAAGGAAATCACCTTGCTGTGGTCTTCACAGAGTCTAGTTAATAGAAGTTTTGCGCTGGCTGGGTGTGGTGGCTCACTCCTGTAATCCCAGCACTTTGGGAGGCTGATGCGGGAGGATCACTTGAGCCCAGGAGTTCGAGACCAGCCCTGGCAATATGGTGAGTTCTTGTCTCTATAGAAAACAACAATTTAAAGAAATAAATAAGCATGGTGGCACACCCCTGTAGTCCCAGCTACTTGGGAAGCTATGGTGGGAGGATCGCTTGAGCCTGGGAGGTCAGTGAGCCATGATGGTGCCACTGCACTCCAGCCTGGGTGACAGAAAGAGGCCATGTCTCACACACACACTAAAAAAGTTTTATACTCTCTAGGGCCGGGCACACTGGCTCTCGCCTGTAATCCCAGCACTTTGGGAGGCCAAGGTGGGTGGATTACTTGAGGCCAGGAATTCGAGGTCAGCCTGGCCAACATGCTGAAACCCTGTCTCTACTAAAAATACAAAAAGTTAGCCAAGAGTGGTGGCAGGTGTCTATAATCCCAACTGCTCAGGAGGCTGAGGCAGGAGAATCACTTGAACCCAGGAGGTGGAGGTTGCAGTGAGCCGAGATCATGCCACTGCAGTACAACTTGGGCAACACAGTGAGACTCCATCTCAAAAAAAAAAAAAGTTTTGTACTATCCAGGATGGTGGTTATGGTAGCACAACCGTGTGAATGTACTTAATGCCACTGAACTTACATTTTAAATGGTAATTTTATATTATGCTTTTTTTTTTTTTTTTTGAGACAGAGTTTCGCTCTTGTTGCCCAGGCTGGAGTGCAGTGGCGCGATCTTGGCTCACCGCAACCTCCACCTCCTAGGTTCAAGCGATTCTCCTGCCTCAGCCTCCCGAGTAGCTGGGATTACAGGCATGCACCACCACTCCTGGCTAGTTTTGTATTTTTAGTAGAGACGGGGTGTCTCCATGTTGGTCAGGCTGGTCTCGAACTCCCGACCTCATGTGATCTGCCTGCCTTGGCCTCCCAAAGTGCTGGGATTACAGGCATGAGACACCACGCCTGGCCTATTATGCATATTTTTACAATAAAAAAAAATTTGAAGATCTGGAAACTGGATCCTAGGACTTAGAATATTTCTCTGGCCCCCAAACTACCTGTTTTTCTGTTATCAAGGGATCCAGGAGACCCAGATGCTAGTCAGGAGCTCTTATGGGAGCCTGGAAAGCAGCTGCAGACTCTAAGGGTATCTTGACTTCTACCTGTGTAAGTACAGTTCTGTGTGGCCAGCTAACTGGCCAGGAGACTGTGTCTCTGTTCTTGTCTGTGTAATGCTACATAAGTACTGCCACATTCTTGGGCGGGGGGGTTTCTTCTTGTGTCAGTATCTTGCAGACCATTTCTCCATTTGTTGATACTCATTCTTTAGTCTAATTAGAGGACAGTTGAGTGTTGTGCAGTTTTCTCAGATTGCCCACGGTGGAGGAGGTGCACTGGCTGTGGTGATGCAAGAGCAGCAGTTATCATGTAGGATGGGCAGAAGGTCTCCAGTGGTTGAAAGCTCACAGTTGCCTCAGCTACACACTTTTCTTTTTTGAAACAGGGTCTCACTCTGTCATCCAGGCTGGAGTTCAGTGGCGTTATCATGGCTCTCTGCAGCCTCAAACTCCTGTGTTCAAGTGATCCTTCCACCACAGCCTCCTGAGTAGCCGGGACTACAGGCACATGCCACCATGCCCAGCTCATTTTTTAAATTTTTTGTAGAGATGGGGCCCCACTATGTTACCCAGGCTTGTTACACTTTTAAAATACTTAAGACCTGACAATATCATTTGAAACCAAATCACTCCATTTCCCTCTCTTTATAGCTTAAGGAAAACAGAGGCATCCTTTCATAGTCTATGAGAGTCACAAAATTTGGGTGGCAAGAAATGAAGGTTGGCTGGACATGGTGGCTCACAGCTCTAATCCCAGCACTTTGGGAGGCCGAGGAGGGTGGATCACTTGAGGTCAGGAGTTAAAGACCAGCCTGGCCAACATGGTGAAACCCCATCTGGCCAGGTGCAGTGGCTCACACCTATAATCTCAGCACTTTGGGAGGCCGAGGCGGGTGGATCACCTGAGATCAAGAGTGTGAAGCCAGCCTGGCCAACATGGCGAAACTCTGTCTCTACTAAAAATACAAAAATTAGCCAGGTGCGGTGGTGCACACCTGTAATCCCAGCTACTCGGGAGGCTGAGGCAGGAGAATCACTTGAAACCGGGAGGCAGAGGTTGTGGTGAGTCAAGATTGCACCACTGCACTCCAGCCTGGGCAACAGAGTGAGACTCCGTTTCAAAAAAAAAAAAAAAAAGAAACCCCATCTCTACTAAAAATACAAAATCAACCAGGCATGGTGGCACATGCCTGTAGTCCCAGCTACTTGGGAGGCTGAGGCATGAGAATCGCTGGAACCCAGGAGGCAGAGGTTGCAGTGAGCCGCGATCATGCCTCTGCACTCTGGCCTGGTCAACAGAGAGAAATTCTGTCTCAAAAAAAAAGAGAAAGAAAGAAATGAGGGTGGCGCTGCAGAAGCCCCTCTGCGTGAAAGGGCAGTGGAGATCGCCCACACTGTGTGGAGCTGCTGGCGTTCATGCCGAGCCGTGGGCCCTCATAGAACTGGTCCTGAAGGTTCAGCAGCTGTTTGGCATAAGCCACTTCAATCCCCTGGCAGTGAGTTTGGAGAATCTTTTAGCTTTGCTCCTAAAGGTAGATTCCAGGCGCTCTCAGAAGAATGATAAAGGGAGGGAGAAACAGGGCAGATGAATGAGAAAAAAGCTAGAAAAAGATTTGTATTGATGCTAGAAAAAAATGAAAGCTCTTTGTGAGTTTATTTATGCAAAATAGAGTGCAAATACCTTGACTTGGCTGTTATTTAGGACCTTCCCTCCTCCCCTGATTACCTTCCAAACTGACACACACACCCCAGAGCAATTTAGAGCTCTGGTCTGGAAAATCTTCCCACTGAGTCGTCAGTAGCTTGCCCTGTGATGACAGGTTTAATGGTTTTCTATCTCTGCATTCCACTAGGACCACCTACCCAGAGGCCACGCCCTACTGACCGGGTTAGCCAGAGCCTGAGACTAAGCATGAGCACACAGAGGGCAGTACCAGTGCAGGCGCCGGGAAAGCTGCATTTTGCTTTGAGTGAATCGCTCTGATTGGCTGTGTGGCCATGTCCATGTTGCTTGCCCTCTCTGTAATTCAGGGTCCCAAATTATATAATGGGACTGATGGTTCTTGTCTCCTAGAAATGTCATGAGAACAGAGTAAATTATTGGTCTTCAACTTTTTTTTTTTTTTGAGGTAGGATTTCCTAGGCTCTGTTATACCAGAGCAGAAAATGTCCTTAGAAGACATTTAATCAGAGAATAGACAGAGAGAAGGCAAACTTGCTCACAACCTGCCTTGAAGTCTCTTACATGTCTCCTTCCAGAGAAGTCCAAGGGAATCTTCAGTAATTTCTGGACAGCAACCTGGAGTAGGGGGTGGAGGTGATGTATTTTTCTTTCTTCCGGTTTCCCTTTCCAGTCTGATCTCTCTTTGAGTGACACTGATTGGGGTGGGCCAAGGGTCATGAGTGAAAACGTCCCCACTGCTCAGGTCTGCCTGTTGGATAATACACCCATCAGCCTGCCCTCTCCATGGGCAAAGCCCCAGCCTTTGTATTGATGTGTGTTTGATTGTTTAAAGGCAGCCCCGCTGGCTCAATGCCCCCTGCTGGCCTCCCTCTGTGGCAAAGAGCACACAGCCAGAGAGCAGCAGTCACTGAGGGCCAGGGCCAGGGCAGCACCAGGCTTCCCAGTAACCTGCCTGCAGTGCCCAGGAACTCACTGTCAACTCCTTGTCCTTATGAAAGTTCCTCGGGTTCTCCTTTTCATGATTGTATTAATATCCTGTTGTAACAAATCACCACCAATCCAGTAGCTTAAAACAACATGAATGCATGATCTTCCATTTCTGGAGGCCAGAAGTGCAAAGTGGGTCTCACAAGGCTAAAATGAAGGTGCTGGCTTGGCTGTGTTCCTTCTGGAGGCTCTAGAGGAGAAGCCATTTCCTTTTCTTTCCCAGCTTCTAGGGGCTGCCCATATTCCTTAGCTTGTGGCCTCTTCCTCATCTTCAAAGCCCTCGCTCCAGCCTGTTTCTGTTCTCACGTGTCCTCCCCAACTCTGACCCTCCTGCCTTCTTCCTGTAAGAACCTTATGATTAAGTCGGGCCCCAGCCCTGTCTGTCCTTGGGTTTCTAAGGATTTCTCAGGAATGGGAGTGCTGTTCCTTGTCAGCTGGGAGCCAGTGGAATAAGTGCATTGATTAGGAAGTTTCCAACCTTACAGGCCCTTGACACCCTCCCCCGCAAAGCATTTGATGACCAGTGAGAGGACTGAGAGTCCAGAAATAAAAAGAAGCAGGACCCTATATGTCTGGATTATAAGAAACTCAGTTGATAAGGATGAGAGCAGGCAAACGGGCTGACGTCACACACTAGCAGCCTGATCGACGACCTTCTCCCTTGCCCCAATTCTGGGATCACTTCACCAAAGCGCCACCATGCTTTCCATCTCTTAATGCCTTTATTTTTAGTTTGGGGTATTTTCTATTGTTTGAAGGTTGCCTTGCAACCCGTTTGCCTGGAGGGTTTAAACAATATAGAGTTTCTTTGCTAAGCAGCAACAGTAGCCAAGAGAGACTGAATATAAACTTTTAAGTCTCTTTTCTCAGGGTTCCTCCATCAGGAATGGCTTTAAACAGAAGAGCACACGCCCCCGGCTTGCCTCTCCCTGGGGGAGGGGAGAAGGGTGGCTGATGGAGAACATTTTGTGTTCTCTTATCTTTCATCCTAGTGGACGGGGATAAGCACCAGAATAGGAAAACAAAATATCTGGCTATTAATATACCCTAAGTCCTCCAGCACATGGATTGGGTTTGTTTATTTGTGAAAGGGAAGGATGCTTTTCTCTGACCTTTGTAAGCGCTTCTGTCAGCTGGGAGGGACCTGGCAGAGGGAGTACCCTCCATAAGGTGAAGGGGCCAGGGGGCCAGGGCCTAGCTTCCTAGGAAAAGAGAAAACTCTCAGACTTTTCTCAAGAAAAGTTGCTTTTCAGGATCAACCTGCTTCAAGCCCCAGCAGTGTCATCCAGGAAAAAAAGAGAGCAAGAGAGAGGGCAAGCAGGAGGATTTCTCAGGCAAGAGCCAGAGTGTCCCCACCTCCCCACCAGACGTGTATCTCTGTCACCCTGTTTGTACCTAACCTGGGGAACCAGAGAACTGGGCAGCCTTGCCAGAAGAAAGAACACACAGGTTCCTCAAGACACCCACTTATAGGCAGTGAGCAAGGCTAAAAAAGGAGTGCTCCCCTGCCCCAGAGGACAAAGGCTGGCAAGAGGAAGGCACGCAACACCGCCCAGCTCAGGCTCTGCACTGTCATTCTGTGTTTCCCTCGGACCCTGTAGTGGATTGAACCAAGGAGTGCCCTGGGGTAGGTCATCATTTTCTGGGCGGCTAGTTAATGATAAGCTTTCCACTGGGAAGAAGCCAGAAGGAAGGAGGCTTCCTCAGGGGGCAGGAGCACGCAGGCCTCCAAGCCCCACACCTGCTGTGTCATGTCAGAGGTGCCAGAGCACCCTTTGACTGCCTGAAGAGGTCTCGGCTTGCCACCCACCAGGGTCAGGTCGTCTCAGGTCCCCAGGGAGGTTTGACTAGCCAAGAGCCCCAGGCAGAGGCACCAGGAGAGGAGAGCAGCATTGGCAGGGGCTGCCCTCTCCCAGAGCAAACAGGGACAAAGGTTGGTGTACTCACAGCTGCCTCTCCCATCCTGCCTGTGCCTGCCCGCCACGCCAGATACTCCAGGTTGTCCCGGCGTTGCTACATTAGGCAGGAATCTGTCTTCTCTGCCTGCTGGGTCACTCATTACCCCGGATCCAATTCCCAGGCAGGGAAGTTTGGGGTATCAGAGCAGCGGAAAAGGCTTTGGCATTCAGGAGCTTTAAAACAGAAAAGCTGTCATGTCTGTACCTGTTCAGTGGGGAGCCAAACGTGTTTATTGCGTGTGTTATGATGCTATCATGAAAGTACGCATGAAAGGAAATAATTTGTAAGCTCGCTACCCTGCCTGTGTGGAAAACTGGGGCCCTCTGTGTAAACCCCAGCTCTGCAGGCATTCTGAGAGCTTGAACATTCCTTGTGACTATTTCTTATACTACATTTCACTGCCACCCCAGTGTGTTTGAATTTGTCTCTGCGCCAGCAGGTTGGAGTACCCATTGGGATTCTCTGTGAGAATTCAAACAAGTTGGAGGCTGCTGAGGTTGCCAAGTGCAACCAGGTCTGGCATAGACTTGGCATGAGAGAGAGCAGGAGCAAGAAGGCTTGGACATCATGAATCACTGAAGCCGTGGTCCATAGCCTTTTTGTTTGGGATTAGTATAGAAGTGTTGTTTTTCCTTCTTTATACCTGAGAATGGCCTTCAGCTGCTGAAATGATGATATTTATCAAGGTAGTACTATACTAAGAACTGAATGAATGATCTCATTTACCTCCCACCTCAAACCCATGAGATAGATACAGATGAGGACCCATGCTCAGAGAATTTGAGTAACATGCTTAAGGTGACCTCCTAATTCATCTGCAGTTATTTTGTTTGTTTGTTTATTCATTTGAGATGGAGTCTCACTCTGTTGCCCAGGCTGGAGCCTGGCGCAATCTCGGCTTGCTACAAACTCCACCTCCCTGGTTCAAGTGATTCTCCTTGCTCAGCCTCCTGAGTAGCTGGGATTACAGGCGTGCACCACCACGCCTGGCTAATTTTTGTAGTTTTAGTGGAGACGGGGTTTCACCATGTTGACCAGGCTGGTCTCAAACTCCTGGCCTCAAGGGATCCACCCACCTCAGCCTCCCAAAGTGCTGGGACTACAAACATGAGCCACCTTGCCTGGCCTCATCTGCAGATATGACTCGCTAGCACCCTATTCTGAAAGGAGAGGAAGAAAGAAGATGAGGATAAATATTTCTGAGGGCTGTAGTTGTGTACTGGTTTCTTAGACGCTAGGGCCCTCCTGATTTATATTCCATGGGGCCGTCTGAGGAAGTTGTTTAGCTTTTGAGGTGATAGATGAGGGCTGGGTCACTTCTGTTTGCAGAGTGTGGGCTGAAGGGTAAGTCAGGACATTTCTCCTCTGGTCCCCATCAGGGACTCACAGGCTGACTCCTGTGGCTGTGTTTATATCATCATTTTTAAGGCATCAGTACCAGCATAGCAGCTCTAAGCTCCCTCTTCCTTTTGCCGTCCTCCAAGTGGAAAGAAGCCAAGTGGGAGAACTTCCCCAACCATTTCCCCTCGGTGCAGCTGGTACCAGCTTGAAACCTAAGACATGTAGTACTGCAGCCCGGCCGAAGCGTGGCTAATCCGTGTTTCTTTAGACACAGCAGGAAGCCGCTCTGTGGCCTGGTGTCAGGAACCATCTCAGGGCCCATGGGTGTTCTGCTTCCTTGGTTTGACCCTGAGGGGTCAGCTGGCAGGTGAAGTCCATCAACACTGACTCTGTAGACGGGGACTGTCATCAGCAGCTTACGGAAGAGAGGGAAGAGGATGTCTGGGATTTGAATCTTTTACTCAGGGCCTTTTCTGGAAAAGCAGTCTCTTTGGAAAAGGAGGATGATAGAGGAGTTTCCATAAGGTGGAAACAGCTCCCTCCATGTGTGGCTGTGAGAGGGGAGTGTCAGTCCAGTGCCATGTCCCATCCCGACAGGTAGCCTCCAGTTGCCGTCAGTGCCCTTCGCCATGCCTTCGTCCTGGGGGTGGCCTGCGGTGTTGGTAGGGGACCCTGCCTTTCCTGGCTATCCCCATAGGCCACAGGCCCCTCCAGTCTGCTGCTCCTGCACGGTGCCCAGAGCCTGGTTCCACCCGCCAGGCACCTCTGTCCGTCACATCGGCTGCACACAGCAGCTCTGCCCCACTCTGTGTTTCTGAATTACTCTCACTGGCAACCAGCACCAGCTCTGCCCTCCCAGTGTCCTGATATCCTCTGGTTAATACGCAGCTCACATAAAGACACCAAGAGCTGTTGCAAGTGGTAGAGAAAAGCCGCAGCTCTCTGAATACCGTCCAGGAAGCCCTGGACTTGGCCCAGGAACTTGGTGGCTGTTTCTGTTCTCTGCCCCTTGGTAGCCTTCCTCACTGGGTATAAAAGGGAGAGAAGCTTGAATCCTCACCCTGAGGCGTAGGAGACTACAAGGTAATGAGGGGCTTATTAGTCAACGAGAGACTCTTGCTGAAGCCGGAGGACCCTTCCTGGAGGAGTCCTCTTTTCTAAAAGAAAACAAATTCCTGCCCTTTATTCTTTCAAATCTACTTCTAGAAAAGTCTTTGGGTTCCTGTTAATTCAAACACCAATCTCCCACCTTCCCTCTCTCCTGTCTCTATGAGCTGCTTGGGTGGCACACTTCCTACCCACCCACTCACTCCCTCCATCTCCTATACTGTTTTATCCCCTGGAGTTTGGAGATGTCCCTGTGAAAGGGGACAGTGGGGAGTGTGTGCCAGATCCTCCCCCACCCATTGTCACCTTGGTCTGAATCCAACCCCACAAGGGGAACTGGAGCCATCTCCCTGCATCTCCCTGGGCCTGCCCATTGTCAAGGTCCTGGTCACCTTTGAAGCCTCCTGCAGGGATCCCCAGTGCCAATGGAGCCTTTTCCAAAGCCCAGTAGCATGACATTTTAGACTTGGAAATCCCTAGACAAATAAATCTCACTTAATCCTCACCAAGTTGGCCCCCAGTGGAGACAATTGCTTAGCCAAGTTTATCAGGTACCACTAGTTCTTGCAGCAAACATTCCTTCTGTTCCAGGCGTTGTGCTCGGGTTGACAATACAGGATAAACAAGACAAGGTCCCTGTCCTTGCGGAGCAACCAGACCATCAGAAGAGACACACATAAAACAGAGGGGCCTGCTCATTTTGTATGCCTCGTACCCAACATTTCTCCACGCTCACAGGCTCTCCAACTCCCTATCTCTTGCCATTTCCCAGCTCTGTAATGTAAATGGCTTACTGTATGCCTCAGGCTCCTCATCTGTAAAATGGGGTTATTAATAGTATCTACCTCGCCTGGGGGCGGTGGCTTATGCCTGTAATCGCAGCACTTTGGGAGGCCGAGGTGGGCGGATCATGAGGTCAGGAGTTCGAGACCAGGCTGATCAACATGGTGAAACCCCGTCTCTACTAAAAATACAAAAATTAGCTGGGCGTGGTGGCACGCACCTGTAATCCCAGCTACTCTGAAGGCTGAGGCAGGAGAATCACTTGAACCCGGGAGGCAGAGGTTGCAGTGAGCCAAGATCATGCCATTACACTCCAGTCTGGGCAACAGAGCGAGACTCCGTCTGAAAAAAATAAAAATAATAGTATCTACCTCATAGGGGCGCTGTGAGGATTTAATGAGATACTGTATTTTAAGGCACATAGCAGTGCCTGGCGAGTAGGGCTAAGTCAGTGTTTGCTGCTGTTATTTTCTCTGGAGGATAATATTTGCCAGGGAGAGCAGTGGAATCAGGCAGAACTAGACTGCAATCCTGTTTTCCCCACACATTAACAGCTGTATTCTTTTGGGCAAAACAATCTCTCAGCATCAGCTTCGTGGGTAAAGACAAATTACTTCATAAGAATAAACTCAGGCCAGCCAATCACGGTGGCTCACACCTGTAATCCCAGCACTTTGGGAGGCTAAGGCTATTGGATCACTTGAGGTCAGGAGTTTGAAACAAGCCTGGCCAATATGGAGAAACCCCGTCTCTACTAAAAATACAAAAATTAGCCAGGTGTGGTGGCACATGTCTGTAATCCCAGCTACTTGGGAGACTGAGGTGGAAGAATTGCTTGAATCCAGCAGGCGGGAGCTTCAGTGACCCGAGATTGTGCCACAGCACTCCAGCCTGGGTGACAGAGCGAGACTCTGTCTCAAAACAAAACAAAACAAACAAACGAAAAAGAAGAAATTCAGGCCGAGCGCATTGGCTCATACCTGTAGTCCCAGTACTTTGAGAAGCTGAGGCAGGGGGATCGCTTGACCCCAGGAGTTAGAGAGCAGCCTAGGCAACATGGTGAAACCCCATCTCTAAAAAAGTACAAAAAGTAGCTGGGCATAGTGGTGAGTGCCTGTAGTTCCAGCTACTCGGGAGGCTGAGGCAGGAGGATCGCTTGAACCCAGGAGGCAGAGGGTTGCAGTGAGCCGAGATTGTGCCTCTGCACTCTAGCCTCAGCAACAGAGCGAGACCCTGTCTCAAAAAAAGAAAAGAAAGAATACATTCGCTGATCTAATATGTGAAAGTACCAAACACATAGCAAGAGCTCAGCACATACAGCCTCCTGGGATTTTTTTTTTTTTTTTGAGACAGAGTCTTGCTCTGTCGCCCAGGCTGGAGTGCAGTGGCAGGATCTCGGCTCACTGCAAGTTCTGCCTCCTGGGTTCACGCCATTCTCCTGCCTCAGCATCCCGAGTAGCTGGGACTACAGGCGTCTGCCACCACGCCCGGCTAATTTTTTGTATTTTTAGTGGAGACGGGTTTTCACCGTGTTAGCCAGGATGGTCTAGATCTTCTGACCTCGTGATCTGCCTGCCTCAGCCTCCCAAAGTGCTGGGATTACAGGCGTGAGCCACCTCGCCCAGCCCTCCTGGCACTTTTTGAGACTCTGAAGGACCCAAGGCTCCAGGAAAGCAGAGGAGACTCAGAATCCAGTGCCTCCCGTAGGAAATGGCCCCCATTCCCCAAGTTAGTTCCAGAAGCTGGACCCTCCCTGATTCAGTCCTCATTCTCCCAGAGAAGCGTGTTCTGTGATTGACTGTGTCCCCTCCCTCTGTCCTCTGTGCCTCTGCACTAAGTACCAGGAGGCCCTCGTCCTGTCCACACTCAGCCATCGCTCGGCCGGAGATACACATGCAGCTCCTCTAATCTTTCCCCGCAGCTCAGCCACCCCGCTCCCCTCACCCCCCATTCCATCCCTTGTTCCCCTTGCTCCTTAATCAAATTAAGGGAAAGAAGAGGATTTAGATAGGGTTGCTAAATATATTTCTGTTCAGGGGAGGGAGAAAAAGAGAAGAGTTTGGAGGAGGAGATAGAGTGTGAAATTCCTTAATGGAATGTGCTCTGAGAGCCTACTTTCTCCAGAATAAGCCATGCAATCACCTATCTGGATAGAGTTTTCTCTTTGGCAAAGTGCTTTCACATACATTATCTCATTAAGATATGGGCCGGGGTGGCAGAGTGCCCACTCCCCGGAAAGGTCTGCCGAGGCCACTGGGCCTCGTGAGCTGGCCTGACCCTGGTCTATATATTTCACAGGACACCCTGGCCCCAAAGGGGTGACTCGGCTTTCTGTGGAGCATGACACCAGCAGCCGGGCCGCTGACGTCTGGAGGTCACAGTTTCCCTCTGTGTGTTCTCCCGACAGCAGATTCTAGATCTTTTTTAAAGTTTTACTTTTGAAAAACCAGAAGAGTGCTTATTTTAGAAATCTTTGAAAATACATTAAAGAATAAAGGAGAAGAATCATTCATAATCTACAATTTAAGTACCGGTAGTATTTGGGGCAAAACAATCTCTTTGTTTTTGAAATGCACGCATATCTTTATGCATATGTGTGTAGGTTGGAAGATGGGGTTATATGCACACATATTGTTTGTATCTTGCTTTTCTATTTAATTTATTATTTTTGTGTTCCAGTTCATCAAAAATTCTTCTGAAATGTTATTTTAAAATAGCATGAATTACAAGGGCTGGGCACAGTAGCTCATCTCTGTAATCCCAGCACTTTGGGAGGCCAAGGCGGGCAGATCACCTGAGGTCAGGAGTTCAAGACCAGCCTGGACAGCATGGCGAAACCCCGTCTCTACTAAAAATACAAAAAATTAGCCGGGCGTGGTGGCAGGTGCCTGTAGTCCCAGCTACTCGGGAGACTGAGGCAGGAGAATGGCATGAACCTGGGAGGTGGAGCTTGCAGTGAGCCAAGATTGCGCCACCGCACTCCAGCCTGGGTGACAGAGTGAGATTCCATCTCAAAAAAAAAACAAAAAAATTAGCCAGGCGTGGTGGCCTGTGCCTGTAGTTCCAGCTCCTTGTAGGCTGAGGCAGGAGAATCACTTATACCTAAGAGGCAGAGTTTCAGTGAGCCAAGACTGTGGCACTGCACTCCAGCCTGGGCAACAAAATGAGACTCTGTCTCAAAAAAAAAAATTACCTGGGCGTGGTGGCGCACGCCTGTAATTCCACCTACTTGGGAGGCTGAGGCACAAGAATCACTTGAACTGGGGAGGTGGAGGTTGCAGTGAGCCGAGATCATGCCACTGCACTCTGGCCTGGGTGACTGAGTGAGACTATGTCTCAAAAAAAAAAAAAAAGAAAGCATGAACTTGGATTTTTTTCATTATCAAAAATTATACATGTCCATTTCTTTCTTTTCTTTTTTTTTTTTTTTTGAGACGGAGTTTCACTCTTGTCGCCCAACTGGAGTGCACTGGCGCAATCTCAGCTCACTGCAACATCCGCCTCCCAGGTTCAAGTGATTCTCCTGCCTCAGCCTCCCAAGTAGCTAGGATTACAGGCACCCGCCACCACATCCAGCTAATTTTTATATTTTTTAGTAGAGACAGGGTTTCACCATGTTGGCCAGACTGGTCTCGAACTGCTGATCTCAGGTGATCCACCTGCCTCGGCCTCCCAAAGTGCTGGGATTACAGGCATGAGTCACCATGCCCGGCCACATGTCCATTATTAAATAATCATTGCTCATATTTATCTAGTCTTTTTTTTTGTTTTGAGACAGGGTCAAGTGTAGTGGCATGGTCACAGCTCATTGGAGCCTCAACCTCCTGGGTTCAAGTGATCCTCCTGCCTCAGCCTCCCGAGTAGCTGGGACCACAGACACACACCACTACACCCAGATAATTTTTGTATTTTTTTGCAGAGACAGGGTTTTGCCATGTTGCCCAGGGTGGTATTGAACTCCTGGCCACAAGCAATCTGCCCACCTCAGCCTCCCAAAGTGCTGGGATTACCGGCATGAACCACCACGCCCGGCCTTACCTAGTTGTATAATAAACCAGGAACTCTCTGCTAAGCAGTTTACATAGATTATCACATGTGATTCTCACAGCAACCCTCCAAGGTAGATCTCCTGGCTTCAAATGACCTCCCGCCTCAGTCTTTCAAGTGCTGAGATTACAGGTGTGAGCCAGCACACCTGGCCCAATGACTTTTTTTTTTTTTTTTTTTTTTGAGACAATGTCTTGCTCTGCCCAGGCCAAAGTGCAGTGGTGCAGTCACGGCTCACTGCAGCCTCAAGCTCCTGAGCTCAAACGATCCTATCATCCTTAGCCTCCTGAGTGGCTGGGACTACAGATGTGTGCTACCATGCTCGGAAATTTAATTTTTTTGTAGAGACAGAGTCTCACCATGTTGCCTAGACTAGTCTCAAACTCCTGGGTTCAAGCAATCCTCCCACCTTGGCCTCCCAAAATGCTGGGATTATAGGCATGAATCACTATAGGCCTGGCCAGCCCCAATGGCCATTTTTAATGACTCTGTAATATTCTCCAGTATGGACTTACTGTGATGAACAGTTAAGGTTGTTGGACATTTAAGATTTTTTCTTTTGCTATGATCATGAAGTAATGAGCATCTTTGCATAAAGCATCTTTGTTCACATCTCTTATCTCTTATCTTTTTTTTTTTTTTTTTTTTTTTTTTTGAGACTGAGTTTCGTTCTTGTTGCCCAGGCTGGAGTGCAATGGCATGATCTCAGCTCACCGCAACCTCCACCTCCCGGGTTCCAGTGATTCTCCTGCCTCAGCCTCCCGAGTAGCTGGGATTACAGGCATGCGCCACCACACCCAGCTAATTTTGTATTTTTGTAGAGACGGAGTTTCTCCATGTTGGTCAGGCTGGTCTTGAACTCCCGACCTCAGGTGATCCACCCGCCTTGGCCTCCCAAAGTGCTGGGATTACAGGCGTGAGCCACTGCGCCCGACTTGTCATTTCTTTAGAATCATTCCTATAAGTGAAATTACTGAGTCATTCTTTTTAAAGTATCTTTACGTGTTATCAAGTGACTTTCCAGAAAGCCAGCATGCAATCCCACCAGCATGCGGAAGAGAAGGCCCTCTTTAAAAACAATTCCATTTGATAGGTGGGAATCCTATCTCTTTGAGTTGATTTACATTTTCTTGATTACTAGTGAGGTTGAATTTTTCTTTCATGCATGTATTAGGCAGTTGTAAATCCATGAGTAATTATCACAGAGAGCAATGTCATCATTCCTGTTAGCATTTGTGTGTGTGTATGTGTGTGTGTGTGTGTGTGTGTGTGTGTTTTTAGTTTCTTTGTTTTTTTTTTCTTTTGATATGGAGTCTCGCTCTGTCACCCAGGTTGGAGTACAGTGGCATGATCTTGGCTCACTGCAGCCTCCACCTCCCAGGTTCAAGCAATTCTTCTGCCTCAGCCTCCTGAGTAGCTGGGATTACAGGTGCTCACCACCACACCCAGCTAATTTTTGTATTTTTAGTAGAGATGGGATTTTGCCATGTTGGCCAGGCTGGTCTTGAACTCCTGACCTCAGGTGATCCACCCACCTCGGCCTCCCAAAGTGCTGGGATGACAGATGAGCCACCACGCCCAGCCTTGAGTTTCAGTCTGGATGAAGCTACTTTAAGGGTGCATCATGGAGGGGAAGAATGTTTTCAGATTCAGCATTTCTCGCAGAACCTCAGTCTTAATGAGGACTGTGTCCCTGTGGCCCCTCCTTCCTCCCTCTCACCCACAACCACACTGTGTGGCTCTTGCAGAATTGCCCCACCTCAGAGGAAAGGTCAGAGATTGAGATTTCCCTTAAACGGAAGCTCAAATGTGCACTGTCAGGCTGTCCTGAAGATAGTACAGTTTTATTCAGGAAGTACCAAGCCAAGCCAGCCAGCCCATGCCCTCTGCTTTCTCTTCTCAGGACACTTACATTCCTTTTTCCTCAGGGGAGATGAGAGTGGGACGGGGGCCAGAAGAAGAAACTCGCTTTCCCGTGAGGCTTGTGGCAGAGGCGGCGTGGCCTTCCCTGCTGAGCTTCTGACTGGGCTCCCCTGGCTGAGGAGCCCTGGGGTCCTTGGAGCCAGCGAGGAATGCACTTTCATCTCCAGGAGGTTACACAATCGCCTTCGTGTGCCTGGAGCATCAGGAGGGCAGAAGGTGTAGTCCCCGAGCTGAGGAGAAGCAGGTGCTGGCCAGTTAGTCACTGCACCCTCACTGCTGGCCCCAGCTGCCATCCGGATGGATGGTACCCACTCCTTTGGGGTGGGGCTTCTGCCCCACTGCACTGCAGTTACCCCGTCCTGCCAGCTGCTCCAGGAACACTGAATGCCTCCTTCCCAGGCTTCCCATCAGCTTGCACCTCTCCCTGTCACTGGAGAACTTGGGACTCTCCCTTCTAGGGGACTCTCTCCAAGGCCAAACTCACTCCCATTTCCCTGCTTCCTCCACTTAAGATCTTTCTTTCTCTTGGATCTTTGGCCCACATACTGGACATTCAGTTCTGTCGCCCAGGCTGGAGTGCAATGGTGTGATCTCAGCTCACTGCATCCTCCACCTCTTGGGTTCAAGCTATTCTCATGCCTCAGCCTCCCAAGCAGCTAGGATTACAGGCGTGCACCACACCTGGCTAATTTTTATATTTTTAGTAGACACAAGGTTTCGCATTGTTGGCTAAGCGGGTCTTGAACTCCTGGCCTCAGGTAATCCACCCACCTCAGCCTTCTAAAGTGCTGGGATTACAGGCGTGAGCCACCTTGCCCGGCCTGGACATTCAGTTCTATCAGGTCTTCCCTGAGTGGAGGCAGAGGGGACTTCAAATCCCTGCAGGTTGGGCAAATGGAGAAGGTGGAAGCCCAGCCTTGGGAATGGACAGGAGAACCTTTCCTCAGCCCTTGGACGTGACTCCTGAGTGTCTTACAGCAGGATCGTGTTTTCAACTCTGTCCTCTACTGAGTCCCCTTTCAAAAGGCCCCCTTCTGTTCTTGTGGGGTGTCCCAGCCCAAGGTGGGATGGGTGTTCCACTCCATGAGAAAGTTGGCCATTTGAAGGGACGGGAATGATGAGGTGCAGCAGGAAGCTAAAGGTGGCCCTCCACTTTTGCTGACAGAGCTTCAGTGGCCTCAAAGCATCAGCCGGGCACGGTGACTCACGCCTGTAATCTGAGCACTTTGGGAAGCCAAGGCGGGTGGATCACGAGGTCAGGAGTTCCAGACCAGCCTGATCAACTTGGTGAAACCCCATCTCTACTAAAAATACAAAAATTAGATGGGCGTGGTGGCGCATGCCTGTAATCCCAGCTACTCAGGAGGCTGAGGCAGGAGAATCGCTTGAACCCGGGAGGCGGAGGTTGCACTGATCCGAGATCACACCATTGCACTCCAGCCTGGGAAACATGAGTGAAACTGTCTCAAAAAAAAAAAAAAAAAAAAAAAAGACAAGCATCGAAGGACATTTGCCAGGTAGAGAAGCAGCTAGGATTAGAGAAACAGAGATGTAGAAGCCCTTTTAGGGTCAGAACGAGATAAATATGGGCTGCAGGCCACGTGAGTGAGCACCCATGGTGCTGTTGAATTTAGAGGCGGGCTACAACAGACCCAAGGCCCCCAGGAAGGCTTCGCAGAGACAACCCCTTGAGGTGAGCCTTGAAGGCAAGATGTAAGACATGAACGGTGGCCTCGCAGAAGCAGATATTCCCTTGAGGGGGTGAGAAGCAGGCAACACCACAGAGGTGGGAAGGCAGCTGACGCATTTGGGAATTGCCAGATCATTCTAGCTGCTACGGAACATGTGCATAGGGCGTGCACCAGGCAGGGCTTCACCAGAGAAACAGAACCAGTAGGAGATGGAGCTATGTGTCAAGAGATTTACTGCAAAGAATTGGCTTATGTGATTGTAGGGGCTGGTTAGGAAAATTCTAAATCCTTGGGGCAGGCTGTTAGGAAGGGCAGACTCGAAACTCAGCCAGGACCTGAAGCTGCCGTCCACAGGGGAGATTTCTTCTTTGGGGAAGCCTCAGCCTTGTTCTTAAAGTCATTCAACTGACTGAATCAGGCCCACCCAGGACATCTCAAATCATTAACTTTTTAGACAAGGTCTTGCCCTGTCACCTAGGCTGGAGTGCAGTGGCACAATCATGTCTCACTGCAGCCTCCATCTCCTGGCCTCAAATGATCCTTCCACCTCAGCCTCCTGAGTAGCTGAGATTACAGGTGCGCACCACCACACCTGGCTAATTCTTGTATTTTTTGTAGAAATGGGGTTTCACCATGTTGCTCAGGTTGGTCTCCAACTCCTGGGCTCAAGCGATCTTCCTGCCTCGGCCTCCCAAAGTGCTGGGATTACAGGTGTGAGCCACTGTGCCCAGCCTAACATCAACTGATTATGAATGTTAATCATATCTACAAAATACCTACACAGCAACAACTAGAGTAGCATTTGACTGAATAACTGGAGACTATAGCCTAGCCAAGTTGACACACAAAACTGACCATCACAAGTACCAATCAGAAAGGACAGAGGAAAGCGAGAATGGGATCAACAGTTTTTTCCAAAACATGAAATCCTGCTACTAGAGGTCTGTGAGAAGATGGCACACTTGGTGACTGTTGGAGATACAGGAGCTTGGTGTTAAGATAACACTGAGTTGAGAAAGGAAAAGACAACTCCTGTTTAAACCTTCTCTCAGCCCTTCTGATTAACTGAGAGAAAGTCCCAGTTTGGTGCTGGCTTGATTTTTTTAACATCTCTAAACTTGTTGATAAACTCCCTTTTTTAGCAAAATGAGCAGAAGCTGGTAGTCACCAGTGTTGGACAGTATTTATTAATAAGAACATTTTCACCGTATTTATGCATTTATTTATTTACTTTCACAATTATTTTCTACACACGGCAAGTAATCCTGGTTTTCTTTTTTTTATAATTAAATATCTCCTTTTAAAATATATTTATGGCTGGGCATGGTGGCTCACGCCTGTAATCCCAATACTTTGGGAGGCCGAGCCTGGTGGATCACCTGAGGTCATGAATTCGAGACCAGCCTGGCCAACATGGAGAAACCCCGTCTCTACTAAAAATACAAAAATTAACCGGGCGTGGTGGTGCTCACCTGTAATCCCAGCTACTCAGAAGGCTGAGGCAGGAGAATTGCTTGAACCTGGGAGGTGGAGGTTGCCGTGAGCCAAGATCATGCCATTGCATTCCAGCCTGGGGACACAGCAAGACTCTGTCTCAAAAAATATATATAAATAAATAAAATATACTTACTTAGGTCAGGGCAAGGTGGCTCATGCCTGTAATCCCAGCACTTTGGGAGGCCAAGGCAGGAGGATCACTTGAGGCCAGGAGTTCAAGACCAGCCTGAACAACTTGGCAAGATCCTATCTCTACGAAAAATTAGCAAAAATTAGCCAGGTGTGGTGGTGTGCATCTGTAGTCCCAGCTACTTGGGAGGCTGAAGTGGGAGGATTGCTTGAGCCTGGGAGGTAGAGGCTACGGTGAGCCATGATCGCACCACTGCACTCCAGCCTGAGCAACAGAGCATGATCCAGTCTCAAAAAAAATATATATATATATAATATAGGTGTATAAATAACAGAAAGATAACACTTGTATACAGCCAAAATCATGTGGCAAGGACACACAGGGAAACAAGCTTAGAAAGCCCAGTTACAGTCATGAGGGATGACGTGGGATGACTGCAGAAATGCTCATAACTGCTGAAGCCAGATCATAGTAAATAAGGGTTTATTATACTATTTTTCTCCACTTTTGTTATGTTTGAGGATTTCTATAATAAAAGCTATTTTAACAAATTAAGACCGGGCGCAGTGGCTCACGCCTATAATCCCAGCACTTTAGGAGTCCGAGGCAGGCAGATCAGGAGGTCAGGAGATGAAGACCATCCTGGCTAACACGGTGAAACCCCGTCTCTACTAAAAATAAAAAAAAAATTAGCTGGGCGCGGTGACGGGTGCTACTTGGGAGGTTGAGGCAGGAGAATGGTGTGAATTGGGGAGGTGGAGCTTGCAGTGAGCCAAGATCGCTCCACTGCACTCCAGCCTGGATGACAGAGTGAGAAACAGTCTCAAAAAAAAAAAAAAAAAAGCCAGGCACAGTGGGAGGCCGCAGCAGGCGGATCACCTGAGGTTGGGAGTTCGAGACCACCCTGACCAACATGGAGAAACCCCGTCTCTACTAAAAATACAAAATTAGCCGGGTGTGGTGGCACATGCCTGTAATCCCAGCTGCTCGGGAGGCTGAGGCAGGAGAATTGCTTGAACCCAGGAGGCGGAGAGTGCGGTGAGCTGGAGATCATTGCACTCCAGCCTAGACAACAAGAGCGAAACTCCGTCTCAAAAAAAAAAAAAAAAAAAAAAGTTGGCAGGCTGTGTACAGGATAAACCAAAATGGGGGAAAATTAAGGGCAAAAAAGACCCAATAAATTTGTCATTACCTTCCTGTGGAGTCAGATGCTATTATCTTTCCCTATTCCCAAATTATCCAACTGGGTGTCTTTTGGTAGAGCCTTAGGCTCCAGAGAGGGAAATTAGGTTCATCATGAACCCCCTTTAGGGATGACACCTCATTTTTCCAAGGCTAATTCAAGATAGGTTAGTTAATTGATACAATTGATATAGGTTCCAGCCTGACCATGTTTCTTTATTTCTTTTTTTGAGACAGGGTCTCACTCTGTCGCCCAGGCTAGAGTGCATGGCTCACTGCAGCCTTGACTTCCTGGGCTCAAGCCATCCTCTCACCTTACCACCTTCCGAGTAGCTGGGACCACAGGTGTCCACTACCACATCTGGCTAGGTTCTCATATTTTTTGTATACTTGGGAGGCTGAGGTGGGAGTATCTCTTGAGCTTGAGAGGTGGAGGTTGCAATGAGCGAGATCATACCACAGCACTCCAGCCTGAGTGACAGAGCAAGGCCCTGTCTCAAAAAAGAAGAAAAAAGAAAAAACTGAAACTTTCTGGTCTTATATGGGACATAGAGGGAAGATCTAAGCAAGCACCCATCCTTCTGTGACTTGGAAATTGAATCCTGCATGACTCAGGGCCTTTCCCTTTTAAAGCTCAGTGATATTAAACCCTTAGAGCAGGTAACCCTGAGGAGCAAGAGCACGAGAAGTTTCCACCAAAGGTTTAGATTCCATGCACTTGGGCCTCTAAGAGCCAGTTTTATCCCCTTCAGTGGCCTCAAGAACAGAATGACAGAATGAGGTCGATAGACTCCTTCTGACAGTTACATCTCCCTCCTTGGAAGAAAGAGGAGGAAAATAACAAGTAGCAATCCTTCCCAATTTTAGGAAGGAAAAATAATGGCCAAGCACGGATGGCTCACATCTGTAATCCCAGCACTTTGGGAAGCTGAGGCAGGAGGATCACTTGAGCCCAGGAATTCAAGACCTGCCTGGGTAACATAGTGAGACCCTGTCTCTACACAAAATTTTTAAAAATTAGCTGGGCATGATGACGCATGCCTTTAGTCCCAGCTACTTGAAAGGCTTCAGTAGGAAGATCGCTTGAGCCCAGGAGGTGAGAGGCTTCGATAAGATCGCTTGAGCCTAGGAGGTCAAGGCAGCAGTGAGCTATAATTGCACCACTGC
The DNA here is from genome assembly GCF_009828535.3 of Hylobates moloch. Taxonomy (NCBI): domain Eukaryota; kingdom Metazoa; phylum Chordata; class Mammalia; order Primates; family Hylobatidae; genus Hylobates; species Hylobates moloch. The sequence goes on along the minus strand of NW_026652287.1, from coordinate 22,733,682 downwards.
ACTCCAGCCTGGGCGACAGACTGAGACTTGGTCTCAAAAAAAAAAAAAAAAAATTACTATTCATCCTTAAAGAAAGAAATCCTGTCATCTGCTAAAACATGGATAAACCTTAAGGACATTTGGCTAAGTGAAGTAAGATAATCACAAAAGAACAAATACAGATACTGCATGATTCCAATTATGTAAGGTATGTAAAGTAGTCAGACTCTTAGAAACAAAGTAGTATGGTGGTTGCCAGGGACCCGAGGGAGGGGGCAATGGGGAGTTGTTCTGTTTTTTTTCAGCGCTTTTTTGGTGTCCCTAGGTTGCATCATGGGCTCGATCACTGCAACCCCCCGGTTCACCCATTTGCCTCATACAAGCTTGAGCCACCGCGCCCGGCCGGGAGTTGTTCAATGGATATACAGTTTCAATTTTGCAAGATGGAAAAGTTCCAGAGATCAGTTGCGCAAGGTGCGTATAGTTAACACTACTGTACTACTGTACACTTAAACATGGTTAAGATAGTAAATTTTATGCTATGTTTTTGACTATAAAAGAAAAAAGGAGGTGAATCGAATTACACATGTGCCAAGGGCTGGCTCGGTAATGAATCTTGGGGTGGAAGCCTGTTTGTTGTGCAGGTGTACCCCACATGCGTGGCTTGGCAGGCTCCCCTGCCAAACCTCACCAGGCCACCTGGTCCACCCAGAACAGATTATCTGGAAATCTCGAAGCACCGTCTTCACACATATTGGCCATTTTCCATGATACCCCAAACCGATTTTGTTCTTCAGTACTTTTGCAAATCAGTTATGCACTTCAACTCTCCAATAATAATGACAAAATTAATAACTAGTATTTACTGAAAACTTACTCCAAAGGGATTACATCATATATGAGTAAGGTGAAAATTAACTGTAGTCAAACAACCTTTGAAAGTACCTTAAATTGCCAACAAAATACAATATACATGATCTAGTGTGAACAGCAGCCCTATACAGTAATTCTCAAGCAAACTTAAAGCTTTAGAATGATTGAGGTAGCTCAGAGCAAAAACCAAAAGGAAAGGTGATATGTAGATGTCTGGGCATTCACATCATTCTGTCTTTAAGATAACAGAAATATTTTAAATGGGGAATCTGGGAGAGGGGTGGCTGAGTGAAAAATTTCTGCTGACCTGCAGGTTTTACTAAATTCTCTTTTAATATTAAAGCTCTATCAAAAGTCTGACAATTGACCGGGCGCAGTGGCTCACGCCTGTAATCCCACTTTGGGAGGCCAAGGCAGGCGGATCACCTGAGGTCAGGAGTTTGAGACCAGCCTGGCCAACATGGTGAAATTCCGTCTCTACTAAAAATACAAAAATTAGGTGGGCTTGGTGGCAGTGCCTGTAATCCCAGCTACTTGGGAGGCTGAGGCAGGAGAATTGCTTGAACCTGGGAGGTGGAGGTTGCAGTGAGCCGAGATCGCACCACAGCCCTCCATCCTGGGCGTCAGAGCGAGACTCGGTCTCAAAAACAAAAAAAAGGAAAGGTGGTATGAATGTCTGGGCATTCATACCATTCTATCTTTAAGGTAACGGAAATACTCCAAATGGGATTTTGGGAAGAGGAGTGGCTGAGTGAAAAATTTCTGCTGACCTGCAGGTTTTACTCAATTCTCTTTTAATATTAAAGCTCTATCAAAAGTCTGACAATTGGCCAGGTGCTGTGGCTCATGCCTGTAATCTCAGTGCTTTGGGAAGCCGAGGTGGGTAGATCACCTGAGGTCAGGAGTTCAAGACCAGCCTGGCCAACATGAAACCCTGTCCCTACTAAAAACACAAAAATTAGCCAGGTGTGGTGTTGCACGCCTGTAATCCCAGCTACTTGGGAGGCTGAGGCAGGAGACTCGCTTGAACCCAGGAGGTGGAGGTTTCAGTGAGCTGAGATCGCGCCACTGCACTCCAGCCCGGGTGACGCAGTGAGACTCCATCTCAAAAAAAAAAAAAAGTCTGACAGTTGAGGCCAGGCATGATGACTCAAATCTGTAATTCCAGCACCTTGAGAGGCCAAGGTGGGAGGATTACTTGAGCACAAGAGTTCAAGACCAGACTGGGCAATATAGAGAGACCCCCTCCCCATGACGCTGCCATTCTACAAAATATTTTAAAAATTTAGCTGGGCATGGTGCTGTGCACCTGTGGTCCCAGCTACTCAGGAGGCTGAGGTGAGACAATTGCTTGAGCCCCAGAGGTCGAGGCTGCAGTGAGCCATGATCACGCCACTGCACTCCAGACTGGGTGACAGAGCAAGACTCTGTTTCAAAACAAAACAAAAAAACTGAAATTGAGAAATGGTCATCAACCAGTATCCCTGTGGTGCCAGACCCCATGGCAATGCCAGCCTTCACTGTCTTCAATATGGGAACAGCCTTCATGGTAGGAAAGAGAGCCTGGGACCTGATTATCACATAAAGATAAATTCTCCACAGTGCAGAGCAGACAGGCAATTTACAGGTACCTGTAGCATAAAATCTACCAGCCATAAAAGAAGCCTTATCCATTTTGGAAACAGGGGAAAAAACAAAGCTGAGTCTTTTGGAGAAGAAAGATAAAGTGAAATTTCATCTTTGATTTTCTCTGAGAAATATTGTAAACTAGTTAAAAGACAGACTGCAGAGGGAAGGAAACAATGAGAATTTCAGCTTTTTCTCTGTCCTTTTACTTGTTTATTTTAAATATATGTAACTATAAAGCAAAAAAAACAGAAGTCACTAGAGTTGCATGTATCTACACTTGTATTTTTAGCTTTATATGAATAAACCTACAGAAAAAAAAAAAAAAAAAAAAACCCAGGTCAGGCGCAGTGGCTCACGCCTGTAATCCCAGTAATTTGGGAGGTTGAAGCAGGCAGATCACTTGAGCTCAGGAGTTCGAGACCAGCCTGAGCAAAATGGAGAAGCCCCATCTCTACAAAAAAATACAAAAATTAGCTGGACATGGTGGCGCATGCTTGTAATCCCAGCTACTCGGGAGGCTGAGGCGATTGCTTGAGCCTGAGGGGCAGAGGTTGCAGTGAACAGAGATCGCTCATGGGTGATAGAGCAAGACTCTGTCTCAAAAAATAAATAAAATAAATAAAAATTTTAAAAAACGTAATAGTGGCCGGGCGCAGTGGCTCACGCTTGTAATCCCAGCGCTTTGGGAGGCCGAGGCGGGCGGATCACAAGGTCAGGAGATCGAGACCACGGTGAAACCCCCTCTCTGCTAAAAATACAAAAAATTAGCCGGGCGTGGTGGCGGGCGCCTGTAGTCCCAGCTACTCGGAGAGGCCAAGGCAGGAGAATGGCGTGAACCCGGGAGGTGGAGCTTGCAGTGAGCCGAGATTGCGCCACTGCACTCCAGCCTGGGCGACAGAGCGAGACTCCGTCTCAAAAAAAAATAAAAAAATAAAAAAAACGTAATAGTGAGTAAAACAAAACAAGATGCCGGATATGTACAAAATTGGTAAGTTTTGTGTAAACTATGAAAAATACCAAATAATACAGTTTGCATTGTTTTGTTTTGTTTTTGTTTGTTTTGAGACAGACTCTCGCTCTGTCGCCTAGGCTGGAGTGCAGTGCACTATCTTGGCTCACTGCAACCTCCACCTCCCAGATTCAAGCAATTCTGCCTCAGTCTTCCGACTAGCTGAGATTACATGCAAGCGCCACCACACTTAGCTAATTTTCAATTTTTTTGGTAGAGATAGGGTCACCATGTTGGCCAGGCTGGTCTCAAACTGCTGACCTGATGTGATCCACCCACCTCAGCCTCCCAAAGTGCTGGGATTACAGGTGTGAGTCACCACGCCTGGCCCATTATTGTTTATGGATATACATTTCTATAGTAAAAATACAAGAATATGCATGAGAATGATAAACCCCAAGTTCAGGATAGAGGTTACCACTGGGAAAGAAAGGTCGAGAATGAGTTTCAAGGAACATACAAGGAACTTCAGTTCTACCAATAATGTTTTATTTCTAAATGGTGCATAGATGAGTGTTTATTATATTATTATTGTACTTTTTTCTATGCCTGAAATGTGTCTTAGTTTTAAAAAAGGGGGTGGCGGGAATTTGAAGCCTCTATACCTTCAATAATGTCTCTGTATCTTCCATAATGTTAATGGATATGTTTGTTGTTACAAGATTAAATCAAATGGTTTATGTTTTAGGAGGGCTGGGCCTTAAGATCAGGTTAAGATAAAGGTGCCTGCAATGTCTCTCTACTAGTGCTGCCAGGCACGTGCAAGGCACATCACATGCACAGTCTCTCATGTAACTCAACACGAAAACTACATGAGGTAGATTCAATTATCCACTCTTTATAATTGAGGAAATAGGGACACAGATTAAGTAGCTTGCCTAAGAGCATACAGTATTACCTGGTGCCTGCAATTCTCTGAATTTGTCTCTCCACGTTTTCCAAAAGGTGATGTTTTGAAGACTGTGATAATATTGAATCATGTGACTGGAAAAACAGGGCAAATCACAAGTTAAAACACACCCCCTGTCTAACGTGTGCAAAGCCCTCTCTGAGGAGTCTCATTAGCCTGGAGCCTTGTTCTAATGCACTAAGCCCTTTCCTTTCCCTCCCCACTGGACTCCCTTTTTAATTGACATTTAATTGCCTGTGGTCGGATTTCCTCCAATCCCTGTGCCTCTGGGCCCCTGATCTTAGGGGACTTGGGGAGCTAGACCTATATTTTCTTGGATTTCCACTGACTTCCCATTAAATTATTATCCCTGGGTACAGTGGACTCCGTGTGCATGTGTTGCTTTATTTCGCCTTTAAAGCATACAGCTTTAATTGGGCAATCACAATGCCTTTCTCTCATTATCGTCAGCAGGGAAGTAAGTAATCAAGCTCCCCATCTTAAAACTTCGGTAAAATGAGGTCAGCAAGATGTGTGGTATTGACATGGCACCCAGCAAAGGAAAATGACTCTTGGTGGCTCACATTGTTGTGGGGCTTGTTTGCGTTGCTGTGCAGTTGTAATGGAAAATGAATAAAAATAAAAATCCCGGGGCCCTTTTTGGCCAGCACTTGGGAAGTTAATCCCACTGTCCTGGCAGAATTCCAGCTCAGGTCACTGCATTCTGCTGGCGGAAGCCTCCTTGTGTAGCTTTCAGTGGAAGGGGAACTCTGCTTTGCCTCTTTTCTCAGCAACATGTGCTGCAAATTAAGCAGCTGTCCCTTCCCCACCCTGGACAGGGCTGCATTTCAGTGACTCAGAATGATCCTCTCTCCCCTTGCCACGGCGGGGAGTAGGGACAGATCTGGGATCAGGAAATTAAACTGGCCCAAGAACCAGCTGAGGAGATATTTGCTATAATAAAAATCTTTGGCCGGGCGCGGTGGCTCACGCTTGTAATCCCAGCACTTTGGGAGGCCGAGGCGGGCGGATCACGAGGTCAGGAGATCGAGACCACGGTGAAACCCCGTCTCTACTAAAAATACAAAAAATTAGCCGGGCGTGGTGGCGGGCGCCTGTAGTCCCAGCTACTCAGAGAGGCTGAGGCAGAAGAATGGCGTGAACCCGGGAGGCGGAGCTTGCAGTGAGCCGAGATTGCGCCACTGCACTCCAGCCTGGGTGACAGAGCGAGACTCTGTCTCAAAAAAAAAAAAAAAAAAAAAAAAAAAAAAAAATCTTTGTGTGTCTCTGAGTGCTTCTGCGCAGTCAGAGAATCACAGATTCCTAGCATTAAAAGGTTTTTCAGGAGTCATCTAGTTTCTTTCTAAAACCCCATGCATACATTCCCTCCATTTGTTTTATAACATTTTATTATGCAAATTTAAAATGTTTCTATACCTGAAGTACTTAGAAGTTTTCTCTCCCCTCCTCACCTATCTACTTTTTTTTTTTTTTTTTTTTTTTTAAATGGAGTCTCGCTCTGTCACCCAGGCTGGAGTGTAGTGCCGCGATCTCGGCTCACTGCAACCTTCACCTCCCAGGTTCAAATGATTCTCCTGCCTCAGCCTCCCGAGTAGCTGGGATTACGGGTATGTGCCACCATGCCCCACTAGTTTTTGTATTTTTAGTAGAGACGGGGTTTCGCCATGTTGGCCAGGCTGGTCTCAAACTCCTGACCTCAAGTGATCCACCCACTTTGACCTCCACCCCTATATACTTTTGTTGCTTCTTTTCATTGTTTTACAGACTTTTAAAAAAATGTTTAACACTCTTTCCAATATGTATTGCATTTCTTTTCTGAGACAGAGTTTCGCTCTTGCTGCCCAAGCAATGGTGCGATCTCAGCTCACTGCAACCTCTGCCTCCCGGGTTCAAGTGATTCTCCTGCCTCTACAGGCACCTGCCACCATGCCCGCCTGGCTAGTTTTTTGTATTTTTAGTAGAGACGGGGCTTCACCATGTTGGCCAGGCTGGTCTCAAATTCCTGACCTCAGGTGATCCGCCCACCTCAGCCTCCCAAAGTTCTGGGATTACAGGCATAAGCCACAGCGCCCGGCTGGATTGCATTTCATGGTGTTAGAAATAGATCCAAGCTAATTCTTCTCCATACAAATAATCTTCTATTCTCAAAGATGTTTATTTAATAGTGATTTCTTTTTTTTTTTTTTTTTTTTTGAAACGGAGTCTTTCCCTGTCCCCCAGGCTGGAGTGCAGTGGCGCGATCTCGGCTCACTGCAAGCTCCGCCTCCCGGGTTCACGCCACTCTCCCGCCTCAGCCTCCCGAGTAGCTGGGACTACTGGCGCCCGCCACCACCCCCGGCTAATTTTTCGTATTTTTAGTAGAGACGGGGTTTCACCGTGTTAGCCAGGATGGTCTCGATCTCCTGACCTCGTGATCCGCCCGCCTCGGCCTCCCAAGGTGCTGGGATTACAGGCTTGAGCCACCGTGCCCGGCCTATTTAATAGTGATTTCTAATTTGTGTGACTTAACCTCTCTGAGAATCAACTTTCAGTACCTGGAAAAATAGGAATGATAATGATACCTACCAGACGGGCTTGTCCTAAGGATGCACTAAGACAACATGTGAAAAGGTCCCAGCACATTGCACGCATGGCAAATACATGTCTATTAAATAGTGTCTTCCTTTTTGTCCCTGCCTTCTTTTTTATTTATTTATTTATTTTTATTTTTTGAGACCGAGTCTCGCTCTGTCACCCAGGCTGGAGTGCAGTGGAGCCATCTCAGCTCATTGCCACCTCCACCTCCCAGGCTCAACCAATTCTCCTGCCTCAGCCCCCCAAGAAGCTGGGACTACAGGTGAGCGCCACCACGCCCAGCTAATTTTTATATTTTTAGTAGAGACAGGGTTTCACCATGTTGGCCACTCTTGTCTCAAAATCCTGACCTCAAGTGATCCGCCCACCTCAGCCTCCCAAAGGGCTGGGATTAGAGGTGTGAGCCACCGCACCCGGCCTCCTTCCTTCCTTTTTTTTTTTTTTTTGAGGCAGAGTCTCTGTCACCGAGGCTGGAGTGCAGTGGCGTGATCTCTGCTCACTGCAACCTCTGCTTCCCGAGTTCAAGGGATTCTCCTGCCTCAACCTCCCAAGTAGCTGGGATTACAGGCTCATGCCACCATGCCCAGTTAATTTTTGTATTTTTAGTAGACACGGGTTTCACCATGTTGACCAGGCTGGTCTCGAACTGCACTTTACCTCAGGTGATCCGCCTGCCTCAGCCTCCCAAAGTGCTGGGACTACAGGTATAATCCACCGCACCCTGCCTCCTTCCTTCCTTTTTATCTGCACCAGCCTATTTTTTTTCTAGAACCCTTTTATGTACCAGTGAAATCAAGCCTTGCTGGAGTGGTCTGTTGTCTACCCCTAGTTTTATATTGGGAGGCTACTAAGAAGAAAGGTTGGGGGAGGACGGGAGGGTGAAGGCGCTTTCTGGAAAAGACTCATCCTAATGACACATGCGCTGTGACTGCAGCCCCCTCTCTCCCCTCAGGTCAGAGAATCCTCTTAGAGGCTGTTTTGTGGTCTCAAAATGCTCCCTGCCCCCAAGTTGCCATGTGAGATGTTTGAGGGAAATCTGATTTCTGAGGACAGAGCTCTAGGTGTGGGTTGTTTTATTTTGGGGATGGGGTGGGGGTAGGAGTTGGCCATGGGCTTGCTGCATTCCAGGAAGAGGGAGGACTGCTCTCCTCCGATGAGTCATGGAAGAGAAACGTCTAATGTTTGCAAACGTCTCCAGCCAAGCCTCTGCTTTCTTGGACTCCACCCATCCCCCATCCATGCAGATTGGACCCCCGTGAGAAGATTTAAATGTTAAGGTTGAAGGCCAAAGAGGCCATGGGTCTACCGGTTGAGATGGGAAGCAGCTAAGAGAATGGGAACGATTGTTCAGTACCTCTAGACTCCAGCTTGCAAGACACAGGACAGGACCTTACAATAGGTGTATCTGTCTCTCAAATCAGGACATACTCTGGGTGGTGCAGGAGGATCAGGTGAAAGAACTGGATTTTCACAGGGACCCTGCCATCTGCAGAGGGCTTCCAATCAACACGGCATCTGCAGAAGGCTGGGAAATCAGAGAAGCCACAGTTGGAGAAGGAGCAGAGGGGATTGCAGAAAAGGCCAGGGCATAGGGAGTCAGGGGAGGTCTTGCAAATGACGGAAGCTGTGATCTATTTCTTTCAGGGGAAGACGAAGGATAAGCGGGCTTGAGAGGGATGGAGCTGGTGGGGGTGTGCTGGGAGCCCACGGCTGCCTCAGCCTCAGCCTTAGCCAGACTGCTGGAGCCAGATGGGGTTCATGATGCATCTTCCCAGATGGAACGGATCAGGCATGTCAGACAAGCTTCTCTTAGGATACATGGTGTCCTCCTCCCTCCCCCTATTCGAAATCAGAAGAGAATCACGAGGTAACTTGGGAGGGCAGCCAACCTCCTGGGATCTTTTGTGAACTATCAGGTAACTACAGCAGGATCACAATAGGAGACCTAAACATGCCTCCACCAATCCACCCCCCCTGCCATTTTTTTCTATTGTGGGACATCAAGGGAGCAAGCTGGTCAGCTTGGGAACAAAGATCCTATTCTAGGAATTTGTCCACAGCAACCCTATCTGCTGTGTGCACTGTCCTTGGATTTCTGCCAGACTGAAACTCAACCTGCTTGGGGCTGCTACCACTACTGTGAGAGCAACACCCTGGCACCCGGCAGGGAAGGGAGAATCAGAGAACTCATCCTTTAAAATTAAAATTCCATTTAATCACTCTTCATTCTTTTACCAGGCTCAGGAGGCCAGGCCATCTCTGCATTTTAAGTATTTCACCATTTGAAGTCTAAGCACCTTGGGGGGTGAGGAAGGAGGGCAGTGGAGGAGAACTTTTGAAATCTTTCCACAAAAATCAAAGAACAAACCAACTAGAGGGAAAAATAGCTGCTATATTTAAACTACATTATCCCATCAGGGAGCTATGGTTTTGAGAACCATTCCACAGTACTTTGTTTGGCACTGCTATATGGGTTTCTTTTCTCCCTTTTTTTTAAGATGGTAACATTTTTTTTTTCTTCAGAGCAGTAATTGCAAAGGAAGTAAAGGTCTTCACTAATTAATTTGGTAGATGTTCACTGAGCATCTGCTCTGTGCCTGGCACTACACTGGTCACTGGGGGCACAAAATAGATAAGGAAGGACTCAAGGTCCTCATTGCAAATAATTATCATGCATTTATTCAAGAAGCTTTGATTGCACTCCTTCTAAGTGCATATGATTCTGCTACAGGAAAGGGTCCCGATCCAGACCCCAAAAGAGTAACAGAATTCAGGTCGGGTCCATAGAGTAAAGTGAAAGCAACTTTATTAGGAAAGCAAAGGAATAAAAGAATGGCTGCTCCATAGAGAGAGCAGCCCCAAGGGCTGCTGATTGCCCATTTTTATGGTTATTTCTTGATGATATGCTAAACAAGGGGTGGATTATTCATGCCTCCCCTTTTTAGACCATATAGGGTAACTTCCTGATGTCATGGCATTTGTAAACTGTCGTGGCGCTGGTGGGAGTGTAGCAGTGAGGACGACCAGAGGTCACTCTCATCGCCATCCTAGATTTGGTGGGTTTTGGCTACTTCTTTACTGCAATCTGTTTTATCAGCAAGGTCTTTATGACCTGTAGCTTGTGCCAGTCTCCTATCTCATCCTGTGACCTAGAATGTCTTAGCCATCTGAGAATGCAGCCCAGTAGGTCTCAGCCTCATTTTACCCAGCTCCTATTCAAGATGGAGTTGCTCTGGTTTACACGCCTCTGACAATTTCTATTCTCCTGGAGTTTATAATCTGGTGGAAGAGGAGAGACAATAAACAAGTGACTTAGGGTGATTAAGTGCCATGAAGGAAGGAGTATTACTCATATGTGCATTTGCCCATTTGCTATTCCTTCTGCCCAAAATGCTGCTCTTCTTGGCTCTAAATTTTCAAAGGACTCTGTATTATTCCTGGCCCTCCTCCTGTCACTCTCAAATGTGAGTCCATGACCCAGTCAAGTGGAGATGTCAGATCAGCAGCTGAGTATATGCATCTGGACATACAAATGTGTAGTCAACAATATGTAGGTGGGCCGGGCGCGGTGGCTCACGCTTGTAATCACAGCACTTTGGGAGGCTGAGGCAGGCCGATCATTTGAGGTCATGTGTTCAAGACCAGCCTGGCCAACACAGCGAAACCCCGTCTCTACCAAAAAATACAAAATTTAGCCAGGCGTGGTGGTGCATGCCTGTAATCACAGCTACTTGTGAGGCTGAGGCAGGAGAATAGCTTGAACACAGGAGGTGAGGTTGCAGTGAGCTGAGATCGCGCCACTGCACTCCAGCCTGGGTGACAGAGTGAGACCCTGTCTCAAATAAACAAACAAACCCATTATGTAGGTGGAGTTTAAAGCAGTGGGACTAAGGAAAGATTACAGATGGGAAGACTGCCGCTTCCTAAGCCCTGGGACACTCCGGGTTTAAAGTTAAGTAGAAGAATCTGGACACAGTGGCTCACATCTATAATCCCAGCACTTTGGGAGGCCGAGGTGGGAAGATTGCTTAAGCCCAGGAGGAGTTCAAGACCAGGCTGGGCAACATGGCAAGACCCCCCATCTCTACAAAAAATAAAACAATTTAGCAGGGTATGGCGGCACATGCCTGTAGTCCCAGCTACTCGAGAGGCTGAGGTGGAGGATCGCTTGAGCCTGAGAGGTTGAGATTGCAGTGAGCCATGATAGTGCCACTGTACTCTAGCCAGGGCAACAGAGCGAGACCCCATCTCAAAAAGAAAAAGAATAAAGTTAAGGAGAAGAGGTGGAGGCACAGAAAAGGAGGTTGAAAACGACCAACCAGAGAAGGGTAAGGAAAACCCAGGTTACTATACTCGAGTTGAGTGATATAAAGTGCTGTTTGAGGCCAGGCACAGGTGGCTCACGCCTGTAATCCCAGCACTTTGGGAGGCTGAGGTGAGCGAATCACTTGAGGTCAGAAGTTCAAGACCAGCCTGGCCAACATGGTGAAACCCCGTCTCTACTAAAAATACAAAAATTAACCAGGCATGGTGGTGCATGCCTGTAATCCCAGCTACTCAGGAGGCTGAGGAGGGAGAATCGCTTGAACTCGGGAGGTGGAGGTTGCGGTGAGCCGAGATCGTGCCACTACACTCCAGCCTGGGTGACAGAGTGAGAACTTGTCTAAAACAAACGAAGTGCTATTTGAGACTTCTGGGATGCTGATGATGGAAGTGTTGGAGAAGGCTGCTATCATGCAAGACTTCCAAGATGAGGTGGAATTTGAGCCTTCATCTTGAAGGCTGATAGAGGTTCACCACGCAGATCCAAGCATAAGGAATAGCCTGAGGAGAGGTCCCAAGGAAGGGATGAGTCATTGTGTCAGGAGCTTGGAATTGGAGAAGAGGTCTTTGTGGATGTATAGCAGACGACACTGGAAAGTGTAATGGAAGAATGTAGGGCATCTCCAAACAGGGTTTTCAGTGTTCTGTGCTAGTTACATCTTTTTTTTTTTTTTTTTTTGAGGCAGAGTCTCGCTCTGTCGCCCAGGCTGGAGTGCAGTGGTGCAATCTCGGCTCACTGCAACCTCTGCCTCCCAGGTTCAAGCGATTCTCCTCACTCAGCCATCCGAGCAGCTGTGTGTGGCGCACGCCACCACGCTCAACTAATTTTTGTATTTTTAGTACAGATGGGGTTTTGCTATGTTGACCAAGCTGGTTTTCTTTTTTTTTTGAGACGGAGTCTCGCTCTGTCACCCAGGCTGGAGTGCAGTGGCACGATCTCGGCTCACTGCAAGCTCCACCTCCTGGGTTCAAGCCATTCTCCTGCCTCAGCCTCTCCGAGTAGCTGGGACTACAGGCGCCCGCCACCACGCCCGGCTAATTTTTTTTCTATTTTTAGTAGAGATGGGGTTTCACCGTGGTCTGGATCTCCTGACCTCGTGATCCGCCCGCCTCGGCCTCCCAAAGTGCTCACTGCTACACTCCCACCAGCGCCACGACAGTTTACAAATGCCATGACATCAGGAAGTTACCCTATATGGTCTAAAAAGGGGAGGCATGAATAATCCCCCCTTGTTTAGCATATCATCAAGAAATAACCATAAAAATGGGCAATCAGCAGCCCTCGGGGCTGCTCTCTCTCTGGAGCGTGAGCCACCGCGCCCGGCCAGACCAAGCTGGTTTTCAACTCCTGGCCTCAAATGATCTGCCCACCTCAGCCTCCCAAAGGGCTGGGATTATAGGAGTGAGCCACCACACCCAGCCCTGTGGTAGTTACCTCTGCTTCCTCCAGACCAGTGAGATCTTTGACTTTCCTCAGTGAAGTGAACATTTGTTGTTTGGCAGATCTAACATTTGCAGCCCTTTCTTCTGATAACAGCACCAGGATTTTCCTTTGAGGCTTTGTTTTCCAGCATGCGTGTCCTGAACTAGCAGCATCAACATCACCGGGGTACTCAGAAATGCAAATTCTTGGATCCACCCCAGACCTACTGAATTGAGCATTCTGGAGGTAGGCCCCAGCAAAAGGTGTTTTCAGAAGCCCTCCAGGTGATGCTGAGGCATGCGTGTGAAAACCACCACTGTAGGGGACTACTTCTTCCCCTCTCAGTCCATGCAGTTCAGATGGCGCTGACCATAGTCTTTGCTTCCAAGGGTGTGCACAAATCACAGAGAAAATCTTAGGCCTTTCTCTCCAGCTTAGTGCTCCAAAAGCACTAAACTGGAGAATTAGAAACTGGAGATGCTGGAACCATGTCTGCCACCACTTAGAGAGAGGCTGCCTGAGAGTAAAAAGCAAAGGAAAAGCTGGGCGCGGTGGCTCACGCCTGTAATCCCAGCACTTTGGGAGGCTGAGGTGGGCAAATCACCTGAGGTCAGGAGTTTGAGACCAGCCTGGCCAACATGGTGAAACCCCGTCTCTACTAAAAATACAAAAATTAGCCGGGCATGGTGATGCGTGCCTATAATCCCAGCTGCTCAGGAGGCTGAGCAGGAGAATCGCTTGAACCCGGGAGGTGGAGGTTGCAGTAAGCCGAGATTGCGCCACTGCACTCCAACCTGGGCGACAGAGCAAGACTCTGTCTCAAAACAAACAAACAAACAAACAAAAAACAAAAAGCAGGCCGGGCGCGGCGGCTCATGCCTGTAATCCTAGCACTTTTGGAGGCTGAGGTGGGTGGATCACTTGAGGTCAGGAGTTCAAGACCAGCGTGGCTAACATGGTGAAACCCCATTTCTACTAAAAATAAAAAAAAAATAGCTGGGCGTAGTGGTGCACCTCTGTAATCCCAGCTACTTGGAACACTGAGGCAGGAGAATCACTTGAACCACGGAGGCGGAGGTTGCAGTGAGCTGAGATTGCGCAATTGTACTCCAGCTTGGGCAACAAGAGGGAAACTCAAAATAAATAAATAAATAAATAAATAGGGAAAGAGGCAGAGCTAAGAGGTGGAGAGAGATTCTCAGTGACTTTGAGCAAGCTGTTCTAAATTTGGAGTCTATTTCCTATAAGTCCCTTTTTTATAAGCATAAAATAGTGAGTTGGATTTTTAACACTTGGTCGTCTAAAGAATGCTTATAATCATGCGGTGTACAGGGAAGGCAGATTCCGGAAAAGACATTCTGTTAAGTTTGACAAATTCTCAGATATTGAAGTTATAGTTCATGGGCATGTAGAAAAAGTGGTGGTCACTAGGTTCTGGTGTGTGTTCAGTAACACAAGCCATGCCAAAGTGGATGCATTTCTGTGAAAAGAGCACTAGAGTGTAGATTTGGAGCCTGTTACAGACAATGTCTCTGAATCTTCCTCTTTTTTTCTGAGACAGAGTCTCGCCCTGTCGCCCAGGCTGGAGTGCAGTGGTGCGATCTCGGCTCACCGCAACCTCCGCCTCCCAGATTCAAGCGATTCTCCTGCCCCAGCCTCCCGAGTAGCTGGGATTACAGGCGCGTGCCACCAAGCCTGGCTAATTTTTGTATTTTCAGTAGAGACGGGGTTTCACCATGTTGGTCAGGCTGGTCTCAAACTCTTGACCTCATGATCTGCCTGCCTTGGCCTCCCATAGTGCTGGGATTACAGGCGTGAACCACTGTGCCCAGCCATTTTTTTTTTTTTTTTTTGAGACAGAGTCTCGCTCTGTCGCCCAGGTTGTAGTGCAGTGTCACAATCTTGGCTCACTGCAACCTCTGCCTCCTGTGTTCAAGCCATTCTCCCTGCCTCTGCCTCTTGAGTAGCTGGAATTACAGGCACCTGCCACCATGCCTGCCTAATTTTTGTATTTTTAGTAGAGATGGGGTTTCACCATGTTGGCCAGGCTGGTTTTGAACTCCTGACCTCAGGTGATCCACCTGCCTTGGCCTCCCAATGTGCTGGGATTACAGGCATGAGCCACCACGCCCGGCCAGTCCTCTCATTAGCTTCTTATGGACAAAGTAGAGAAAGGCGGGTGGTAGACTAATGTCTGCCTAATCATCTTAAGTGACTTTATATTATAGACAACTTAAATAGTGCAGGCAATTCTCATCATTCTACTCAACAAGTATGTGCCCCAGAATAAGAGATGACAGATGTGACTTGGTTGAACGGCCTTAGTTCTCATCGGTGTCTCAGTGTAAGCATCTGACTGTGCCAGTTCTGATTTTGGTACATAAATGGGTGTTTTCATATAACATGACCCTTAGGTCAAGCTGACTACATCAGGCACTCAATTAAAAGAAAAATGATCTGTTCCAACACTGTGTAATAAAGTATTATGGAAGATAAAGAGGCAGGGAGTGCCTTATAAGATTTTCATTTTACTGATTTTGGACACTGTAGTCAAGTTGATTTTTATAATAGTTGAACAATTAAACACATTTGATTGGTTATTTTCAATCTGGAATGAGTGTCTAGAAGTTCTACTGGATAGAGACATAGAAGTCATGCTTATCAAATTTGTATGTAACCCAGAGCTGGGACATATAGCTAAAGTACTTGAAAATGAAGATCTCAAAAGACTAGAACAGACCCTAAACATAGGTCTAGATCATGAGAACATTCAAGTATACGCAGAAGTTCAGTGCCTGGGTTAAAAACAATCAACAGTGCAAGTGCACAATGAGATATACCAACTGTAGTTTATGTAGAAAGGACTCTCTTTTGAGTTGACTGTTAGCACAAATCTACAGTGTGCAGGGGAAAAGATTCAGCACAAAGGTGGGCATGACAACTCCTCTGCAAGACCATGCCCAGACTTTTTTTTTTTTTTTTGAGATGGAGTCTTGCTCTGTCGCCCAGGCTGGAGTGCGGTTGCCATTACAGGAGCATGCCACCACACCCAACTAATTTTTGTATTTTTAGCAGAGACGGGGCTTCTCCATGTTGGCCAGGCTGGTCTCAAACTCCTGACCTCATGTGGTCCACCCGCCTTGGCCCCCCAAAGTGTTGGGATTATAGGTGTGAGCCACCTCACCCGGCCCTATGCCCAGACTTTTGTATTCAGTACTGGGTACCTCTAGAACTGGATGACAAAGTTGCTGAGGGATTACAAACTCATGATCTAGGAAGAAGCTGGGAAGAGACTTTTTTTTTTCCCTAGATGGAGTCTTACTTTGTCGCCCAGGCCGGAGTGCAGTGGCACAGTCTCAGCTCACTGCAATCTCTGCCTCCCGGGTTCAAGCAATTCTTCCGCCTCAGCCTCCAGAGTAGCTGGGATTACAGGCGCATGCCACCATGCCTGGCTAATTTTTGTATTTTTTTTTTTTTTTTTTTTAGTAGAGATGGGGTTTCACCATGTTGGCCAGGCTGGTCTCGAACTCCTGACCTTGTGATCTGCCCGCCTTGGCCTCCCAAAGTGCTGGGATTACAGGCATGAGCTGTCACGCCCGGCTGGGAAGAGACTTTTTAACACAGTAGATAGCTTGGAATACTCAAAGGGATCTCACACCAAAGAGGGATTAAATTCGTTTGGAATGGTTCCAGAGAGCTAAACAAGATCCAATGTATAGATGAAGTTAGCCAATGGGAGGTGGATCCAGCCTAGAATGAGACTGCTTTAATGATTAGAGCTGTCCAAATACAGAACGGACTGCCTTTTACAATCTCCACTGCTTTACAGGGAGCTGTAGAGCACTGGGAAATTGGCTGGGGCCTCTTTTACAAGTCACTTATTTCTACTGTCCATTTCTGTCTAACTTGCTTTTTAAACCAGCTTGCCTTTTAGCAGCTAATGTCCTCCTTTATTAATGCCTTTGAAGTTCTTTAATCAAATCATCCATCTTTCTGAATCACAGTTTTGGTTTTCTCTCCCTGTCCTCAATTGATTGAATGTGCCTGCAATCCTTGCTGAAAAATAGAGTATTTCTAAAACCTATTCTTACTTCTACAAACCCTTCTTAACAAGAAGCAAGTATAACATGATGCATAAAATAAATTAAGCACAAGTTTATTTCTACATGAGAGAAACTAGATATTTCTGCCTTTGGGAGACTGCGTTTCTGATAAATTTTGGCAACCCATCAACAACAGCTTTCAGAGACACCAGCAGGTTGAGGAACCAAGAGCATAATTGTTATGATGATGTCTAAGGGGGCCAATTCTGGGCTTAAAATCACACTGTTTCAGCTTAAGGGAGTATTCCAATCTCCAGTAAATAGAAAGCTTGCAGGGAACAGTCTAGGAGGGCAATGGCAATGTGGTAACAGTACCAATGTGAACTTGAACCTTCCTCCTTTCTGAGAAACCTGTAATGCTGTCTAGCTTTGTTTTTGTCTGTCTGTTTTAAACTGACTACACTTCACAGCCATTCTCATGAGGCAAGTAGTTCAGAGAGGCCCTCTAGTTTATTTCACAAATTGGAAATCAATGAACTTGAGTTCACTGAAAATTTGCTGAGGCCCTCCTATGGGGGAGGCCCTTTGCAAGTCACTTATGGGCTAGGGATGGTGGGACTCATTCATTCATTCAAACAGCAGGCATTTAATAAATGAGGAGCATAGACTAGGGACTGTTCTTTGTACTGAGGATGGACAAGATGGACAAGGCCCTGTTCTTACGGAGCTTCTGTCCTAGAGCTCCATGAGACACTAGGAGACAGGCAGTTAAAGCTAAACCAAAATACAACATCACAAGTAAGCACTGTGAAGAAAACTGGCCGGGCACGGTAGCTCATGCCTGTAATCCCAGCACTTTGGGAGGCCGAGGCAGGCAGATTACCTGAGGTCAGGAGTTCGAGGCCAGCCTGGCCAACATGGTGAAACCCCATCTCTACTAAAAATACAAAAATTAGGCAGGCATGGTGGCATGCACCTGTAGTCCCAGCTACTCGGGAGGCGGAGGCACAAGAACTGCTTGAACCCAGGAGACCAAGGTTGTGGTGAGCTGGGATTGTGCTGCTGTCCTCCAGCCTGGGTGACAGAACGAGACTCTGTCTCGAGGGAAAAAAAAAAAAAAGAAGAAAAGAAAACTGAAAAATGTGATGGAAGGTGAATTGCCGAAAGTAGCCACTTTATTTATTTATTTATTTATTTATTTTTTGAGACAGGGTCTCACTCTGTTGTTGCTCAGGCTGGAGTGCAGTGGCGTGATCACAGATCACTGCAGTCTTGACCTCCTGGGTTCAAGCGATCCTCCCTCTTTAGCTTCCTGAGTAGCTGGGACTAAAGGTGCAGGCAACCACGCCTAGCTAATTTTTTTTTTTTTTTTTTTTTTTAGTAGAGATGGAGTCTTCGCTATATTGCCCAGGCTGGTCTCAAACTCCTGGGCTCAAGGGATCCTCCTGCCTCAGCCTCCCAAAATGCTGGGATTACAGACGTGAGCCACTGTGCCTGGGTGGCCACTTTAGACAGCAAAGACATCTCTGAGGAGGGGACATGTAAGCTGCTATCTGAATGGAAAGAGAATCACACAAGTGAAGAAGATCTGTGGGAAGAGCATTCCATACAAAGGCTGAGGTCAGGAACTCCTCCAGAAGCTTATAATTGCACCAGAGGTGCTTACAACCCCAAGCAGTGACAGTGGCACAGAATATTCAACATCAAATGCCTAAGCTAATTTCCAGACTGAGAAAGGTAAACCATCCTTCTCCTGCCTGCAGTGCTTCTATCGGTCCTGAAAGAGACAGAAGAGGTAAGGGAGAAGAATTGGTAGGAAATGGTGCAGAGCTGGTCTCAGAGGGCAAGAACAGCCAGCCCTCCATGACCACACTCCCACCGTGCAGTCACGTGCCCCTCTTGAAGCAGCTCTGATCCTGTGACCTAACCAGTTTCCACCTGGCTTCTCTCAGTGCGTTGCCATACAGTATAATTTTTGTTTGTTTGTTTCGTGTAGGGTTTTGTTGGTTCTTTTCCAAGTATCAATCAAAACTACATGCCAACCTCTACTCCTTGGAAATAATTAAATGACATGATGTGCCTGATTTTTTCAGCTGGTGATACACTGTAATTTGTATCTGCTGCAGGAATTTATCTTAAGTCCTGAAGCCCAGACACTTGAGACAACTGAGGTGATTTTTCTGCTCTGCTTTTGCTCATGTGGATGGTGCGTTATTGTTAAACACAAAAGTGGACTAAATGCTTCATTCTGCAACCTACTCCGTGAAGAAAGCTGCTCTTCTTTGTGAAGCGAATATGTTCGTGTTTTGTTCATGAATTCCATGCAATTTCTCATCCCCTTGTTAAGTAATGTAGCTTCTTTATATTGGCAAAATTCCCTTTATCTTGCTGTGACCTGCGCTTTGTCCTCCCGACCAGAGCAAATCATCTGTGGCTTAAGAGCAGGCTTTGGATTCAAGTCCCCTTTTCTCCTGTCGAGGGAAGTGAGTCTATGAAACGGCCTTCATCTGAAAGCCACAGCGAAGCACCTCGTAGCCCAAGTCTAGCTGCGGTGTGGCAGCTTCAGCGGCGTGACCTGTGACTGCCCTGCAGACACCTATCAAGCGCTGCGTGAGCTATTAATAATAAAATCAACTCTTCTCCCTCCCCCCACGAGGGGGGTTCCCTCGTCAGGGCCCAGAACCCGCTGGGGAAGAATTGGGGCTGGCGTGCGAAGGAGCTGGCAGCAGGGGGTGTAGGATGCGGCGTTCCCGAGGCGACAGATGAAGGATTTGGGTTGTGTGGGAAGGGAACTGCGGGATTCCTCCCCTTGGTTTCTGAGGGGGGCTCTGAAGGAGACAGATTAGGATGCAGAGCGCAGCCCGGGCGACCGAGGGCAAGGAGGCGAGCCAAGGACACCAGCCCGAGCGCGCCTCGAGGACGCCCCGCGTGGACCGCGCTCCCAGCTCCCCGGCCTCGCCTTCCAGCCATCCGCCCACCGGCCCCAGAGCAGCGAGCCCACTGTGAGCGCCCCACCCTGCGTCTGCAGGTGGGTGGGTCAGAGAACCGCACGCACAGAAGACGGTACCCAGCTTCCCCTCCGCCAGCCCCGGAGCCGCGGCGCGCGCGGCCTCGATCCGGGTTCCTAGGGGCGGCGCGCGGGAGGGGGCGGGGCCTGCGCGGCAGCGTGGGCGCCAGGCGCGCGGCAGGAGGCAGCCGGGCGGAGGGAGCCGGGGGAAGGGGGCGGGGCCGCGCCGCCCGCGCCGCGCTGGGCGCTCTCGGCCAATGAGCGACGTCCACATGCCGCGGCTGCGGCGAGAGGGGAGGCAGCGGCCGATAAATGCTATTAGAGCAGCCGCTGCCGAGCCGTCCCCGACGCCACCTCCTTCTGCTTCGCCGCAGTTTCCTCTGCCGCTGTCGGGCGTGCGGAGCTGAGGGACCCGGGCGAGCGCGCCGCGCACCGCCCCGCCGGCTCGCCTCCCTCGCCGCGTTCCGCCCTCAGGGGTCGGCCAGGCGCCCCCTCCTACGGCCCGGGCGGGGCCTCTGACCGCCTCAAGAGAGCGGGGAGGGGGCTCGGGGGCCGCGGCCTGCGCTCCCGGCGGGCGGCTGAGGGCGAGGGAGGCCCTCCTTTCTGGCGAGGGGAGGGAGGGTGGGTCAGGAGCCCCCCACCCGTCCTGCGGACCTCGGGGCCGCGCGAGGGGCGGTTGTCTGGGGGAGGGGGCGCGGGGTGATTCAGCGCCTGGCGAGGCGGAAGCGGCCGCAGGAGGAGGAGGGGAGCGCCCGTCCGCGCCTGGGCTCCCGGGGTGGCACGAGCCCGCGGCCCGAGTGCAAGGCGGAGGCGAGGAGGCCGCGGGGACGGGAGGCGAGGCCGGCCGGGCCCTCGAAGCCATGGAGAACGCGCACACAAAGACGGTGGAGGAGGTGCTGGGCCACTTCGGCGTCAACGAGAGTACCGGGCTGAGCCTGGAGCAGGTCAAGAAGCTTAAGGAGAGATGGGGCTCCAACGGTAGGTGCCAGGCGCTCGGCTGCAGGGGCCTGGCGCGGCCCGGACAGCCAGGGAAGATGGCTGACCGGGCTCCACCTCGTGGGCTTCGGCTCCGCGCCCGCCGACGGCTGCGGGCGAAGGGTCGGGCCAGTGCGCCGGCCCCGCGGGGGAGAAAGGGGCTGCGGTCCTCGCCTCGCCTTCCCTGGACCTCCTCGCGTCTCGGGCCCTCGACCTTTTCGGCGCGCAAGGCTCGGAGGCTTCTCTCCAGCAGCAGCCGGCCCCGGTGGAGGGAGGGACGAGGCTTCTGCAGCTGGGTTGAGCCCGGCAAGACGTTTTCTCGTCCCCTGCCGATTTATGAGGCGTCGAGGTCGTTGGAAAGCCTCTGACCGTTCTTGTTCTACCCAAAGTTACACATCTGGCAGAAGTGATGACATCGCTGAAACCACTCCTAGGTTCAGGAGCCCGAAGTGATTTCACGCTTAGGGCTAGACCTCAGGCCATTGATTACAAAGAGTGCATGCTTCCTTGAGATACCTTTGTAGTATGCCCTCTGCTAAAATAATCGGATATTCCTATAGTTAGGTCTGTGTTTTAAAGATATTGATGCTTAGAATTGTAGCAGTTCTTTTCAGAAAGACGAAGTGCTAAAATGTCTCTCTTTTTTTTTTTTAACCTCCCTCTTGACACATTGCTTGGCGAATTTCTACATTCTACAGAGTTACCGGCTGAAGAAGGTAATCGTAACGTGCTGTTGCTGTTTTTTTTCCTCTGTTGGTGTGCTGATGGTAAGATGACAGTTACAACACATGTGTTTGTTTCTTACAGGAAAAACCTTGCTGGAACTTGTGATTGAGCAGTTTGAAGACTTGCTAGTTAGGATTTTATTACTGGCAGCATGTATATCTTTTGTAAGTATAAAAAAATTTATTTTCTTTCCCCCAAAAAGCTGAAAGTATTCCATAGATAAATCAGAAAACAAATTATGTCCATTGGGTGAAAACATATTTGGAGTTACAAGCTGTGTCTCCATGTTTAAAAACAATCTGGGCATTTTAAAATTACAAAACAAAACACTTGAAGCCATTGGTATTCAGAAAATAGATGCCTCACATTCACAATGTGGTTAGGAGTTGTCCCAGAGTGTGGCATGGTCTTAGAAATTCTTGTGGTTTATCAGCTTTTAATATCAAAAAGTTCTTCACTGGGAAGCCTTTAATGTTTTGGGTTCTTCCATTGTTACCGTGTTGTAAGATCATACTAAGATGATGTTGGACTCTTTGTAGTCTGTAAATAGAACTTACAAAAGGAATATTCCAGTTGCTTTCCCTTCCTGGTAATGGCAAGGTGACAGTTGTTCCTGACGGTGACAAGAATGATGACGGCTGTGATGGCACCCTTGTTGACCAAATTTGGTCACTGACCTTTAGGGTGGTATATTTATCTAAATTGGACCCCTGTCTTAAGTGATTCTTAGGTTGAAAGAACAAGGTTTAGTACAGTTGGTTCTAGATCTTAAAGGAAAAAAACCAGCATGGTGTTTTTTCTTGTTCTGTGTGTGCTTACCCACTTGAGTGCTATATGGTTGCTAAGAAACTAGTGAAATGCAAAGAACTACAGCAGAAAAAAGGTGTTAGGGTGGCAAGTATGTTTCTAGGTTTTTAACTTTTTTTTTGAATGTTCGGTATTAATTTTTTGTTGCATTTTTTTTTTCTTGGGCAGTAGACTGCTTGCTAGTTTTCCTAAAAATGATCATGAATAGGACACAGATGTTCCTAATCCTAATACCATGAGATACCTTTTATTCTTGAATTACGGTATTCTTACAAAAACCACGATAAGTGAAATTCACCCAATGCAGTACTTCTTTCTAGTTAAAACAAAATTGACAAAACTTCACAGTTTCAGTTTTGTACATATATGTATGCAGGTCCCAGGGATCAGCCTCAGTCTTTGTGAGAACCATACCATAGAGGGCTATTTTGAGAACGAAATAAAGCAGTGGGCATTTATTTAGTTCAGATGAGGAAAAGATTAAATTTATACCCATCTTCTAAGTAGATAGTGGCAACAGGAAATAAATTTTTGGAATAATTTTTACGTAAATCCTGCTATGAGACTTTATTATGCCATATTAGCCAAGTGTTGTGTAGCCATTAATAATTCAGTTCCCAAGAACCTTTTCTGTGGTTTTCATTGATTAACATGGGGACTTACATAGCAAACCATTCAGCATTCTGAGTCAATCACAATGTACCTCTGACATAATCTGTTTCTCTTTGATTGATTAAAAAATTTTCCCCCAGAAAATGGCTACTGTTTCACCAATTAAGGGAAATGAGTAGAGCTCTCTGGTTGACTAAGTTTTATCAAGTTTATCAAGTAGAGCTGTCTGGTTGACTAAGTTATCAATACATTGTCATGGGGCAAAATAAATGATACATTTGGAGATAGTGTAAGATTTGTATTTAACTGGGTTAATAATTCTGGAATAGTCTTAGCGTTGGCAGTTCAATAATGGGGTCCGATAAGGTCATTAGGAACTTCTTAGAAGTTAATCAGCTGACGTATACAAGCCAGAAGCAAAATACATTTTTACAGAATTCTGTGTGTTACAAGTTGAAGCAGTGTGGGAAACCATGCCACTGGTGTTACTATTGGGGTTGCATTGGGTCTGTTTTTTGAGTGGCCGGTTTGAGTGACTTTATATTAGCATTTTAAATTAATGATGTGTGTGGGTTTTGTTTTTTACTTTGAAGTAATTAGAGGCTTATAGTTTGTAAGCATTTCCAGCAGGTTTTTAAATAAATGTTTTAATTTTTTTTTATAAGATAGGACCTTGGCTTTTTGGAGCATTATAGAGCTATATTTTGGAGTTGAAATTTGAGTTCCTTTTTGGTAACTGTGGTGTTCACTGCTCAGGAAATGAACTATGTTACATTTTTATTTTATGAGTTGGTAAATAGCAAAAGAATAAGCGTTTAGGGAGTACTTCTGTAGAATTAATTTGCTTTGGTTTGTTTGATCAAGGAATTGCAGATGTAAGACCTGTTGTGTTGATTTTCTTCATGTGGGGTTGGGTACTGGCGCTACATTGTCTTTAGTGTTTCATTTCTCCTGTCTTTATCTTTTAAAAGAAAGAGCACTGACTCTCATTTTTGTGTCGGTTTGTTCCTATTGACGTAACAAAAAAAACACGGTAGAATATTCAGATTTTTTTGGAGAAGTGACTAGGCGATTCTTATATACATCATGCATCATCAAGTCATGCTCAAATTAAAAAGAATATTAGTGATTTATTTCAAATATCAAACTAAGTAGTAAACTGTTAACTATATAGTTAATATTTTGCTGTGGCATAGAATAGGAAGCTATGCTTGTGATCTGTAGGGATCTAGTTTAATTTGTAATATTGGCCAAAGTGTTTTTTTGAAACGGTCACTTGGATTGAAAGAAATAAGCTTCATGCATATGAACATTAGAAATTGCTTAATTTGACATCCAAGACCCCCCCTCTATAATTCACTTTATCTTTTCATTCTTGATTACCAACTTTGCTCTAAATGTAACACATTGTATGGTTGCTTAACTGGAATGCCTGCCCTTTCTTCTCTTTTCCTGCTTTGTTAAGATATTTATTGAGCACCTGTCACAGACACTGGGGATACAGTAGTGAATAAAACGGACAGAGACCCCTACCTGGAGGATAATACTGTTGAGAAAAATAAAGCAAGGGGGTTTGGATATCAGAGTATGTGAAAGGGGGTACAGTTTTCAAATTGGGTGGTCAGGAAAGTTCTTGGGGAAGGTGACATTTGCGAAAAGACCTGAAGGAGGTGGGCATTAGGGCCATGTTGGACTCCCATCTGTCTAAATCATAAAGTCATAATTAATATGGTAATAATTTGCATAGGTTTCTCTACCTTCTACCCTTGTTTCCCATGTCAGCTACTTAGATTGACCCTAAAATGCTAATAAAACTATCTAGACATGGCACTTCTCAACCTTTAGGTTACATTTGACCATTTGCATGTGTGTGTCTCTTTTCTTCCTACTAGACTCCTTTGAAAAGCACACCTTATTTTTTAGAGTTAGTGCTTTTTTTTTTTTTTTTTTTTAATGCAGACGGAGTCTCACTCTTGTTGCCTGGGCTGGAGCACAGTGGCGCAATCTTGGCTCACTGCAACCTCCACCTCCGGGGTTCAAGTGATTCTCCTGCCTCAGCCTCCTGAGTAGCTGGGATTACAGATGTCCACCACCACGCCCGGCTAATTTTTGTATTTTTAGTAGTAACGGGGTTTCCCTTTGTTGGCCAGGCTGGTCTCGAACTCCTGACCTCAGGTTATCACTTGCCTCAGCCTCCCAAAGTGCTGGGATTACAGGCATGAACCACTGCGTCCGGCCTAAGTTAGTGTTTTTGATGTCACAAATATTTGGGTGAGTTTGTTTCAGTAGAATTTTCTGAAAATATATGAGATCTTTTTACTGTGATTTCTCAGAAGAGAATACTCAAAGTATTTGATACTGAATTTGTAGTGATTTTAATTTTCTCTTTTAATTTTTTATTTAAAAATGGGATAAGAAGGGCAAATTACTGATTGGTTTAACTAGTTTATTCAGAGCTTTTCTTAAAATAATGATTTTAAAGGCGGATTTAATAGAGTACTTTTTAAAAAGAAGATTGTTTTCTCACGCCTGAAAACATTGAATGTTTTTACATAGCTTTATATCTGGATCAGAAGGGAACGAGTTCTAATTCATGCTTTTTTTTCCGTTTTATTAATGACTGAAAGAATTGTTTCCTCCCCCAGAAATTATCGTAACGTTTATTGGTAATTCTCTGTATCATTCTCGAAATGTTTAATTTCCATTTCCTCTTTTTTTAAAAAAAAAAACTTGATGTAAATGTCTTCATTTATTGAGCAATTCTTTGAGGGCCCAAAGGCACAGTGCAAATTTCTGAGAATACTAGGAGCAAAATGTGCTTATGATCTTTTTAAGCTCTTCTTTCATTTTCTTTTTATGATACTAAGAGCTCTTCCTATTACAGTGTATGGATATCTGAGTCACAACATCATGACTCTCCCAGTTTACAGCAGAACGTGCTTTTTACCTTGGATTAAAATTTGCTTTATTTGGCCGGGTGCAGTGAGTGGCTCATGCCTGTAATCCCAGCACTTTGGGAGGCCGAGGTGGGTGGATCATTTGAGGTCAGGAGTTCGAGACCAGCCTGGCCAACATGGTGAAACCCCACCTGTACTAAAAATACAAAAATTAGCCGGGTGTGGTGGTGGGTGCCTGTAATCCCAGCTACTCAGGAGGCTGAGGCAGGAGAATCACTTGAACCTGGGAGGCGGATGTTGCAGTGAGCCGAGATTGCACCACCACACTCCAGCCTGAGCGACAGTGAGACTCCATCTCAAAAAAAAAAAATTTTTTTTTCTTTATTATACTTATCAGAAGTATAATGCAGTACAAAGTGTTGTACAGTATTTCAGTGCTGTACAGAGATTAATCTTGCGGATAATAATTGGAAGATACTCTATCCCTACTCTATTTTAAGCAGTTTAATGTAGTTGAGTGTTCATTAGCAAGTGGTTCATTAGCAAGTGGTTACTTTGAATAATACTGGCACATTTGAAGCATTGAACTTGTTTGATAATGTAAGTCCCAGAAGACAGGTATTATTAGCGCAAAGCAAAGGGAAGAAGAAACACTGTTTATGTCCAAAACTATGGGGCAGTGGTCTTTTACTTTTCTTTGCTGCTGTTCATGAAGCTTGTTACCTTTTCGCTGTCTTTTGAGACGGAGTCCCGCTCTGTCGCCCAGATTGGAGTGCAGTGGCGTGATCTCGGCTCACTGCAACCTCCACCTCCCAGGTTCAAGTGATTCTCCTGCCTCAGCCTCCCGAGTAGTTGGGATTACAGGCATGCGCCACCACGCCCGGGTAATTTTTTGTATTTTTAGTAGAGACGGGGTTTCTCCATGTTGACCAGGCTGGTCTCCAGCTCCTGGCCTTAGGTGATCCGCCTGCCTCAGCTTCCCAAAGTGCTGGGATTACAGACATGAGCCATCTCACCCAGCCCAGATAATCCTTTTTACACATTGTTTAAAATTTTCAATTTTCCTGGAGATAGGGTCTCCTGTCGCGCCCAGCGGGTGAATGCGGTGGCGCAATTATAGCTCACTGCCGCCTCACACACCTGGGCTGAAGCCTGATTCTTGAGCCTCCCAAGTAGCTGGTACTATAGGTATGAGCCATCATGCTTTGCCCTTTTTTTTTCTTTTTTGAGACAAAGTCTCACTCTGTCACCTAGGCTGGAATGTAGTAGTGGCACGATCATAGCTCATTATAACCTCAAACTCCTGGTTTCAAGCAATCTTCCCGAGTAGTCAGGACTACAGGTATGCCCTGCCATGCCCAACTAATTAAAAAAAATTTTTTTTTATACAGATAGGGTCTCACTATGTTACTCAAGCTAGTCTCCAATTCCTGGCCTCAAGAGATTTTCCCAAAGCGTTAGGGTTATAGGCATGAGCCACCTCACCCAGCTGAAACAGATAATTCTTTTTTTTTTTTTTTCCCTGAGATGGAGTTCTGCTCTTGTCAGCCAGGCTGGAGTGCAATGGCGCGATCTTGGCTCGCTGTAACCTCTGCCTCCCAGGTTCAAGCGATTCTCCTGTCTCAGCTTCCCCAGTAGCTGGGATTACAGGTGTCCGCCACCACACTCGGCTAATTTTTTGTATTTTAGTAGAGATGGGGTTTCGCCATGTTGGTCAGGCTGGTCTTGAACTCCTGACCTCAGGTGATCTGCCCACCTCAGCCTCCCAAAGTGCTGTGATTACAGGTGTGAGCCACTGCTCCTGGCTTGAAACAGATAATTCTTTATATTCAACCTGTTGTCAAAATTTTTAGAAACATTTTCCCAGTTCCTTGTATAAATATACTTTGTATAACTTCTGGCAAACCATAATTATGAACTCACATTACTATGGTACTATAATACTGCAATAAGGGATCTTGCATTTCAGTAATGTCACTCATCCAGTTTTCCTCCCCTTTCTCTTACCCCATCTCCCTCCTAGTCTCATGGATTCTTTTGTCAGCAATCCTCTTTCTCCTTACACAAGGCAAGAGGTTTTCTTACCAATAGATCAGAACTGTGAAGGACTGCCCGACATGATGTGATATGGCTGTTCTTCATTTTGGGCTGTAGTATTTTGAAGTAGAGGTTTGCTCTGACGGTCCCATCACTGCTTGCCATTGTCTTTCCCTTTGCTGTAGCTATCAGGGGATGTTGCTTTAAGTTTGTTCCCCAGGCTTTACTGCCAAGAGGGAAATTCATACCCACTTTAACAAGGTGTGAAGGTTATCTTACAGTTGCTAATGCCTCACTGACCTTTAGGAAAGGTCATAGTTACTCTTCAAGTTGAGCGATTTTTCTCCCCCAAGAGCTAATTAAAGTTTCTTGTTTCTGATATGTTCTCCTTGGCAAATGTTTGAAAGTCTAGTGTCAGAGCAGCTGTGATCCTGCATCTATCAAAATTTATAACTTCCTAGAGAAGTTTTCATTCTGGCATTATTCCTGGCCTTAACACTAGAACGCCCTGTTGAAAGCATACAGTAACATTTATCATACTCATTCTGGTTTTCTGTTTGCCCTAGCTCACTGGACGTTGGTGGTGATTGGCATCTGTCAGGACTTGGTAGTCCTGGTGCCTCCTGTTTTTATTTATTTTTTTGTCCTGCTCAAACAGATATTTCTTATTCATGTCTTCTTCTAATGAGTCATTTGGATTCATTATTGCCATAAATCATTTGGAGGAGTGCTTTCATGATTTACTAAGTAGATCTTTTAAAGAAGATTTTATTATGAAATATGCAAACATTTTAAGCAACTTTTTAATTAAAAAAAATTCGACCTCCAAGATTAAATCATTAGATGTGGTTAACACTGTTTCTGGATTGGTAAGTTTCCACAAAAAGAGGTTTTTAAATTTTTAATCACATAGACCACTCTACCATATTCATTATTCTTAGTATTCGTTGTGGTGGGTTCTCTCTTTTTACCACCTTTATAGTTGTTGGATTGAGAAGTGCAATGTGACTCTTAATTTCTAGTTTTTTGTTGTTTTTTTGTTTTTTTGAGATGGAGTCTTGCTCTGTCGCCCAGGCTGGAGTGCAGTGGCGCAGTCTCGGCTCACTGCAAGCTCCACTTCCCGGGTTCACGCCATTCTCCTGCCTCAGCCTCTCCGAGTAGCTGGGACTACAGGCGCTTGCCACCACGCCCAGCTAATTTTTTGTATTTTTAGTAGAGACAGGGTTTCACCGTGGTCTCAATCTCCTGACCTCGTGATCCGCCCGCCTCGGCCTCCCAAAGTGCTGGGATTACAATCGTGAGCCACCGCTCCTGGCCCAATTTGTAGTTTTTAAATCTTAACAAGGTTATAGTTGTATGAGCTAAAAGTTTAAACCTCTGCCCCTTTTTCTTGGGGCAGTGTTCTGTGACCAGTTACATTTTTGGACTTAGGTTATCTCTGAAGTGCTGTATTGCTGTATAGATGTCATAGGGAAGATAACCTACAAAATACACTTAGGATCTCCCAACAGCTTTGCGGTTCTGAAACAGCCTTCAGTAGTACCACTAAAAAGAAACGGAATTAATTGTTTTTTTGTTTCTTTTATAGAGATGAGGGTCTCGCTATGTTGCCCAGGCTGGTCTCAAGCTCCTGGCATGAAACGATCCTCCTGCCTTGGCCTCCCAGAGTGCTGGGATTATAGGCATGAGCTACTGTTCCCAGCCTAGAATTAACAGTTTATATATGCTCTAAAATTTAAGTCAATGATCAAGTTGTTTGTACTGTGGATTTATGTCACATGGATATTACTTGATATGAATAATAACCAGATGAACATGACTGTTAGATGATCACCTTTTACTTTAATCAAGAATTGAAGTTCTGTTTTTTCTAAATAGATACATATAAAATGAATGGAATTTATTCCATCTCCCCAGATTTTATTTGGGTTCTAAAATGGAATTATTACATCAAAAGATAAGGTATTTTTAAGAAGTATAGTTGTTTTTTTGAGACTGAGTCTTGCTCTAACACCCAGGCTGGTGTGCAGTGGTGCAATCTCAGCTCACTGCAACCTTTGCCTCCCAGGTTCAAGAGATTCTCCTGCCACAGCTTCCCAACTAGCTAGGACTGCAGGTGTGCGCCACCACACCTGGCTAATTTTTTGTGTTTCTAGTAGAGGTGGTTTCACATTGTTGGCCAGGCTGGTCTCGAATTCCTGACCTCAGGCGATCTACCTGCCTCGGCCTCCCAAAGTGCTGGGATTACCGACTTGGACCACCATGCCCAGCCAAGAAGTATAGTTTTTTGTTTGTTTTTTGAGTTTCACTTTTGTTGCCCAGGCTGGAGTGCAATGGTGCGATCTTGGCTCACCGAAACCTCTGCCTCCCGGATTCAAGCGATTCTCCTGCCTCAGCCTCCTGAGTAGCTGGGATTACTGGCATGCACCACCACACACAGCTAATTTTGTAATTTTAGTAGAGATAGGGTTTCTTTGTGTTGGTCAGGCTGGTCTTAAACTCCTGACCTCAAGTAATCCCCCCGTTTTGGCCTCCCAAAGTGCTGGGATTACAGGCGTGAGCCATCGCACCCGCCTTTTTTTTTGTTTTGAGACCGAGTCCTGCTCTGTCACCCAGGCTGGAGTGCAGTGGCACGATCTCGGCTCACTGCCACCTCCGCCTCCTAGGTACAAGTGATTCTCTTTCCTCAGCCTCCCCAGTAGCTGGGATTACTGACCCGCACCACCATGTCCAGGTAATTTTTTTGTATTTTTAGTAGAGACGAGGTTTCGCCATGTTGGCCGGGCTGGTCTGGAGCTCCTGACCTCAGGTGATCTGCCCGCCTCAGCCTCCCAAAGTGTTGAGATTACAGGTGTGAGCCACCGTGCCCAGCTGAAATATAGTTTTGACTTTCAAGAATTCTTATGAACCAGACATCGCCGGTTGTTTATATAATCGCATTTTGTACCATTTGTTTCTAGAGAAAGAAAATAGATTTTGTCTGTCATAATCCCTTTAGTGCTAGCCATAGCCACTTTTTTTTTTTTTTTTTTTGAGTTTTCACTCTTGTTGCCCAGGCTGGAGTGCAATGGCATGACCTCGGCTCACTGCAACCTCCACCTCCCCAGGTTCAAGTGATTCTCTTGCCTCAGCCTCCTCAGTAGCTGGGATTACAGGCACCCACCACCATGTCTGGCTAATTTTTTGTATTTTTAGTAGAGATGGGGTTTCGCCATGTTGGGCAGGTTGGTCTGGAACTCTTGACCTCAGGTGATCCGCCTGCGTTGGCCTCCCAAAGTGCTGGGATTACAGGCCTGAGCCACCATGCTTGGCCAGTGCTAGCCACTTTTTTAAAAAGTGACATTAAGCCTAAAAAGACACATTCTAACGTGCCATTTCTCTTCTAGGTTTTGGCTTGGTTTGAAGAAGGTGAAGAAACAATTACAGCCTTTGTAGAACCTTTTGTAATTTTACTCATATTAGTAGCCAATGCAATTGTGGGTGTATGGCAGGTAAGCAAAAATTCCTGTACTTCAAAATTTCAATAAGTTATGTAAGTGATTAGGGCTGTATTAATCTTCTGTTATCTGTTTTTCCTGATGGGTTAAGTAAAAATATGTCTGCGGGAAGTTTACATGTATTTTCCCTTTATCCCATTAATTAATTAATGTTTTCTGACACAATCTCACTCTGTTGCCCAGGCTGGAGTGCAATGGTGTTATCTCGGCTCACTGCAACCTTTGCCTCCTGGGTTCAAGTGGTTCTCGTGCCTCAGCCTTCCAAGTAGCTGGGACTACAGGCACGCACCACCACGCCCAGCTCATTTTTGTATTTTTTGGTAGAGACAGGGTTTCACCATGTTGGCCGGACTGGTCTTGAGCTCCTGACCTTAAGTGATCCACCCTCCTCAGCCTCCCAAAGTGCTGGGATTACAGATGTGAGCCACCATGCCCAGCCTATTAATTTAATTAATTGCAGATTTTTGACCTTAATGCATATAAACTTTGCAGTTAAGATTGCTCATTCTTCACCAAGTGTGGTGGCACCAGCCTGTAGTCTCAGCTACTCAGGAGGCTGAGGTGGGAGGGTTACTTGAACCCCAGGAGGTCAAGACTGCAGTGAGCCATGATCATAACACTGCACTCCAGTCTGGGCAACAGAGCAACACTGTGTCTCAAAAAAACACATTGTTCATTCTTTATGGTAGCAAAGAATTAAAATGGGTGAGAGAAGCTGCTTAAGGAAATGAGAATGTGAGAACCAGTATCTATCTTTATGTCTCCTAGTTGCTTCCTGTGACAAACTTTAAAAGCTACATGTCATTTTTATTCTCCTTGGGTTTTTTGGTAGGTTTAGCTATAAAAATTGTTTCCCCTTCAGTGCTTACTACAGACTCTGAGACTTAAAATTCATGTTAAGTGTTAATCTTTTAGGTATTTGATGGATATAATCACCCCTTTGAGGACTGAAGTAGACCTTTTTGTTTGTTTTGTTTTTGTTTTTGTTTTGTTTTGTTTTGAGACCAACTGTCTGTTGCCCAGGCAGGAGTGCAGTGGCACGATCTTGGCTCACTGCAACCTCCGCCTCCCAGGTTCAAGCAATTCTGCCTCAGCCTCCTTGAGTAGCTGGGATTACAGACACCTGACACCACACCCAGCTAATTTTTGTATTTTTATTAGAGACGAGGTTTCACCATGTTGATCAGGCTGGTCTCGAACCCCTTACCTCGTGATCCACCCACCTTGGCCTCCCAAAGTGCTGGGATTACAGGCGTGAGCCACTGTGCCCGGGCTTTTTTTTTTTTTTTGACCGACTTTTCACTCGTTGCCCAGGCTGGAGTGCAGTGGTGCAGTCTCGGCTCACTGCAACCTCCACCTCCCGGGATCAAGCGATTCTCCTGTCTCACCCTCCCGGATAGCTGGGATTACAGGCGCGTGCCACCATGCCCAGCTAACTTTTGTATTTTTTTTTTTTTTTGAGACGGAGTCTCGCTCTGTCGCCCAGGCTGGAGTGCAGTGGCGCAATCTTGGCTCACTGCAAGCTCCGCCTCCCGGGTTCACGCCATTCTCCTGCCTCAGCCTCTCCGAGTAGCTGGGACTACAGGCGCCCGCCACCACGCCCGGCTAATTTTTTTTTTGTACTTTTAGTAGAGACAGGGTTTCACCGTGGTCTCGATCTCCTGACCTCATGATCCGCCCGCCTCGGCCTCCCAAAGTGCTGGGATTACAAGCGTGAGCCACCGCGCCCGACCAACTTTTGTATTTTTAATAGAGATGGGGTTTCATTATATTGGTCAGGCTGGTCTCAAACTCCTGACCTCAGATGATTCCCCCCGCCTTGGCCTCCCAAAGTGCTGGGATTACATGCTTGAGCCACCACGCCTGACACATCTTATAAAGATATTTAGTCCTGTTGAAATTGTAACCTTCTAATCTTTACCAATAAATGTTAACGATCTTTATGTGGTAGGCTTATAGAAAGATGGCCTACTTAGAAATTTGTAATTGTGTGCTATATATATATCCGCCCGGTTCGGCCTCCCAAAGTGCTGGGATTACAGGCGTGAGCCACCATGCCTGCCTTTTTTTAATTTTTAGTAGAGACGGGGTTTCATTATGTTAGCCAGGATGATCTCGATCTCCTGACCTTGTGATCTGCCTGCCTCGGCCTCCCAAAGTGCTGGGATTACGGGTGTGAGCCCGGCCTTCTTCTTATGTTCTTCTCAAAAAAATTACATTTGGGCCGGGCGCGGTGGCTCACGCTTGTAATCCCAGCACTTTGGGAGGCCGAGGCGGGCGGATCACGAGGTCAGGAGATCGAGACCACGGTGAAACCCCGTCTCTACTAAAAATACAAAAAAAAAAAATTAGCCGGGCGTGGTGGCGGGCGCCTGTAGTCCCAGCTACTCGGAGAGGCTGAGGCAGGAGAATGGCGTGAACCCGGGAGGCGGAGCTTGCAGTGAGCCGAGATTGCGCCACTGCACTCCAGCCTGGGCGACAGAGCGAGACTCCGTCTCAAAAAAAAAAAAAAAAAATTACATTTGGTCAGGGCATAGTGGCTCATGCCTGTAGTATCAGCAGTTTGGGAAGCTGAGGCAGTTGGATCAGTTAAGGTCAGGAGGTCAAGACCAGGCGAGTCCCCGTCTCTGCTAAAAATACAGAAAGTTAGCTGGGTGTGGTAGCATGCGCCCCCAGGCTACTTGGGAGGCTGAGGCAGGGCTTGAACCTAGGGGGCGGAGTTTGCAGTGAGCCGAGATCCTGCCACTGCACTCCAGCCTGGGCGACAGAGCTAGACTTCGTCTCAGAAAAAAAAGATTTGAGTTTTTGAAAAAAGAACATTCTTAAGTCTTTAGTATACTGAATGGTATGAGCAGCAATAGAGGGTTGTGGCCTTCTGAAAGTAAGGAAAATTATAATGACAGTATAAGGTAGTATGGTGGGCATACTATTTTATTTCTGACCAGTGTCATCAAGGAAGGCTTTCTTTTTTTTTTTTTTGAGATGGAGTCTCGCTCTGTCGCCCAGGCTGGAGTGCAGTGGCGCAATCTCGGCTCACTGCAAGCTCCGCCTCCCAGGTTCACGCCATTCTCCTGCCTCAGCCTCTGCGAGTAGCTGGGACTACAGGCACCCGCCACCACGCCCGGCTAATTTTTTTTTTGTATTTTTAGTAGAGACGGGGTGAATGGTCTCGATCTCCTGACCTCGTGATCTGCCCACCTCGGCCTCCCAAAGTGCTGGGATTACAAGCGTGAGCCACCGCGCCCGGCCAGGCTTTCTTTTTTTTAAGACGGAGTCTCGCTCTGTCATCCAGGCTGGAGTGCAGTGGCACGATCTCGGCTCACTGCAGCCTCCACCTCCTGGACTCAAGAGATTCTCCCACCTCAGTCTCCCAAGTAGCTGGGATTACAGGCACGTACCACCACGCCTGGTTAATTTTTTGTATTTTTAGTAGAGACAGAGTTTCACCATGTTGGCCAGGTTGGTCTGGCACTCCCAACCTCAGGCGATCCACCCACCTCAGCCTCCCAAAGTGTTGGGATTACAGGCGTGAGCCACCATGCCCAGCCTTTTCATTGATTGTAATTGTCATCTTTGTCCTCCGTGTCAGAGATAATTTATCTTTTTTTTCCCCCCAAGACAGCTTCAGTCTTGCCCAGGCTGGAGTGCAGTGTCATGATCACAGCTCACTGCAATCTCTGCCTCTTAGGCTTAGTGATCCTCCCACCTCAGCCTCCTGAGCAGCTGAGACTACAGGTGCATGGCACCACGTGAGGATAATTTTTGCGTTTTTCGTAGAGATACTGTCTCGTTATGTTCAGCCCAGGCTGGTCTGGAACTCTTGTGCTCAAGCGATCCTCTTACCTCAGGCTCCTAAAAGTGCTGGGATTACAGACATGAGCTACTGTGCTCAGCTGATAATTTAAGCGTATGCAAAATACAGTGCTCATGGGATATTTGTTTAACCTTGAGCAGTCCAGTTAAATTCCACCCAACATGATCTTGAAGGGTAAGAATGTCTGATATGAGATTGAAATTAACTTTATCATGAATTTCCCAGTTAAGGTTTTTTTATACTTTTTCTGGGGTATATACATCAAAACTGAGGTACATGTGTTACCAGCTTTCATCTTTGTGTCATTTGATTCTCTTTAGGCTGGTTTGATTCTACAACTTCCATTTTGAAATCGGAAAGAAAATTACTGTGACTACTAATGGTTGATAGTTCATATATGATGTCATGAGAAATATATAGCTTGGGACTGGCAGTGCTATGATGAAAGTCCAGCCATTCATTGGTCTTTACAACTGGAGGGATAGTTCTTAGAATTTGTGAGAGATATTCATCACTCATAGCATTTACTGTGTGCCCAAACACAATCTAAGCATGTTACATATGACTTCTTATCCTCACAAACCTTGAGGTAGGAACTGTTAGTGTTGTCATTTTATAGACAGTAAACTTGTGTGTTGTGTAACCTCTCTACAGTGACATAGCTGTTAAGAGCCTGTATTGAACCTGGGCAGCTTAGCCCAGAGTTGGGTTGGGTTGCGTTTTTTTTTTTTTTTTTTAACGGAGTCTGTCTCTGTTGCCCAGGCCGGAGTGCAGTGGCAGGATCTCGTCTTACTGCAGCCTCCGCCTCTCGGGTTCAAGCGATTCTTCTGCCTCAGCCTCCCGAGCCCGGACTATTAAGCTGTACTGCCTCTCATGAGACAGAATTGATTTTAAATGGCAGGGGGATTTGGCTAAAAGTGAAAGCTGTGTTTTACAGTCTTAGGGACAGCAGAGTGTATAATTGCTTTTCTTCATTGTTTTATTCCCTTACCTTAATTGAGGGTACTTACGTTTTGTTTTTAATACAAAATAATAAATGTCCTTGTGTCTGTTGCCTTAGATGTGAATTGTTTAGTACAAATGTTACTAGTGGGCTTCCTTTTTTTTTTTTTAAAGATTAGACCTCTAACATTTTATTCCTTGGGTTAGAAATAATTGCAGTGTTAGGCAGGTCTTTACTACTCTTCTGTTTTCTTTTATACAGGAAAGAAATGCTGAAAATGCCATCGAAGCCCTTAAGGAATATGAGCCTGAAATGGGCAAAGTGTATCGACAGGACAGAAAGAGTGTACAGCGGATTAAAGCTAAAGACATAGTTCCTGGTGATATTGTAGAAATTGCTGGTAAGTTGAGTTTGTCATTTTTCTTTTATTCTAGATTGTATTTCTGAACGTATTCCTTTTCTCAAGGCTTATAATTATATTTAAAATAATTGTTTTCATGTATCAGTTAACACATTTTAGTGCCATTCATACAAATCTTACATTCTCTAAAATTATTTTGAAATGTTTTAGCACCTCCTTTCCTGTCATTGATAAGGCTTTTGGTTTTTGTTTTTAAACAAGGTATTTTGAATTCTACTTGTTTAAATACACTGTAGAACACGAGTGGTACAGAGGTAAAACCTAATGTCGATTTGACAATTACTTATAGTGAGCAATTTGTTAGAATACTGGCTAATGACGACACAGTTTTTCCTATTTTGGTACTTGGCACAAAAGTTCATGGTCAAGGGTAATTTCTGGACTCTGAAAGCTATGCTTGGCCGGGCTTGGTAGCTGACGCCTGTAATCCCAGCACTTTGGGATGCCGAGGCAGGCAGATAACGAGGTCAAGAGATTGAGACCACCCTGGCCAACGTGAAACCTCGTCTCTACTAAAAATGCAAAAATTAGCTGGGCGTGATGGCGTGTGCCTGTAGTCCCACCCACTTGTGAGGCTGCGCCAGGAAGAATCGCTTGAACCTGGGAGGTAGAGGTTGCAGTGAGCCGAGATTGCACCACTGCACTCCATCTTGATGACAGAGCGAGACTCCGTCTCAAAAAAAAAAAAAAAAAAAAAATACTTACTTACGCGTTACATTGAGCCAGGAATCTCTGCCTGAATTCCAGAGATCAGCTTCAAAGAGTCCATGAATCCACTGTGAGTCCAGAACTCTCCACAGACCTCCAAGGGTCAGTATCCTCACCGCTCTAGATTAGTGCTGTTTTTGTTTTTTTGTTTTTTTTGTTTGTTTGAGACGGGAGTCTCACTCTGTTACCCAGGCTGGAGTGCAGTGGCATGATCTTAGCTCATTGCAACCTCCACCTCCCAAGCTCAAGCGATCCTTCCGCTTTGCCCCGCAAATAGCTGGTACCACAGGTGCATGCCACTACACTTGCCTAATTTTTATATTTTTTGTAGAGAGGGGGTTTTGCCATGTTGCTCAGGCTAGTCTCAAACTCCTGAGCTCAAGTGATCCTGCCTTAGTGTCCCAAAGTGCTGGGATTACAGGTGTGCCCAGCCGCCATATTTCTGACAGTCCAAAATCACAACACCCCTGGGACCCACTAGGATAGTCTTAGGTGGGTTGTTTGTTTTGGCTATTTCACTTAGAGAGTCATTACATACTATTATTCAGATTATCTGGCTTTTCGTACCCTTCTGAGTTAAGTATACTATTTACTTTATTGCTATTTGTGAATTATCTCATAGTAATATGCTTTTATATTGACTTGGGAAGGGTGTGCTCTGTCTTTATTGTCTTACTCATTTTAATGAATTCAAAGAGCTGCACTCCTTAACCCATGCTCTACAGCTTTGGCCTCTGAAAGGAAATTGCCTTGTCATATTCTCTCATCCAGAAATTTTTGTTGTTCTTCCAGAAAAAAAGGATAGTGTTACATATATGTCAGTAAGTCGATTATTTGGGACTGTGTAGTATTTGTGTGTAAATGATTTAACAGCTTCCTTAAGTATAGTGTTAAGAAAACTACAACTCAGAATGAAGTGTCTTGGCTATTGGATTTTTTAAAACTTCCTGTTTTGGCCAGGCGTGGTGGCTCATGTCTGTAATCCCAGCACTTTGGGAGGCTGAGGTGGGCGGATCACGAGGTCAAGAGATCGAAACCATCCTGGCCAAAATGGTGAAACCCCGTCTCTACTGAAAATACAGAAATCAGCTGGGCATGATGGCTCGCGCCTGTAGTCCAAGCTACTCGGGAGGCTGAGGCAGGAGAATCGCTTAAACCCAGCAGGCAGAGGTTGCAGTGAGCCGAGATCGCGCCATTTCACTCCAGCCTGGGCAACAGAGCCCCAGACTCCATCTCAAAAAAAAAACAAATTTTCTGTTTTGAGACAAATGTTATCATATTTTATCACAGATGTATTATTCTTTCACTCTATATACACACATTTTTGTATGAACTGTTGAAGGATATATTGCAGACATCATGCTCCTTTAACTCCTAAATAACATTTGTTTAATAGTATCAAGGATGTTCTCTTATATAACCTCAGTATGATTATCAGAATTAGGAAATTGATACAGTAGTATGTAAGATCTTATTCAGAATTTGCCAGTTACCTCTTTTTTTGATGAGGGGAAGACAGAGTCTCGCTCTGTCACCCAGGTTGGAGTGCAGTGGCACCATCACGGCTCACTGCATCGTTGACCTCCTGGGCTCAAGTGATTCTCCCACCTCAGCCTCCTGAATAACTGGGATCACAGGCATGAGCAACCAAGCACCTAGCTAAGTTTTGTATTTTTTCGTAGAGACGGCTCTTGCCCTGTTGCCCAGGCTGGTCTCTCAAACTCCTGGGCTCGGGCAGTCCTGCCTCAGCCTCCCAAAATGCTGGGATTACAGGCGTGAGCCCACTGCGCCTGGCCCACATTTTTTTTTAATAGCAAAAAGTATTTGAGTTAGGGAATTCTGATGGTGATGAAGAAAATAGGTCAGAATGGGGAAGGCTGAAGATATAGGGAGGCTATTTTAGTAGTCTAGGCAAGAGATAATGAGGACAGTAACATTAAGAATAATGAAGGAAAGATTTTTGAGTTCATGAACAGTGGCTCTTAAGCAGGAGTGCACATCAGAATCATCTGGGGGCACTCTTTTTAAAAAAAGTTGTTGGCAGGTCTCAACCTAGAATATTAACTCTGACGGCCGGGCGCGGTGGCTCACGCCTGTAATCCCTGCACTTTAGGAGGCCGAGGCGGGCGGATCACGAGGTCAGGAGATCGAGACCATCCTGGCTAACACGGTGAAACCCCGTCTCTACTAAAAAATACAAAAAATTAGCCGGGCACGGTGGCGGGTGCCTGTAGTCCCAGCTACTCAGGAGGCTGAGGCAGGAGAATGGCATGAACCTGAGAGGCAGAGCTTGCAGTGAGCCGAGATCGCACCACTGCACTCTGGCCTAGGTGAAAGAGCAAGACTCCGTCTCAAAAAAAAAAAAAAAAAAAAAAGAATATTAACTCTGAATCTCCATTGGGTACAGAATTTTGATCATGAGTGGTTCAAAAAGTGAGCCTCTGAGTTAGTTACAGAACAGCAGATTTGTTTTGTTTTGTTTTGTTTTGTTTTGTTTTGAGATGGAGTTTCGCTCTTGTTGCCCAGGCTGGAGTGCAGTGGCACCATCACGGCTCACTGCAGTGTTGACCTCCTGGGCTCAAGTGATTCTCCCACCTCACCCTCCTGAATAACTGGGATCACAGGCGTGAGCCACCATGCACCTGGCTAAGTTTTGTATTTTTTTGTAGAGATGGGTCTTGCTATGTTGCTCAGGCTGGTCTCTCAAACTCCTGGGCTCAGGCAGTCCTGCCTCAGCCTCCCAAGTAGCTGGGATTACAGGCATGCGCCACCATGCCCAGCTAATTTTGTATTTTTAGTAGATAACAGTGTTTCTCCATGTTGGTCAGGCTGGTCTCGAACTCCCGACCTCAGGTGGTCCACCCGCCTCAGCCTCCCAAAGTGCTGGGATTACAGGAGTGAGCCACCATGCACGGCCTAAAGCAGCTCCGTCCGTCCGTCCGTCCCACCTTCCTTCCTTCCTCCCCTCTTGCCTTTCCTCCCCTCTTGCCTTCCCTCCCCTCCCCTTCCCTCCTCTCCCCTCCTCTCCTTCTGTCCTCCCTCTTTTCCTTCTTTCTCTTTTTTTTTTTTTTTTTAAGCTTGGAGACGGGCTTGCTCTTTTGTCCAGGCTAGAGTGGAGTAGTGTGATCACTGCGACCTCGAACTCCTTGGCTTCAAGGGGGTCCTCCTGCCTCAGCCTCCTGAGTAGCTGGTAATACAGGCACGTGACACCATGCCCAGCTTTTTTTTTTTTTTTTTGAGACGGAATCTCGAACTGTCGCCCAGGCTGGAGTGCAGTGGCACGATCGCGGCTCACTGCAAGCTTTACCTCCCAGGTTTACACCATTCTCCTGCCTCAGCCTCCCCAGTAGCTGGGACTACAGGTGCCCACCACCACGCCCAGCTAATTTTTTGTATTTTTAGTAGAGACGGGGTTTCACTGTGTTAGCCAGGATGGTCTTGATCTCCTGACCTCGTGATCCTCCCACCTCAGCCTCCCAAAGTGCTGGGATTACAGGTGTGAGCCACCATGCCCGGCCTTTTTTTTTTTTTTTTTTAAAGTAAAGGTGGGGTCTAGCTTTGTTGCCCAGGCTGGTCTTGAACTTCTGGGCTCAAGCGATCCTCCTCCTCCTGCCTTGGCCTTCCAAAGTGTTGTAATTACAGGTGTGAGCCACTGTGCCTGGCTCAGAGCAACAGATTTTGATAATTGAATAGATAGGAGAGTGTGTAAATCAAAGATACTGGCAAGATTTCTAGTTTACGTGACTGGGTGTGATGATACTCTACTACCTATAGAAGGAAACATTGGGAAGGAGATTGTTTTTCCACAAATATATGTGGTGAGTGAGGTTGTAGATGACATCACCTAAATATGTGTATGAGATTCTGTTTGATTTTATGCTTACCATTTCTCCAGCTTCTTCTTGTTTAATTTTTAAAAAAAAATAGAGACAGGGTCTAGCTATGTTGCCTAGGCTGGTCTCAAACTCCTGGCCTCAAGTGATCCTCCTGCCTTGGCCTCCCAAAGTTCTGGGATTTACAGGTGTGAGCCACTGTGCTCTGCTTTGTTGGGCTGTTTTAGTGTGTTGAGTCTACTTGAAGACTTAGAGAAATTACCCCCAAAGCCTTTATCCTTAGTTTGCATCAGTAGATGGCAATGGTAGACAGCTTCAGAGGAAACCACAACTGTGATACCTCAAAGCACCATCCTTTCTGATGAAACAGACAAAAGTCAACTTCTCTTCAGTTGGTGATTTTGGTTTCTCTGTATCTCTGAATCCTGGTTCTTGCCAGTCCTTCCCGTCTCTTGTAAGACACTCTAACCTAGTTAACTGTGAGAAACTTGGAAGTCATCTTGATTTTTTTTTTTTCCCCCCACCAGTTGTCAAATGATCCTTTATTGAAATATTTTCCTTTGTGCTTAACTGGCTGGGCATTCCACAGCACCACTGTTGATGTCATCTATGATGTCATGAGGGTGGCGGCCATCAACATTACAGCCCACAGACTGGGCAGTCCCCAGGATCTCTTTAATGGTTCCAGAGAGTTCCCTGGCTAAGGATCGGTGTCGCATCTGTCAAGCAATGTTGACGATCTCATCAAAAATGATACTCCCACTGTGTTTAATGTTTTTCTGTTTCTTTCTGTCTCTTGGTGGTTCCTTGAGGGCTTTGATGATCAGGGCAGAGGCAGAAGGCACCACCTCAATCTGGGCCTGTCTGTTCTGAATGGTCAGTTTCACTATAATCCTCAGGCCCTTCCAGTCACCCGTTGCCTTGGCAATGTCATCACCAACCTTTTTTGGAGACAGACCCAGGGGGCCGATCTTGGGGGCCAGGGCAGAAGGCACCGACTTCACCTCCGGTGCACTTCAGGTATACAACTTTGATCTCGTTGGGGTCGAACTTCGGTGGCATGGTGGAGGCGGCTGGTGTCGGATGAACCCGGATTTGGGACGACCGAAGAAAGTCGCACCTTGGCCTCCTCCGAGCCGAAAGCCAAGAGCGGAAGTCGTCTTGATTTTTTTCCCCACTCTCTTATCCTCTGATTTGTCCGTAAGGCCACTGATTCTGTCTCCAGAAGACACCCAAGTTCGTGAACTCCGTTTCCTCGGTCAGCACACTAGTCTAGCCATCATCTCACACCGCAGCTGTCATCATCTGCTAACTAGGCTGTGGCTTCCTTTGTTGTATTCCTCCAGTCCATTCTCCACACAAGTGCCAGAGTGGTTTCTTAAAGGTCGTGTTATTTATTCATCTGCTAAAAAAAACCCTTAAGGGACTTCCCCATTGCACTTAAAATACAAAATTCTCTGACCTGATAAACTTTCATTGTGTGTATGTACCTCCTGCTTTCTTCTATGATTTTCATCTTATGCTGCTCCTTCATGCTGCAGACATCCAGGCCTTTTTTTCAGTTTTCAGTACCACCGAAGTCACCTTTTTTTGGAAGGTTAGGCAAATTTTACAGAGTTTATTAATTTGCTCAATGCACAGATCTCATAGTGGTGAAGCTTTGGTTATTACCCTGACCTATCTCGCTTTCTCACACTGAAATTTCATTCTCTATATTGTAGTATAGTTTTGTTGTTGCATTTGATAGTTTAGAAAGGACAAATAATGTTTGATCTATAGTGTATGTGACTTAAGATTTTCAGTCTAATGGGATTTTCCTTATTTATATTGTGGTAAAATATACATATTATAACATCCATTTTAACCATTTTTAAGCGTGCAGTTCTGTGGCATTAAGTACATTCACATTGTTTTGGGACTGTCACCATCCAGAACTTTGTCTTCCCTAACTGAAATGTACCCCTTAAACACTAACTTCCTGTTCCCCCCTTCCCTGGCCCCTGGCAACCGTTCCCTTTATTTGAATATTCAAAAGACAATGAATTTAATATTTAAAAAAAACCTGAGTTTAAATCCCTTAGGTGAATATACTACTACTATCAAGTGGAGTACAAATTTAAATCCATTTTCCTTTCACCTGTTTCTCAGTCCTTCATGGATAGTGCTGATTCTGGTAGTTATTTACCACTTTTTTTGCCCCAGCTCTTCCCCCACAGTATGGTAATTGCTAAAAAGCGTATACATTGCTTTGACGTTGGGCTCTGTTTTTCTTTAATTTTTATTTTTATTACTATTATTATTATTTTGAGACAGGGTCTCTACTGTGCAGGCTGGAATGCAGTGGTGTGATTCTTGTGCCTCAGCCTCCCAATTAGCTGGGCTCACCGGTGTGCACCACCACACCCAGCTAATTTTTTTTTTTTTTGAGACAGAGTCTCGCTCTGTCACCCAGGCTGGAGTGCAGTGGCGCAATCTCAGCTCACTGCAAGCTCCGCCTCCCGGGTTCACGCCATTCTCCTGCCTCAGCCTCTCCGAGTAGCTGGGACTACAGGCGCCCGCCACCACACCCGGCTAATTTTTTGTATTTTTAGTAGAGATGGGGTTTCACCGTGGTCTCGATCTCCTGACCTCGTGATCCGCCCGCCTCGGCCTCCCAAAGTGCTGGGATTACAAGCGTGAGCCACCGCGCCCGGCCACACCCAGCTAATTTTTGTAGTTGTAGTAGAGATGGGGTTTTGCCATATTGGCCAGGCTGGTCTCAAACTCCTGGCCTCAAGTGACCCACTCACCTCGGCCTCCCAAAATGCTGGGATTACAGGTGTGAGCCACCGCACCCGGCCTATTATTATTATTTTAGTTAAGCCCAGCTGTGTGAGACATTGGGCTCTTAAGTGCTGCTTGCTTTCGTCTTAAATTGTGACCTTTCTGAGTAATGCAGAACAGACA
This sequence comes from Hylobates moloch, assembly GCF_009828535.3. Taxonomy (NCBI): domain Eukaryota; kingdom Metazoa; phylum Chordata; class Mammalia; order Primates; family Hylobatidae; genus Hylobates; species Hylobates moloch. The sequence continues at coordinate 22,689,696 of NW_026652287.1, read as the reverse complement.
TCTAGGTTTAGAATATATGTGGACATTTTATTAAATACTGTTGTCATACTACTAGGCAGTGAGCACCTTAAGGACAGAACTGTCATATTGACTGTTGTAACGTTATTGTAAGTTCTCTATGAATGAAATTTGAAATCAGAAGTATATGATAGGCTCAGCTAATGTAAACATAGTTGCTGTGCAGAACAAACAGTTGAAGTGTATATGTGTGTTCAATACAATTATTATTATAATATTATTATTATTGAGACAGAGTCTTTTTCTGTCACCCAGGCTGGAGTGCAGTGGTGTGATCTCGGCTCACTGCAACCTGTGTACCTCCCAAGTTCAAGTGATTCTTCTGCCTCAGTCTCCTGAGTAGCTGGGATTACAGGCGTGGGCCATTATGCTTGGCTTTCTTTTTTTTTTTTTTTTTTTTTTTTTGAGACAATCTCTCTCTGTTGCCAGGCTGGAGTGCAGTGGCATGATCTTGACTCACTGCAACCTGCGACTCCCTGGTTCAAGCGATTCTCCTGCCTCAGCCTCCCGAGTAGCTGGGATTACAGGCATGTACCACCACGCCCAGCTAATTTTTGTATTTTTTGGTAGAGACGGGGTTTCACCATGTTGGCCAGGATGATCTCAAGCCCCTGACCTCGTGATCCATCCTCCTCAGCCTCCCAAAGTACTGGGATTGATTACAGGCATGAGCCACTGCGCCCGGCCATGCCTGGCTAATTTTTTTGTATTTTTAGTAGAGGCAGGGTTTCGCCATGTTGGCCAGGCAAGTCTTGAATTCCTGGCCTCAAGCGATCCACCTGCCTCAGCCTCCTAAAGTGCTGGGATTACAGACGTGAGCCACTGCACCTGGCCTTCAATACAATTATTGAATGCCAGATTATTAGTATATTCAAGGTCTGTGTGATCCTCATTATTATCTTTTTTTTTTTTTTTTTTTTTTTGAGACGGAGTCTCGCTCTGTCGCCCAGGCTGGAGTGTAGTGGTGCAATCTCGGCTCACTGCAAGCTTCGCCTCCCGGGTTCATGCCATTCTCCTGCCTCAGCCTTTCTGAGTAGCTGGGACTACAGGCGCCCGCCACCACTCCCGGCTAATTTTTTGTATTTTTTAGTAGAGACGGGGTTTCACTATGGTCTCGATCTCCTGACCTCGTGATCCGCCCGCCTCAGCCTCCCAAAGTGCTGGGATTACAAGCATGAGCCACCGCGCCAAGCCGTCATTATTATCTTAATTCCAGAACATTTTCATCACCCTCAAAAAAAACCCATACCCGTTAACAGTTGTTGCCCTGTTTTCCTCCCACCAGTTCCTGACAACCACAGTTTATTATCTGTTTTGTGGATTACTATCTGTTTTTCTGGATATTGCATATAAATGGAGTCAATCTTTGTGACTGGCTTTCTCTTAGCATAGTGTTACATTTCGTTCATGAATATAGCATGTCTTTCATTCCTTATTGCTGAATGTTTATTAGTTGATGGACATTTGGGTTATTTCCAGTTTTGTCTATTATGAGTAATGAATAATGCTATAACTTGTACATACATGCTTGTACTAATTTTTGTGTGAACATAACATTTTCTCTCTGTTAGGTATGTACCTAAGCATGGAATTATGGGGCCTATAGTGACTCTATACTTAACATTTTGAGCAGCTACCAAACTGTCTTTCAGAATGGTGATGGTATTGTTTTACATTCCCACCAACGATGTATACAAGTTCCAGTTTCTCTACATCCTTGTCAGGACATGTCATTGTCTATCTTTTTAAAGTTTTACCCAGGAAGTGAGTATCATTGTGGTTTTGATGTGCATTTCCCTAATTTCTTAATGATGTTGGGCATCTTTTCATGTGGCTATCGTCCATCAGTGTGTTTTCTTTGGAGAAATGTCTGTTTAAATCCTTTGCCCATTTTAATTGGGTTATTTGTCTTTTTAATGTTGAGGTGTAAGAATTCCTTACATATCCTGCCTTATGAGGTGTGATTAGCAAAATTTTTTCCCCATTCTATAGGGATTCCTTTTTTTCACTTTCTTGACGGCATATTTTGTAACACACAAGTTTTTAATTTGGTAAAGTCTACTTATACATTGTTGTTGCTCGTGCTTTTGGTGTGATGTCTAAGAAACTTGCCAATTGAAGGTCACAAGGACTTTATATATGAGCCAATATATATGATCCACGCGTGGTGGCTCATACCTATATGATCCTAGCACTTTGGGAGGCTGAGGCAGGAAAAACCACTTTTTTTTTTTTTTTCTTTGAGACGGAGTCTTGCTCTGTTGTCCAGGCTGGAGGGCAGTGAATGGCATGATCTCGGCTCAGTGCAACTTCCGCCTCCTGGGTTCAAGCGATTCTCCCGCCTCAGCCTCCCGAGTAGCTGGGATTACAGGTGCACGCCACCACACTCAGCTAATTTTTGTATTTTTAGTAGAGATGGGGTTTCACCATGTTGGCCAGGCTGGTCTTGAACTCCTGACTTCAAGTGATTCGCCTGCCTCGGCCTCTCAAAGTGCTGCAATTATAGGCAAGAGCCACCATGCCCAGCCTAGGAAAAAACACTTCTAAATTAGTCAGGCAAGGCGGTACAGGCCTGTAGTCCCACTACTCAGGAGACAGAGGTACGAAGATAACTTGAGCCCAAGAGTTGGAGGCTGCAGTGAGCTACTGTGATCCTGCCACTGTCCTCCACCCTAGGCAACAAAGCAAGACCTTGTCTCTTTAAAAACAGCAACAACAACAAAAACTATGGTGTGAGGTAGGAGGTCCAGCTGCTTTCTTTTGCATGTGAATATTTAGTTGTCTCAGCAACATTTGTTGAAAAGACTTCTTCACTAATTTGTCCTGCAATCTTTGTGAAAAATTAATTTACAAATGCAAGGATGTATTTCTAGACTCTATTCTTACTCCATTGATTTCTGTCCTTAGGTCAGTACCATAATGTCTTGATAGCTAGCTGTCGTTTTGTATTTTTTGAAATTGGATACTTGGGAGTGTAACTTTGTTCCTTTAAGATAATTTGGGGCATTCTGGGTTCCTTACATTTACACATAAATTTTTAAGATTTGCTTGTCAATTTCTGCAGAAAGCAAGCTGGTATTTTCAGTGAGAAGTGTGTTGTATCTATAGATGAGTTTGGGAAATACGGTCATAATATCAAGTATTCGGATCCATGAGCATAGGGATGTCTTTCCTTTTTTTTTTTTTTTTTTTTTTTTTTTTGAGGTCTGTCATTTCTTTCAACACTAGTTGTCAGTGTTCAAGTCTTGTGCTTCTTTTGTTAAGTATTGCATTGGTTTTTGGGGGGAAATTATTTGTAATTGGAATCATTTTTTGTAACTTGAAATTGGCCTATTGGTGATATTTATTTATTTATTTATTTATTTATTTTTTGAGACGGAGTCTCGCTCTTTCGCCACTATGACAGGCTGGAGTGCAGTGGCACCATCTCTGCTCACTGCAAGCTCAGTCTCCCGAGTAGCTGGGACCACAGGCGCCTGCCACCACGCCCGGCTAATTTTTTTGTATTTTTAGTAGACACAGTGTTTTACCATGTTAGCCAGGATGGTCTCGATCTCCTGACTTCGTGATCCGCCCGCCTCAGCCTCCCAAAGTGCTGGGTGTGAGCCACCGCGCCCGGCCTGGTGATATTTATTTTTAATTAAAATTTTTAGATTCAAGGTACATGTGCAGGTCTGTTACGTGGATATAATGTGTGATGCTGAGGTTTGGGCTTCTACTGATCCTGTCATCCAGATGATGAGTATAGTACTTCACAGATAGTTTTTCAGCCCTTGCCCCTCTTTCCCTCCCACTTTTTGGAGTGCCCAGTGTTTATTGTTCCCATCTTAATGGCTGTGCGTACCCAGTGTTTAGCTCCCACTTACAAGCGAGAACAGACAGTATTTGGTTTTCTGGGTTAACTCACTTAGGATAATGGTCTCTGGCTGCATCCGTTTCGCTGGAAAAGACATGATTTCATTCTTTTGCATGGCTGCGTAGTATCGCATGGTGTATATATACCACATTTATTTTTGAGATAGGGTCTCACTCTGTCGCCCAGGCTGGAGTGCAGTGGTGCGATTTTGGCTCAGTGCAACCTCCACCTCCCGAGCTCAAGCCATCCTCCCACTTCAGCCTCCTGTGAGTAGAGATGAGGTCTTACTATGTTGCCCTGGCTAGTCTTGAATTCCTGGGCTCCAGTGATCCTCCCACCTCAGCTTCCCAAAGTGCTGGGATTACAAGCGTGAGCCACCATGCCCAGTAATAGTAGTCACTCTGACTGGTGTGAGATGACATCTCATTGTGGTTTTGATTTGCATCTCTCTACTAGTGATGTTGAGCATTTTTTTGTATGTTTGTTGACTACTTGATTGTTGTCTTTTGAGAAGTGTCTTTTCATTCCCTTTGCCCACTTTTCCACAGTGGTATCTTTTTTGTGTGTGTGGATTTAAGTTCCTTACAGATTCTGGATATTAGTCCTTTGTTGAGAGCATAGTTTGCAATTATTTTCTCCCATTCTGTAGGTCGTCAGCTTACTCTGTTGATAGATTTCTTCTGCTGTGCAGAAACTGTTTCGTTTAACTAGGTCCCAATTGTCAAGTTATTTGTTGCATTTGCTTTTGAGGCTTAGTCATAAGTTCTTTGCTTAGGGCAGTGTTGAGAAGAGTATTTCCTAGGTTTTCTTCTAGGATATTTACAGTTTGAGGCCTTACATTTAAGTCTTTAATTTGCCTTGAGTTAGGAATTCTTTTTTCAATTTCATTTTCAGATTGTTCTTTGCTAACGTGTAGAAATACAGTTGTTTTTTATGTATTGATCTTGTAGTTTGCAATCTTGCTGAACTCATTAGTTAGTTTTAATAGTTTTTATGGGTTCCTTAAGATTTTCTGTATACAAGATCATGCATTTGCAAATGAAAATGTTTTTACTTCTCTCCAGTCTGGATGCCCTTTATTTCTTGCCTAATTGCCCTGGTTAGAATCTCCAATACAACGTTGAAGTACCAAGAGCAGACATCCTTTTCTTACTGATCATAGTGGAAAGCATCCAGTCCTTCACAGTGAAGTGTGACATAGGTGTGGGTCTCATAGGCGGGTGCCCTTTATCATGTCGAGGAAGCCTAGTTAACAGTTGTAATATTTAGGTTGTCAGTATGCTCTGGTGACCTTTCATGGTGTTTGTAAACTTATATCCAAATCAGAAATGATAGTTTGCTGGGTTACTAGGACCAGCAGGTCATTGAATTGGGTAAGATATAATTCTAAGGCATTTACAACTACTATATGGAACATTTTGGAAAAGCATACCGTGACTACGTAACCTGGGCCAGATAAATAGGTATTTATTAAGACTATACATGTTGAGCCTTTTAAACTTCTACCTCTTAGAATTAGTAATCAAATTGACTGTGCAATCTAGCATTTAGCCTGATAATTCAGTTTTGTGAAAACTATAGAGTGAACTTTAATTTTGAATTTTTTCTTGTCAGTTGAAGTATTATTTGCGTAGCCTGAAAGACTAAATGGCATAAATTGTGCTTTTAGACATGGTGACTTTTATTTTTTCATTTACATTATGAAATTGGATGTGAAGAGGTCTTTCAGATGTGTTGGAAAACTGGAGAATGTTGAAAACTAATTTGAAGCTGAAAATAAAGTACTGACTTAACGATTTTGATATTTGCAGAAAGGAACAGACCTTTTTGTAGTCACTGTTTGGAATGTAAGGGTCATCTCCTGACTTTAAAATTCTTTGTCAGCTTTTGGAAGGTATCTGGTAGGATGGTTCTGGCTGAACTTTTCAAAGACTAAACTGGAATAGATGATTTTTTGAGGGAGTTATGGAGAGAGAGTTTAAGGAAACTAATTTTTTTTTTTTGAGACAGAATCTCGTTCTGTCGCCCAGGCAGGAGTGCAAAGGCATGATCTCAGCTCACTGCAACCTCCGCCTCCTGGGTTCAAGCGATTCTCCTGCCTCAGCCTCCCTAGTAGCAGGGATTACAAGTGTCCGCCACCACACCCGGCTAATCTTTATATTTTTAGTAGAGACAGGGTTTCACCATGTTGGCCAGGCTGGTCTCAAACTCCTGGCCTCAAGTGATCCGCCCGCCTCGGCCTCCCAAAGTGCTGAAATTACAGGTGTGAGCCACCGTGCCCAGCCAGGAAACTAAATTTTATATGTTGCTATACCAGCTAATCATTCCAAAGAGAAATTAGGTAAGCATACATAGCAAATGCTAATGTGAGTCTTAAGTATCTAGAACGCAAGAGCCAAATGAAATTGATATGGCAAATAAAAACATGGAGAAAATAACCCACACATAGTCTGTGCTCAGTGGCTCATGCCTGTAATCTCAGCACTTTGGGGGAGGCCAAGGCATGCAGATCACTTGAGTCTAGGAGTTCGAGACCAGCCTGGGCAACATAGTAAAACCCCATCCCTAAAAAAATACAAAAATTAGCTAGGCGTGGTGGTGTGCACCTGTAGTCCCAGCTACTTGAAAAGCTGAGGCGGGAGGATCACCTGAGCCCAGGAGGTTGAGGCTGCAGCAGTGAGCTGAAATTAAGCCACTGCACTCCAGCATGGGCAACAGAGTGAGACCCTGACTCAAAAAATATAAGAGAGAAAGTGACCCACATGTTCACGTCTTATGAAGCCACAGTAATTCTGCATTATCTTAAGGCCGAGAAAATACTTCTCTGGATGGATGGAAACCAAAAGTAGTAAAGTTGTACATAATCTTATGAGAAATGAACATCGTTGTTTTTAAGCTTTCTGTGTCATCTGCTGACATTATGAAAGTGAATCAAAGCTATCTATAATAGCCTAAGTCGTTTCTGTTTTCTTTTTTCTTTTCTTTTTTTAAAGTAGAGATGAGATTTTACCATGTTGGCCAGACTGGTCTCGAACTCCTGACCTCAAGTGATCTGCCTCCCTTGGCCTCCCTAAGTGCTGGGATTACAGGCATGAATCACCATGCCCGGCCATGGTTTTATGGGGTGTTTTTTTGAGACAAGGTCTCCCTGTATTACCCAGGCTAGTCTCAAACTCCTGGGCTCAAGGGATCCTCTTCCCTTGGCCTCCCAAAGTGCTGGGATTACAGGCATGAGCCACCATTCCCAGCCAGAAGTCTTAGTTTTAGAATTTTGGGGCTTCTAGTATATGTCCCAGGGGTTATTTATTGACTTCTTAAGAACACTGTTTTCAGTGTTGTTTAAAACAAACTTTACGTATCTTGGTAACCCAGGGTTGAGGAATAGCACTAGGAAATAAATATCCTCAGATGACTTCTGTCTTGTAGTATATCCTCTGGAGCGAATCATCTTTTAAGATTATGTAAGTAGTGGAAGTGACACAATCTTAACATAAAATTGCATTTGCTTTAGCACTTGTACAGAAATTGATAATTTTATTTCCTAAAATGAAGACTTCATAGCCAACAGGGTGCCAGCAATTTCAAGATTTACTCGGGAATAAAAATAATTAATTGTTAAACTTGACAGCAATTTAAAGGAAGAAAACTTTCAATTTAAAGGAAGGAAACTTCTACTTCAGACAGTCAACATGCAGTACTGAGATTTAGTAGCAAGTATAAACTGCTTTTGAAGCAGTTGAGTAAAAGGCAGAGTTGTGAAATAGATGACTGGATTCATATAAGAACCTGGATTATGATCCTAGTTCTGCATGACATTGGACTATGTACATTAACCTCTGCAGAATTAGGTAATTGGAGTACTGTTTTAAGGAGCTTTCTTGCTCTAAAAAGTGTGATTTAGATAATATGGCCATGAGTCCATGTGGACTTTTTTTTGCTTTTAGAAAGCTGTTGGGGTTGGAATTGACTGGCTTTAAACATTTGAATGCTCTTTAACACAAAACAGAGTAGTCAGTCTGCTGTAGAGCAGAGGAGTTGGCATACTATCTTTGTGAATTGGTTGGTTGGTTCGTTTGTTTATAGATACGAGGTCTCACTGTGTCACTCGGGCTGGTCTTGAACTCCTAGCCTCGGGTGATCCTCCTGCCTTAGCCTGTAATCCCAGGTCTTTGGGAGGCCGAGATGGGTGGATCACAAGGTCAGAAGTTCAAGACCAGCCTGGCCGAGATGGTGAAACCCCTGTCTCTCCTAAAAATACAAAAATTAGCCGGGTGCAGTGGCAGGTGCCCGTAATCCCAGCTACTCGGGAGTCCGAGGCAGGAGAATTACTTGAACCCAGGGGGCAGAGGTTGCAGTGAGCCAAGATTGCGCCACTGCACTCCAGCCTGGGGGACAGAGCGAGACTCCATCTCAAAAAATATATATATATATGCTGGGACTATGGATGTGAGCTATAGCGTCCAGCCAATATTTTGGGCTTTGTGGGCCACAACAATCTCTGTACCAAAGTCTTTTGTAAAATATAAAAAGAGAATTGTTTTTTAAAAAAAAAAAAAAGTGTTGGCTGGGTGCAGTGGCTTATCCCTGCAATCCTAGCATTTTGGGAGGCCATGGCAGGAGGATCACTTGAGCCCAGGAGTTTGAGACCAGCCTGGGCAACATATTGAGACCTTGTCTTTACAAAAAAAGTTTTAAAACTTGTATAGTGAGGCTGCGCACCGTGGCTCACGCCAGCACTTTGGGAGGCTGAGGCAGGAGGTTTACTTGAGCTCAGGAGTTTGAGACCAGCCTGGGCAACATGGAAAGACCCCGTCTCTAAAAAAATTAAAAAATGAAAATTTGCTGGGCATGGTGGTGCGCTCCTGTAGTCCCCGCTTCTCGGGAGGCTGAGGTGGGAGGATCACTTGAGCCTGGGAGGTCAAGGCTGCAGTGAGCTCAGTTTGTGCCAGTACACTCCAGCCTGGGTGACAGAGTGAGACAGAGTAAAACTCTGTCTCCCAAAAAAAGGTCGGGGGGTGGGGAGCCTTAAGATTTTGCACACTGCTTAAATCAATGTTTCTCTAACTTCATGAGTGTAGGAATTACCTGGGGATTTTGTTAAAATATGTGTTTTGATTGGTTCAGTCTGAAATGGGGCCTGATTATTCTGCATTTCTAATAAGCTCCCAGGTCAATAATTTGAGTAGCAAGGCTCTAGAGCAGATCTTAATCGTTTCTAGATCACAGTCCCTGTGAGAATTAATGAAATTTATGGACTTTCTTGCCCAAAAACATATATTGAAAATCTTGTGTCCAACTTCAGGAGGTTCATTTGTCCTCCTCCTCAGAAAGTCCACCTCAGGATTCTAGTTATTTGGTTTTAAAAACTAAAGTACAGGCCGGGCATGGTGGCTCATGCCTGTAATCCCAGCAATTTAGGAGGCCGAGGCAGGCGGATCATTTGAGCCCAGGAGTTCGAGACCAGCCTGGCCAACACTGTGAAATCCCATCTTCACTAAAAATACAAAAATTTACCCCGGTGTGGTGGTGGGTGCCTGTAATCCTAGCTACTTGGGTGACTGAGGCACGAGAATCGCCTGAACCCAGGAGATGGAAGCTGCAGTGAGCCTAGATTGCACAACTGCATTCCAGCCTGAGGGACAGAGCGAGACGCTGTTGCAAAAAAAAAAAAAAAAAAAATTGTTTTAGTTGTTCTGTAAATCCCGGAAGCTATACCTCTGTTTCCAAAGCCAAGGTATAAATTATTACTCTAGAAAATGGATAAGCAGAGGAGCAAAATAGTCTAAAACAAAAATCAGCATAGATGATTAGAAGCAGAGAGTTTTTGAGTTCGAGAGCCCCTGAGCACTGTCAGAATAGCTAAGACATTAAGAACTGTGAGAAATGAGAGATCTCCTCAATCATCAGACCATGATAGGCCAGTTGATCTTGAAGCCTGACCTGATTTCATGGGGCTAGCATTTCCTTCCTGATTTCCTGTAATCACCTCCTCTCTACTCCCCATGATTCAGCGGTAGTCACAGTACCAGGAAGTGCCAACCTTTTCATTCTTGCTACTGAGATGAAGATTTTGGAAAAAGGAGAAGAAACCATGTGGTTTGGGAACCACCTTTCCTTTTATTTTTTTTTTTTTGAGACGAAGTCACTCTGTTGCCCGGGCTGGAGTGCAGTGGCATGATCTCGGCTCACTGCAAGCTCCGCCTCCTGGGTTCACGCCATTCTCCTGCCTCAGCCTCCCCGTTAGCTGGGACTAGAGGCGCCCATCACAACGTCCGGCTAATTTTTTGTATATTTTAGTAGAGATGGGGTTTCACTGTGTTAGCCAGGATGGTCTCGATCTACTGACCCTCGTGATCTGCCCGCCTCCGCCTCCCAAAGTGCTGGGATTACAGGCGTGAGCCGCTGCTGCTGGCCATGGGAACCACCTTTCCTAAGCATTAACACCAAACCACCTAGAGTGGCAGATTTAACTGTGACCAACTTTTATATTAAAAGATAATGGATTTTTTTTTTTTTTTTTTTTTTTTTTTTTTTGAGACAAAGTCTCGGCTCTGTCACCCAGGCTGGAGAGCAGTGGTGCAATCTTGGACCACTGGAACCTCCGCCTCCTGGGTTCAAGCGATTCTTCTGTCTCAGCTTTCCCATTAGCTGGGATTACAGGTGTGCACCACCCCACCTGGCTGTTTTGTATTTTTTTTTTTTTTTTAGTAGAGACGGGGTTTCACCATGTTGGCCAGGCTGGTCTCGAACTCCTAACCTCAAGAGATCCACCCACCCTCAGCCTCCCAAAGTGTTGGGATTACAGGCATGAGCCACTGTGCCCGGCCGATAATGGAACTTTTGAAAACCAAGGGCTTGGCGGCTGGATGCAGTGGTTCACGCCTGTAATCTCAGCACTTTGGAGGCCGAGGCGGGTGGATCACCTGAGGTCAGGAGTTTGACTAGCCTGACCAACATGGAGAAACGCTATCTCTACTAAAAATTCAAAATTAGTTGGGCATGGTGGCGCTTGCCTGTAATCCCAACTACTCAGGAGGCTGAGGCAGGAGAATCACTTGAACCCAGGAGGCAGAGGTTGCGGTGAGCTGATATCCAGCCTGGGCAGCAAGAGTGAAACTCCGTCTCAAAAAAAGAGAAAAAAAAGTAAAACAAAGGGCTTGGGATTACCAGTGCCAGAAAAATACAAGATTGAGAGAATGGGGAAACAGGAGGGACATAAACTTGGTGGGAGTATACATTTGTATGCAAAAGTAAAAGATATAGACGAAGATATTAACCCTGTAACACCGTAAAAGGAAATGTTAGAAATAACTAGATAGCCATAAAAATAGAGGATGATTCATTTAGTTCATGGTATGGTTGTGAAATACTGTGACCTTGAACAAGTACCTTTTAGTGCCTCATTTTCCTCATCTATAAACAGGGAGGGAGTAAAGATAATAGATCCTTCCTTAGAGTTGTGAAGATTAAATTAGTAACCTGTGAAGCTCTTCCAGCAGTACCTGGTCTAGAAATAATAGTCTCAAAATTTCACTGCTTATTATTACTGTACAGCCACTTTTTAAAATGAGACAGGTATGTATAAATATAAAAGGTCTAATACTGTTTTAGTGACGTTTTAGTGAATGTTATACATAAAGAGATGTCCAGAAAATCCAGAAGATACACCTTTTTTTTTTTTTTGAAATGGAGTCTCACTCTGTCGCCCAGGCTGGAGTGCAGTGGCGCGATCTCAGCTCACTGCAAGCTCTGCCTCCCAGGTTCATGCCATTCTCCTGCCTCAGCCTCCTGAGTAGTTGGGACCACAGGCACCCACCACCACACCCGGCTAATTTTTTGTATTTTTAGTAGAGACGGGGTTTCACCGTGTTAGCCAGGATGATCTCGATCTCCTGACTTTGTGATCCGCCTACCTCAGCCTCCCAAAGTGCTGGGATTACAGGCACGAGCCACCGCGCCCGGCGATATACTGTTAACTATATATATATCTGTTGAAAGAGGGGAAGAAGAATGGTGTTTGACCTTTTAAACGCACCTTTTTCTTTTGTGATAAAAATCTCTGTTGGTAGATAGGCTGGAGTACTCTAACATTGCTTAGTGCATGGTTGCCTCTGCAACATCTAATGAATGGGTTACCTTTCTACCCCCGATAACTCTAGTAACTGGAAACTTGCTTGCTTAATGACCAATGTCATTTTTTTAGTCAGTTCATTATAAAATATTCCTTGTGAGCTAAAATATATTTTGTCTGTTCTATATGTTAGCTTTTTAATTTGGGGCCACATAGAAATCTGATTTATCACCAGTTTAGATCTGGAGGGGAGCTTATGAAACCTTATTTTAGGGGATGAGAAGACTAAAACTCAAGAGTTTGCAACTTATCCAGGAGCATGTGGCAGTTGGTGGCAGTACTAGTGTGTCCGGAATTGGTGGGTTTTTGGTCTCACTGACTTCAAGAATGAAGCCGCGGACCCTCGCGGTGAGTGTTACAGTTCTTAAAGGCAGCGTGTCCGGAGTTTGTTGCTTCTGATGTTCAGATGTGTTCGGAGTTTCTTCCTTCTGGTGGGTTCGTGGTCCCGCTGGCTCAGGAATGAAGCTGCAGACCTTCGCGGTGAGTGTTACAGCTCATAAAACCAGTGTGGACCCAAAGAGTGAGCAGTAGCAAGATTTATTGAAAAGAGCAAAAGAACAAAGCTTCCACATTGTGGAAGGGGACCGGAGCAGGTTGCCACTGCTGGCTCGGGCAGCCTGCTTTTATTCTCTTAACTGGCCCCACCCACGTCCTGCTGATTGGTAGAGCTGAGTGGTCTGTTTTGCCAGGGCGCTGATTGGTGCGTTTACAATCCCTGAGCTAAACATGAAGGTTCTCCATGTCCCCATCAGATCAGTTAGATACAGAGTATTGACACAAAGGTTCTCCAAGGCCCCACCAGAGCAGCTAGATACAGAGTGTCGATTGGTGCACTCACAAACCCTGAGCTAGACACAGGGTGCTGATTGGTGTATTTACAATCCTTGAGCTAGCCATAAAGGTTCTCTAAGGCCCCACCAGAGCAGCTAGATACAGTGTCAATCGGTGCATTCACAGAACCTGAGCTAGACACAGGGTGCTGATTGGTGTATTTACAATCCCTGAGCTAGACATAAAGGTTCTCCACATCTCCACCGGACTCAGGAGCCCAGCTGGCTTCACCCAGTGGATCCTGCACCAGGGCTGCAGATGGAGCTTCCTGCCAGTCCCACACCGCACGCTCGCACTCCTCAGCCCTTGGGTGGTCGATGGGACTGGGCGCTGTGGAGCAGGGGGTGGCGCTCGTCGGGGAGGCTCGGGCCACACAGGAGCCCATGGAGGCGGGGGAAGGCTCAGGCATGGCAGGCTGCAGTCCCAAGGCCTGCCCCGCGGGAAGGCAGCTAAGGCCTGGAGAGAAATCGAGCGCAGCGCCGTTGGTCTGGCACTGCTGTGGGGACCCAGTACACCCTCCACAGCCGCTGGCCCCGGTGCTAAGTCCCTCATTGCCCGGCCGGCCAGCTGCTCCGAGTGTGGGGCCCGCCAAGCCCACGCCCACCTGGAACTCCAGCTGGCCCGCAAGCCCCGCACGCGCCTCTCCCTCCACACCTCCCTGCGAGCTGAGGGAGCTGGCTCCTGCCTTGGCTAGCCCAGAAAGGGGCTCCCACAGTGCGGCAGTGGGCTGAGGGGCTCCACAAGTGCCGCCAAAGTGGGAGCCCAGGCAGAGGAGGCGCCGAGAGCAAGTGAGGGCTGTGAGGACTGCCAGCACGCTGTTACCTCTCACTAGGACTGTTAAATGTTAGCAGTATAGCATATCCTAAAATTTTTATTTTGGGCCGGGTGCGGTGGCTCACGCCTGTAATCCCAGCATTTTGGGAGGCCACGGCGGGTGGATCACTTGAGGTTGGGAGTTCGAGACCAGCCTGGCCAACCTGTTGAAACCCCATCTCTACTAAAAATACAAAAATTAGCCGGCCACGTTGGCGCATGCCTGTAGTCCCAGGTACTTGGGAGGGAGGCAGGAGAATTGCTTGAACCCGGGAGGAGGGGGTTGCAGTGAGCTGAGATCATACCACTGCACTCCAGCCTGGGTGACAGAGCAAGACTCCATCTCAAACAAACAAGATTAGCTGGGTGTGGTGGTGGGCACCTGTAATCCCAGCTACTCAGGAGGCTGAGGCAGAAAAATCGCTTGAACCTGGGAGGTGGAGGTTACAACAAGCTGAGATCATGCCACTGCACTCCAGCCTGGGCAACAAAGCTAGTCTCCATCTCAAAAAGTAAAATAAAATAAAATGTTTATTTCCAAGTTAGTCTTAGCATTTGTTTCAAACGCTTTACCATCTTGGTAGT